>NC_138292.1:75905000-76422500 GCF_965601325.2 Salmo salar
CTTGTAAGAGCCAAAGCTGTCCTTTACATTAGTAGGATGAGAGGCCTTGTAAGAGCCAAAGCTGTCCTTTACATTAGTAGGATGAGAGGCCTTGTAAGAGCCAAAGCTGTCCTTTACATTAGTAGGATGAGAGGCCTTGTAAGAGCCAAAGCTGCAGGAGATGAGGTGAGAGGAGAGGAACAGGAGAGAGCCAATCGTATCTGCATTCCCACGTCTATGGCATTAACACTGCCACAGAACGTTACCTCCAAGCTAAAGTCCTTTAACTTTTCAACCAATATTATGTGGCAGGTCTGTTTGTCACAGATACACATCACAGTTACAATCATGTTTTATGTAATACTGTATCCAATGTACAGTGCTACCGTGTCCATATTGTAGTAAACTGTACACGCAAATATACACGCCTAAACACAGGCACAGAACGGGAAAATAGAACACACTCAAAGTTTAGCCCCATACATTCTAACAACATTGAGTGGCATCTTTGGATTAACCAAGGACTACATGGAAAATAACTTCCTGAATTCAATATGTAACTTCGGTAGAAAATAGTATGTTTGAATAAGGTAAACACAGGGAAAGAACAGTCATTCAACATTCTTCTTATGTCCCAACATTCACACAACGTTCACTGAACATTCCAGCAACATTGACTCAACGTTATCCCTGTTGAGAGGCAGCTTTGATGGACAGGTGTGCCGTAGTCCTCTGGGAAAGTAGGTATCAGGCGTCTCAGACTGCTGATCTACGATCAGTTTGGCAGTAGTCCTCTGGGAAAGTAGGTATCAGGCGTCTCAGACTGCTGATCTACGATCAGTTTGGCCTTTTAGATCACAATATAGCAGGTTACATGGACAGGGGGGACCTGAACCTGGATCAGTACTCCTGCTCTGAGACTCCATTATACGTTCCCCTGACCTCTCACCTCCAGGGTGAGGGAGGACAGTCTGTTGCTCAAGGGCCCGGTAGGGGAATGTCTTGTGATCCCAGCAGCGCTTCAGTTGCCAGATAAATCTCTCCCTGTTTCAAGCATCCGTCCAATTCACTGATTTCCTTCATCTTTCTTATTTGAGAATGGAGAGATTTACACATTATAGTCTTTTACTGTCTTTCACTCCTTCTATTCATCACACCCCCCTCTCTTTCTCCCTCCTCTTTCCCTCTCCCTCACTCTATTTCTCCCTCTTCTTTCCCCCTCCCTCCCTCTCTCTTTTTACCAGTCATCTCTTCACAATAGATGGGTACGGGGCTTGTAAAGAGAGTTAAATGGCTCTTCTATCCTTACCTACCTCTACTCCATAAGTCCATTCACCCTGTCACAGCTGTGTGGTTTAGTGTCAACCCACACTGAGAAGGGAGATTCCTCACAGTCACTTGCATGTTCATATTCAAATCCACTACAAACACACCCACACACACTTACACACTAACACACCTACACACAAACACAAACTATCACACCCACACACAAACTAACACACCCACTAACACACCCACACACACGTACACACCCACTAACACACCCACACACCCACACACAAACTAACACACCCACACACACTAACACACCCACTAACACACCCACACACACTAACACACCCACACACACTTACACACCCACTAACACACCCACACACACTTACACACCCACACACACTAACACACCCACACACACCCACTAACACACCCACTAACACACCCAAACACACTAACAGACACACACACACTAACACACCCACACACACTAACACACACACACTAACACACACACACACACACACACACACACACACACACACACACACACACACACACACACACACACACACACACACACACACACACACACACACACTAACAAACACACCCACACACACACACACACTAACACACCCACACACATTAACACACTCACACACACTAACACACCCACACACACACTAACACAACCACTAACACACCCACACCCACTAACACACCCACACACACTAACACACCCACACACACACTTACACACCCACACACACTAACACACCCACACACACCCACTAACACACCCACACACCCACTAACACACCCAAACACACTAACACACACACACACACACACACACACACACACACACACACACTAACACACCCACACACACTAACACACACACACACACACACACAAACTAACACACCCACACACACACCCACACACCCACACCCACTAACACACCCACACACACTAACACACACACCCACACACACTAACAGACACACACACTAACACACCCACACACACTAACACACCCACACACACTAACAGACACACACACTAACACACCCACACACACTAACAGACACACACACTAACACATCCACACACACACTAACACACAAACACACAAACACTCTCTCTCACACACACACACACACACACACACACACACACACACACACACACACACACACACACACACACACACATACTAACACACCCACACACACTAACACACCCACTAACACACCCACACCCACTAACAAACCACACACACTAACATACCCACACACTAACACACCCACACAAACTAACACACCCACAAAAACTAACACACCCACACACACTAACACACCCACTAACACACACACCCACACACACTAACAAACCACACACACTAACAAACCCACACACTAACACACCCACTAACACACCCACACACACTAACAAACCACACCCACTAACACACCCACACACAAACAGACAGAAATATTTTGTTCTTCGATCCTCAAGGGGACCTAAAAATCATTCCCATTCAGAATTCAGAATCCTATTTTCCCTAATTCATAACCCCTAACCCTATCTCATAACCCCTAACCCTAACTCATAACCCTAACTCATAACCCCTAACCCCTTACCCTAACCCTAACTCATAACCCCTTATCCCTAACGGTTAGGGTAAGGGGTTAGGGTTAGGGATCAGGGGTTATGAGTTAGGGTAAGGGGTTAGGGTTATGGGTTATGAGTTAGGGTTAGGGTAAGGGGTAGGGTAAGGGGTTATGAGTTAGGGTTAGGGTTAGGGCCTAACCCTAACCCTAACTCATAACCCCTAACCCCTTACCCTAACCTCTTACCCTAACCCTAACTCATAACCCCTAACCCTTACCCTAACTCATAACCCCTAACTCATAACCCCTAACCCCTAACCCTTACCCTAACGCTAACTCATAACCCCTAACCCTAACCCCTTACCCTTACTCATAACCCCTAACCCTAACCCCTTACCCTAACCCTAACTCATAACCTCTAACCCCTAACTCATAACCCCTAACGCTAACCCCTTTCCCTAACCCTAACTCATAACCCCTAACCCCTTACCCTAACCCTAACTCATAACCCCTAACCCTAACTCATAACCCCTAACCCTAACCCTAACTCATAACCCCTAACCCTAACTCTAACCCTAACTCATAACCCCTAACCCTAACTCATAACCCCTAATCCTAACCCTAACCCCTTACCCTAACCCATAACCCTAACCCCTTACCCTAACTCATAACCCCTAACCCTTACCCCTTACCCTAACCCCTTACCCTAACCCTAACTCATAACCCCTAACCCCTAACCCTAACTCATAACCCCTTACCCTAACCCTAACTCATAACCCCTAACCCTAGCCCCTTACCCTAACTCATAACCCCTAACCCTAACTCATTATCCCTAACCCTAACCCCTTACCCTAACCCTAACTCATAACCCTAACCCGTTACCCTAACCCTAACTCATAACCCCAAACCCTAACACCTTACCCTAACCCTAACTCATAATCCCTAACCCTTAACCCCTAACCCTAACCCCAACCCCTTACCCTAACCCTAACTCATAACCCCTTACCCTAACCCTAACCCCTTACTCTAACCCTAACCCCTTACCCTAACTCATAACCCCTAACCCCTAACCCTAACCCCTTACCCTTTACCCTAATTGTAACCCTTACCCTAACCTGGACATGACCTGGACATGACCCTAGAGCCTACAGGTCAGGACAGAGACGTGTTGACCTGGACATGACCTTAGAGCCAGGGTCAGGACAGAGACATGTTTACCTGGACATGACCTTAGAGCCTCAGGGTCAGGACAGAGACATGTTTACCTGGACATGACCTTAGAGCCTACGGGTCAGGACAGAGACACGTTGACCTGGACATGACCTTAGAGCCTACGGGTCAGGACAGAGACATGTTGACCTGGACATGACCTTAGAGCCTACGGGTCATGACAGAGACATGTTGACCTGGACATGACCTTAGAGCCTCAGGGTCAGGACAGAGACATGTTGACCTGGACATGACCTTAGAACCTCAGGGTCAGGACAGAGACATGTTTACCTGGACATGACCTTAGAGCCTCAGGGTTTAGGACAGAGACACGTTGACCTGGACATGACCTTAGAGCCAGGGTCAGGACAGAGACATGTTGACCTGGACATGACCTTAGAGCCTCAGGGTCAGGACAGAGACATGTTGACCTGGACATGACCTTAGAACCTCAGGGTCAGGACAGAGACACTGTGTTCCCATCCGTCAGAACTGCTGAATCACACCACTCAGCACTAAACTGAATCACACCTCTCAGCACTAAACTGAATCACACCTCTCAGCACTAGACTGAATCACACCTCTCAGCACTAGACTGAATCACACCTCTCAGCACTAAACTGAATCACACCTCTCAGCACTAAACTGAATCACACCGCTCAGCAGCTGAATCACTCCTCTCAGCACTAGACTGAATCCGACCACTCAGCACTAGACTGAATTACTCCTCTCAGCACTAGACTGAATTACTCCTCTCAGCACTAGACTGAATTACTCCTCTCAGCACTAGACTGAATTACTCCTCTCAGCACTAGACTGCCAGAGAAGACATTTTTAGCCATATAGACAGAACATATTGTTAGAATTAATTTATCAGGTAGATGAGCTATTGGATTGGAGGATTAGGGTTGACATTTCATTTAAACATTGGAGCAGCTCCTCAATGTCAATTTGGTGTTGGCAGACCAATCAAAACAAAGAATTCAAAAAAAGAGGGGGGACTAATGTTTTTATTTTCAGGCAAGATGGTGGTTGTTTATGTGGTGAAAAAAGCAATACATTTAAATAAATATTCATGTTTTCTGAATGATACTAACAGTTTTAAAATGTGTTTAATAAGCTAAAAGCAAGCGAAACAGCGATCTTGAAAGTTTAGTTGGGTCCTGTCGTCACAAAAAAAGCAAACTGCCGACGTCGAACACACATCTTGGGTTGTGAAAGCGAGGACGGCCGACATTTTAGTCAGAGTTGCTAAGTAGCCTACCTCGGCCGTCAGTTTCTCTAGTGTGTTTCTGGTTCAACGGCTTTCTGATATCTTGAAGAGAACCACATTTCATAGCTCCTCACCAGGCGATGAGTGAAGACTGAGCTTCAGATCTGAAGAGCGCTGCTCACCACGACCAATAGGGGGAGACAGAGTATCAATAATCAGACAGACCTTGGACACAAGTCAGCAAGGAGATCCATTATGTTCACCCCCAAGCCCACACACACTCCACACTCACAGAGTGACAGTTACTATTTATTAGTATTTTAATTCAAAAAACAATCTACACAATACAGACCCATACATGTACAGCCGCACAGAGCTGGGTTCTACAATTTCATTTCCATTCCTAGAGATTGTGTGTGTGTGTGTGTGTGTACAAGGGGTGGTTCCCAATTACCACTCTTTAATAATGGCCCATCAAATACAGTCAAACAATTAACTGAAACACACACTCACAAGCACGCACACAATCTCACAAGTAGCATGTTTGAATGAATCCTCTCTCATTCACACAGAGACGTATCTGTTAATAACCAGTCACTCATTCATAATGACCAGTCTCCCAAACACACACAGTACCATGCTGCCCCCTGGAGGCTACAGGGGAAAAGGCATCCTGACTCACTGGAACTCACTGTGGATGTCCCCCCCCCCCCTAAATGACCCTATTACAGACAACTGCCTAAAGTTACCTGTAGTGTTCGTCTGTTTGTGTGTGTGTGTTTAATAAAGTGCCTTAAAGCCAGCAGTTTCATCCAGGTCCCAGTAAACAGTATCTCTCTCTAACTCACAGTATCTCTAAATGATCTCCAATAGGGCCCTATGGGGCCTGGTCAAAGGTAGTGTACAACCTATTCACTATACGTCTCTTATCTCTGTCCAGTTATATCTCGTGGTCACATTGCCCTTGGTGGGAATTTCTACTGTTGTCCCTAACCACAGATCTAGGATCAGATCACCCAGCCCCAATAATAACTTTAACTGGTAGGGGGATACAACTAACATCTGACTCAGAACCAGTGCCTAGGGGCAACGTCTGTTTAGTACCTCTGTCTGTAAGCATGTGATGGCTTTATAGCCATGGTGTTATGGCATTATAACCTGTTATGCAGCATCCCTTATAGGCAGGAATAGGACCGTCATCCATTGCCACTCCCAAAATGTCTCTGAGTTGATGGAATAATAACAGGAATAGCACTGACCTGTTACAGTAATAAGCATTGCTTATGAACAGGAATAGCACTGACCTGTTACAGTAATAAGCATCCCTTATGAACAGGAATAGCACTGACCTGTTTCAGTACATGACCATTTTAGTCATTAAGTGATGCTCTTATCCAGAGCCATTAGGGTTAAGTGTCTTCCTCGCTCGAGGGCTCAACAACAGATGTATTACCTAGTCAGCTCGGGGATTTGACACGGCAACCTTTCGGGTTACTGGCCCAACGCTCTTAACCGCGAGGCTACCTGCTGCTGTTACAGTGTTATGAACAGGAACAGGGCCCTTTGTCACCGTCACCCCCCGATGTGACGGTATCTGAGATGGTAGAGGAGTTCCAGTTAGAACGACAATGTTGTAGTGATCCACAGTCACACCAGTAATACATTATAGTAATACACAATACTACAACTAGTACACCGCTAGTAATACATACTACTACAACTAGTACACTGCTAGTAATACATACTACTATAACTAGTACACTGCTAGTAATACATACTACTACAACTAGTACACTGCTAGTAATACATGAGGACTGGTGTGGTGTGGAATGGAACTGATTTGGGTGATACATACATGATGATGGTGGAAGGCTACAGTATAAAACACATTAACACTGTCTAGGGAGTGAACTCAGGTGACACTATGTCCCCTATATAGTGCACTACTTCTGACCAGAGCTTCATGTTAAGTGCACTACAGATTAAGGGTAATAAGTAATGTGCTACATAGGGAATAGCGTGTGATTTGAGGCGCAGCCCCCATTGAGAATGGCACTATTGATGATGGCAGACGCATGAAGATGATGTTACAGCAGGGTTTGACTGGCGTTGCTATGACAACTCTTCCTGTGGACAAGGCTGTGATGGTGCAGGTGTAGGCAGTTCCTTCAAAGTCTTTTCCACTGGTGATTGGTTGATTTCCAGAGCAGGTGAAAGAGGGCCGGGTAGGATAGTATAGCAGACATTCCATCCCTACATCCACCTCTCTGTGTGATTGGACAGCGCAGGGCGATGGGGGGGGGGGGGGGTGTGGCCCCGTGGCAGTGACAGGGGATTGGTTGACGTTGGCAGGGGACCGGGGACGGGGGGTTAGAGGGTAAAGGTCATAGGTCACGGAGCGTGCTCAGGAGATGACGACGATGCCGAAGTTGTTCTTGAGCTGCTCTAGGAAGATGAAGGTGAGCACCGTGTGAGGAATCAGACGGATCCCTGCAGGAACAAGACCCTGCAACGCCATTGGACAGTTAGTTAGCATTCTGACACGTCATTGGACAGTCAGTCAAGACCTTGTCAACATTGTTACATGTGATTGAACATTGGGCACTTCGTCAAGACCCTGACACGGGATTGGACAGTTGGTCTACATGCTGACGTGATTGGACAGTAGGTTAAGACCTTGCAATGCAATTGGGCAGTTAATTAACTTTCTTGCAACTGTATTGGACAATTAGTCAAGACCTTTACACAGGGATGGACAGTTGATTACAACCTTGTAATCCCATTGGACAGGCTTGGACCATATGTTTAGGCCCTGACACTGGATTGGACAGTCAGCCAATACCCTTCCATCTGATTTGGTAAATGACTCAAGACCCTGATGTGTAAATGGCCAGAGAATACCTTTACCCAGGATTCTCCTTAGACATTGATACAGTAATGACAGACCTTTACCCAGGCTTCACCTTAGCCTTCATATATATACATTAAGGTAAGACCCAGCCTTCATATATACGTTAAGGTTTGACCCAGCCTTCATATATACGTTAAGGTATGACCCAGCCTTCATATACTGCTCAAAAAAATAAAGGGAACACTTAAACAACACATCCTAGATCTGAATGAAAGAAATAATCTTATTAAATACTTTTTTCTTTACATAGTTGAATGTGCTGACAACAAAATCACACAAAAATAATCAATGGAATCCAATGTATCAACCCATGGAGGTCTGGATTTGGAGTCACACTCAAAATTAAAGTGGAAAACCACACTACAGGCTGATCCAACTTTGATGTAATGTCCTTAAAACAAGTCAAAATGAGGCTCAGTAGTGTGTGTGGCCTCCACGTGCCTGTATGACCTCCCTACAACGTCTGGGCATGCTCCTGATGAGGTGACGGATGGTCTCCTGAGGGATCTCCTCCCAGACCTGGACTAAAGCATCCGCCAACTCCTGGACAGTCTGTGGTGCAACGTGGCGTTGGTGGATGGAGCGAGACATGATGTCCCAGATGTGCTCAATTGGATTCAGGTCTGGGGAACAGGCGGGCCAGTCCATAGCATCAATGCCTTCCTCTTGCAGGAACTGCTGACACACTCCAGCCACATGAGGTCTAGCATTGTCTTGCATTAGGAGGAACCCAGGGCCAACCGCACCAGCATATGGTCTCACAAGGGGTCTGAGGATCTCATCTCGGTACCTAATGGCAGTCAGGCTACCTCTGGCGAGCACATGGAGGGCTGTGCGGCCCCTCAAAGAAATGCCACCCCACACCATGACTGACCCACCGCCAAACCGGTCATGCTGGAGGATGTTGCAGGCAGCAGAACGTTCTCCACGGCATCTCCAGACTCTGTCACGTCTGTCACATGCTCAGTGTGAACCTGCTTTCATCTGTGAAGAGCACAGGGCGCCAGTGGCAAAGTTGCTTTTCTTGGTGTTCTCTGGCAAATGCCAAACGTCCTGCACGGTGTTGGGCTGTAAGCACAACCCCCACCTGTGGACGTCGGGCCCTCATACCACCCTCATGGAGTCTGTTTCTGACCGTTTGAGCAGACACATGCACATTTGTGGCCTGCTGGAGGTCATTTTGCAGGGCTCTGGCAGTGCTTCTCCTGCTCCTCCTTGCACAAAGGCAGAGGTAGCGGTCCTGCTGCTGGGTTGTTGGCCTCCTCCACATCTCCTGATGTACTGGCCTGTCTCCTGGGTGCGCCTCCATGCTCTGGACACTACGCTGACAGACACAGCAAACCTTCTTGCCACAGCTCGCATTGATGTGCCATCCTGGATGAGCTGCACTACCTGAGCCACTTGTGTGGGTTGTAGACTCCGTCTCATGCTACCACTAGAGTGAAAGCACCGCCAGCATTCAAAAGTGACCAAAACATCAGCCAGGAAGCATAGGAACTGAGAAGTGGTCTGTGGTCCCCACCTGCAGAACCACTCCTTTATTGGGGGTGTCTTGCTAATTGCCTATAATTTCCACCTGTTGTCTATTCCATTTGCACAACAGCATGTGAAATTTATTGTCAATCAGTGTTGCTTCCTAACTGGACAGTTTGATTTCACAGAAGTGTGATTGACTTGGAGTTACATTGTGTTGTTTAAGTGTTCCCTTTATTTTTTTGAGCAGTGTATATACGTTAAGGTATGACCCAGCCTTCATATATACGTTAAGGTATGACCCAGCCTTCATATATACGTTAAGGTATGACCCAGACTTCACATATACGTTAAGGTATGACCCAGCCTTCATATATACGTTAAGGTATGACCCAGCCTTCATATATACGTTAAGGTAAGACCCAGCCTTCACATATACGTTAAGGTAAGACCCAGCCTTCATATATATACGTTAAGGTAAGACCCAGCCTTCATATATACGTTAAGGTAAGACCCAGCCTTCATATATATACGTTAAGGTATGACCCAGCCTTCATATATACGTTAAGGTAAGACCCAGCCTTCATATATACGTTAAGGTATGACCCAGCCTTCATATATACGTTAAGGTATGACCCAGCCTTCATATATATACGTTAAGGTATGACCCAGCCTTCATACACTGCTCAAAAAAATAAAGGGAACACTTAAACAACACAATGTAACTCCAAGTCAATCACACTTCTGTGAAATCAAACTGTCCACTTAGGAAGCAACACTGATTGACAATAAATTTCACATGCTGTTGTGCAAATGGAATAGACAACAGGTGGAAATTATAGGCAATTAGCAAGACACCACCAATAAAGGAGTGGTTCGGCAGGTGGTGACCACAGACCACTTTTCAGTTCCTATGCTTCCTGGCTGATGTTTTGGTCACTTTTGAATGCTGGCGGTGCTTTCACTCTAGTGGTAGCATGAGACGGAGTCTACAACCCACACAAGTGGCTCAGGTAGTGCAGCTCATCCAGGATGGCACATCAATGCGAGCTGTGGCAAGAAGGTTTGCTGTGTCTGTCAGCGAAGTGTCCAGAGCATGGAGGCGCTACCAGGAGACAGGCCAGTACATCAGGAGACGTGGAGGAGGCCGTAGGAAGGCAACAACCCAGCAGCAGGACCGCTACCTCCACCTTTGTGCAAGGAGGAGCAGGAGGAGCACTGCCAGAGCCCTGCAAAATGACCTCCAGCAGGCCACAAATGTGCATGTGTCTGCTCAAACGGTCAGAAACAGACTCCATGAGGGTGGTATGAGGGCCCGACGTCCACAGGTGGGGGTTGTGCTTACAGTCCAACACCGTGCAGGACGTTTGGCATTTGCCAGAGAACACCAAGATTGGCAAATTCGCCACTGGCGCCCTGTGCTCTTCACAGATGAAAGCAGGTTCACAATGAGCACATGTGACAGACTCTGGAGACGCCGTGGAGAACGTTCTGCTGCCTGCAACATCCTCCAGCATGACCGGTTTGGCGGTGGGTCAGTCATGGTGTGGGGTGGCATTTCTTTGGGGGCCCGCACAGCCCTCCATGTGCTCGCCAGAGGTAACCTGACTGCCATTAGGTACCGAGATGAGATCCTCAGACCCCTTGTGAGACCATATGCTGGTGCGGTTGGCCCTAGGTTCCTCCTAATGCAAGACAATGCTAGACCTCATGTGGCTGGAGTGTGTCAGCAGTTCCTGCAAGAGGAAGGCATTGATGCTATGGACTGGCCCGCCCGTTCCCCAGACCTGAATCCAATTGAGCACATCTGGGACATCATGTCTCGCTCCATCCACCAACGCCACGTTGCACCACAGACTGTCCAGGAGTTGGCGGATGCTTTAGTCCAGGTCTGGGAGGAGATCCCTCAGGAGACCATCCGCCACCTCATCAGGAGCATGCCCAGGCGTTGTAGGGAGGACATACAGGCACGTGGAGGCCACACACACTACTGAGCCTCATTTTGACTTGTTTTAAGGACATTACATCAAAGTTGGATCAGCCTGTAGTGTGGTTTTCCACTTTAATTTTGAGTGTGACTCCAAATCCAGACCTCTATGGGTTGATAAATTGGATTTCCATTGATTATTTTTGTGTGATTTTGTTGGCAGCACATTCAACTATGTAAAGAAAAAAGTATTTAATAAGATTATTTCATTCATTCAGATCTAGGATGTGTTATTTTAGTGTTCCCTTTATTTTTTTGAGCAGTGTATATACGTTAAGGTAAGACCCAGCCTTCATATATACGTTAAGGTATGACCCAGCCTTCATATATACGTTAAGGTAAGACCCAGCCTTCATATATACGTTAAGGTATGACCCAGCCTTCACATATACGTTAAAGTGAGACCCAGCCTTCATATATATACGTTAAGGTAAGACCCAGCCTTCATATATACGTTAAGGTAAGACCCAGCCTTCATATATACGTTAAGGTATGACCCAGCCTTCATATATACGTTAAGGTATGACCCAGCCTTCACATATACGTTAAGGTAAGACCCAGCCTTCATATATATACGTTAAGGTAAGACCCAGCCTTCATATATATACGTTAAGGTAAGACCCAGCCTTCATATATATACGTTAAGGTAAGACCCAGCCTTCATATATATACGTTAAGGTAAGACCCAGCCTTCATATATATACGTTAAGGTAAGACCCAGCCTTCATATATATACGGTAAGGTAAGACCCAGCCTTCATATATATACGTTAAGGTAAGACCCAGCCTTCATATATATACATTAAGGTAAGACCCAGCCTTCATATATATACGTTAAGGTAAGACCCAGCCTTCATATATATACGTTAAGGTAAGACCCAGCCTTCATATATATACGTTAAGGTAAGACCCAGCCTTCATATATATACGTTAAGGTAAGACCCAGCCTTCATATATATACGTTAAGGTAAGACCCAGCCTTCATATATATACGTTAAGGTAAGACCCAGCCTTCATATATATATACATTAAGGTAAGACCCAGCCTTCATATATATACGTTAAGGTAAGACCCAGCCTTCATATATATACGTTAAGGTAAGACCCAGCCTTCATATATATACGTTAAGGTAAGACCCAGCCTTCATATATATACGTTAAGGTAAGACCCAGCCTTCATATATATACGGTAAGGTAAGACCCAGCCTTCATATATATACGTTAAGGTAAGACCCAGCCTTCATATATATACATTAAGGTAAGACCCAGCCTTCATATATATACGTTAAGGTAAGACCCAGCCTTCATATATATACGTTAAGGTAAGACCCAGCCTTCATATATATACGTTAAGGTAAGACCCAGCCTTCATATATATACGTTAAGGTAAGACCCAGCCTTCATATATATACGTTAAGGTAAGACCCAGCCTTCATATATATACGTTAAGGTAAGACCCAGCCTTCATATATATATACATTAAGGTAAGACCCAGCCTTCATATATATACGTTAAGGTAAGACCCAGCCTTCATATATATGTTAAGGTAAGACCCAGGATTACAAGATCAGTTAGAAACTCTTGTCTCTGTCAGAAAGACAGTCACACAGAGTGAAGGTTATTAGTCTGGCCTGCTAGGTGGGTTTCTGGGACTGCCAGTGTGTCTCACCTTGTAGAAGGCCATGGGTCCCTCTTTAGCCGTCATTCTCAGACAGTGTATCACACCCTGAAACACACACAGTTACATGGTGAGAGTGAGTGAGTGAGTGAGTGAGTGAGTGAGTGAGTGAGTGAGTGAGTGAGTGAGTGAGTGAGTGAGTGAGTGAGTGAGTGAGTGAGTGAGTTGGATGAAGGGATAGATGGAGAGATGAAAAAGAGAGGGATAGATGGAGAGATGAAAAAGAGAGGGATAGATGGAGAGATGAAAAAGAGAGGGATAGATGGAGAGATGAAAAAGAGAGGGATAGATGGAGAGATGAAAAAGAGGGATAGATGGAGAGATGAAAAAGAGGGATAGATGGAGAGATGAAAAAGAGGGATAGATGGAGAGATGAAAAAGAGGGATAGATGGAGAGATGAAAAAGAGGGATAGATGGAGAGATGAAAAAGAGGGATAGATGGAGAGATGAAAAAGAGGGATAGATGGAGAGATGAAAAAGAGGGATAGATGGAGAGATGAAAAAGAGGGATAGATGGAGAGATGAAAAAGAGGGATAGATGGAGAGATGAAAAAGAGGGATGGATGGAGAGATGAAAAAGAGAGGGATGGATGGAGAGATGAAAAAGAGAGGGATGGATGGAGAGATGAAAAAGAGAGGGATGGATGGAGAGATGAAAAAGAGAGGGATGGATGGAGAGATGAAAGAGAGAGTGATGGATGGAGAGATGAAAGAGAGAGGGATGGATGGAGAGATGAAAGAGAGAGGGATGGATGGAGAGATGAAAGAGAGAGGGATGGATGGAGAGATGAAAGAGAGAGGGATGGATGGAGTATCTTACTGAGTATTCTCCTTTAGAGTTCATCAACCTGGTCTTCATCACATCTAGAGGCTGACACAGGAACGTAGCACAGCCTCCCTACAGACAGACAGACAGACAGACAGACAGACAGACAGACAGACAGACAGACAGACAGACAGACAGACAGACAGACAGACAGACAGACAGACAGACAGACAGACAGACAGACAGACAGACAGACAGACAGACAGACCATTTGTTTTCTTTGAGTTATCAACGAACAATGTCATTGTTATCATATCACATTCTTCTGGTTCCTTATCCAACCAGCACTCTGCACTATTTTAACCAATAAGAAGCCCGGTTACTCACAGCGATGAAGCTGGACAGGAAGTGTGTGAGGATGTTATCTCCCATGAAGCCTGAAGACAGCACCAGCTGTTTAGCCTGGTCATAACATGCCAACTACAGACAGAGGAGGGGGGGAGAGAGAGAGAGAGAAAGATGGAGATAGACAGGGAGATGGAGGGAAATGGAGAGAGAGAGAGGAGGGTGAAATGGAGAGAGAGAGAGGAGGGTGAAATGGAGAGAGAGAGGAGGGTGAAATGGAGAGAGAGAGAGGAGGGTGAAATGGAGGGAGAGAGAGGAGGGTGAAATGGAGGGAGAGAGAGGAGGGTGAGATGGAGAGAGAGGAGGGTGAGATGGAGAGAGAGGAGGGTGAGATGGAGAGAGGGGAGGGTGAGATGGAGAGAGGGGAGGGTGAGATGGAGAGAGGGGAAGGTGAGATGGAGAGAGAGGAGGGTGAGATGGAGAGAGGAAGGTGAGATGGAGAGAGAGGAGGGTGAGATGGAGAGAGAGGAGGGTGAGATGGAGAGGGGAAGGTGAGATGGAGAGAGAGGAGGGTGAGATGGAGAGAGAGGAGGGTGAGATGGAGAGAGGAAGGTGAGATGGAGAGAGAGGAGGGTGAGATGGAGAGGGGAAGGTGAGATGGAGAGAGAGGAGGGTGAGATGGAGAGAGAGGAGGGTGAGATGGAGAGAGGAAGGTGAGATGGAGAGAGGGGAGGGTGAGATGGAGAGAGGGGAGGGTGAGATGGAGAGAGGGGAAGGTGAGATGGAGAGAGAGGAGGGTGAGATGGAGAGAGGAAGGTGAGATGGAGAGAGAGGAGGGTGAGATGGAGAGAGAGGAGGGTGAGATGGAGAGGGGAAGGTGAGATGGAGAGAGAGGAGGGTGAGATGGAGAGAGAGGAGGGTGAGATGGAGAGAGGAAGGTGAGATGGAGAGAGAGGAGGGTGAGATGGAGAGGGGAAGGTGAGATGGAGAGAGAGGAGGGTGAGATGGAGAGAGAGGAGGGTGAGATGGAGAGAGGAAGGTGAGATGGAGAGAGAGGAGGGTGAGATGGAGAGAGAGGAGGGTGAGATGGAGAGAGAGGAGGGTGAGATGGAGAGAGAGGAGGGTGAGATGGAGAGAGGAAGGTGAGATGGGTTATACATCAATAGATAAAGAGAAGACCTAAAGACAACCAACTAGTGTCTCTGTCCTAATCTATACAATCTACTGCTATACGTAACGCTAAAACTTCATTTCCCAGGGTGCCGTGCAGTCATACCTGTCCCACGGTGACCAGAGCTCCTCTGCTGGAGGCCATGGTAGCTCCTGAGAACAACTTCCTCACCCCCTCTACACACAGATCAGAGGGGAGGTGTCAGGGGTCACACAGAGGGGGGGGGGGGGGGGGGGGGTAATGACAGGGAGCAGCAGAATACAAACTGTAGCAATTTTTTTTAACAAAAGCTTTCTATCGTTCTATGTTTTATAAAGCGTTTTGCATTGGAGTGACAGTGTGTGGCTTCCTCTCTAAACTCATTGTCATTTCATCTTTTTGAGTACAAATCACACATTCCTACCTTCTCTGAAGACCCTGAACAGACCGTCCACAGCATGTTTGTAGCTGAGAGAGAGAGAGAGAGACACAGAGTTTTACAGAGAGAGAGACACAGAGTTAGACATTGTCAGATCAACAACATATCATGTATTCTGAATGGTCAGGAACACTCACTTTCTCCTCAGTTCTGGAGGTAGTTTAACATCATTCTGCATCCTGAGGGACAAAACTAGTATATTAGTTAAAACATCACAATAATATACACCATACAACCTAACCATTAAACTAGTATATTAGTTAAAACATCACAACAATATACACCATACAACCAAAATATAACTATTGAATAACTATCATAAAATGCAAGAGAGTTGTGTGTGTTAACAAGGTGTTTCTCTCACCTGACGTTCACCATGTCTGCAGGAGTGCCAATGAACCCGCCAGTAAAACCTAGAAGCATGACAGAGATTAGTGTGTGTGTGTCTGTGTGTGGAAATGTTTAACCAGAAGTCCAAATGAGAATAATAAAATAACAAAGATTTGACCAACTGGGGACATTTTGTTAGTCCCCACAAGGTCAAATGCCATTTCTAGGAGTTTGGGGTGAAGGTTAGAATGAGTGTTAGAATTAAGTTAGGGTTAGGAGCAAGGGTTAGTTTTAGGGTTAAAGTTACAGGCTGACTACTCCGCTCGCGTCGTGTGAGTGAGCGTTGCAAAATAAATTTAGAAATCTATATTTTTCAATTATTGCACCCATACTGCTCGCGCGCACCAACGAGCTCTGCGTTGCCAAGCGATAAAATACAAGTCAGTTCTATTGGTGACGCAGATCGCGCTGCAAGTCCTGCCTCTCCCATCACCTCATTGGTTTATAGAAGCAGGTACCCACGTGCCATCTCCTCATTGGTTATACCCACGTGGGTGACTGAAAGACGAACGAGGTCGGTGGCGGTAATGCACCTAATTTATGAAAGTTGCCAATCGCAATATAAAGTCAAGAGAAGAAAAAGCCTGGAAGGAGGAGAGATGACTAGAAATGATTCGGTTGACCGTTTTATGTGTGGATTAATTGACGGAGTAGAGGACCTTGTGCATTTCAGGTAAATTAACAACTCAATGTTTATATCCCAGGACAAATTAGCTACCAACAGCAAGCTAGCTAGCTAAATTGCCATACATGTTTAATGCTTTTCGACCTGTCCCCAAATTAATGTAATTGGTTCAGAGTTTGTTTTGATATTTTAACATGCGTGTTGTGATCGCATTTGGTGTGGAGGGACAAAATAAATGTATGCACGATGGCGCACACGCGCAGCCGGTTTGGGTTCCGTGTTAGGGGTAAGGCTAGGGAAAATAGGATTTTGAATGGAACTGAATTGTCTGTCCCCACAAGGTTGGCTGTACAAGACCGTGTGTGTGAACATTACCCTTAGACTGTGACAGCGTGTGTGTGTGTGTGTGTTCAGCATACATGCGTGTTTGAGCAAGCCTGTGTCTGTGTGTCCCTACCTCCGAAGGCCCCCAGCAGCACCTTCTGGTAGAAAGGCATGGGCCCCTGGTTACTGCTGCTCAACATGTCTCTGACTGTCTCATAGATAGCAAACCTAGTTAGAGAATAGGACATCTAGAGAGAAGAGGGAGGGAGGGAGGGAGGGAGGGAGGGAGGGAGGGAGGGAGGGAGGGAGGGAGGGAGGGAGGGAGGGAGGGAGGGAGGGAGGGAGGGAGGGAGGGAGGGAGGGAGAATAGTAGAGGGCAGAAGAGAGAGAAAAGTACAACAAATTGAAAAAAGAGCTGACATTCTAGTTGTGTCATAGCTTCAATCCACCACTAGCCGAAACCCATCTGTCACAAACAGGAAACAGCTCCTCTCCAGAGTGAGATGTCAATAGAGGTGTTAACAGGACGTTTCAACACCCCAACCAGGTTCCCCTGGGTACAGATCTAGGATCAGCTTCCCCTCCCTCAATTCCAACCTTAACCATTAGTGTGGAAAATGCTAAACAGACCAAAGATCAGTATCTATGGCCAACTTCACCCTACACCAGCCTCCACACTGTGTGTTACCATGGTAACCAACTGACATTCTTACTACTGGTCTAACTTCATATAGAGAATTTCCTCTGATGCAATACTGCCAGAAGGGTTACTAACTTACACCAATGAAACAAACTGGATCCAGGTGAGGCATTGTGTGCATCCAAAATGGCACCCTACTCCCTATATAGGCCACTGCTTTTAACCAGGGCTCATTGGTCAAAAGCAGAGCACAGATTATCAACACAAACATTATCCTCTTAATGTGTGGATAAAACATGTATTTCTGCTAATACTCTTAATGTGTGGATAAAACATGTATTTCTGCTAATACTCTTACTCTGTGGATAAAACATGTATTTCTGCTAATACTCTTAATGTGTGGATAAAACATGTATTTCTGCTAATACTCTTACTCTGTGGATAAAACATGTATTTCTGCTAATACTCTTAATGTGTGGATAAAACATATATTTCTGCTAATACTTGATAGGACAAAAGCCAGAGTCTAGCATTTTCAATTGCTGATGGAGAGAAAAGCCTACTGGAATATAATACTGATCCTTCTGCCTGGAACACTCAGGTTCTATATACCCATCTCTGGAATAGAATACTGATCCTTCTGCCTGGAACACTCAGGTTCTATATACCTATCTCTGGAATAGAATACTGATCCTTCTGCCTGGAACACTCAGGTTCTATATACCCATCTCTGGAATAGAATACTGATCCTTCTGCCTGGAACACTCAGGTTCTATATACCTATCTCTGGAATAGAATACTGATCCTTCTGCCTGGAACACTCAGGTTCTATATACCTATCTCTGGAAAAGAATACTGATCCTTCTGCCTGGAACACTCAGGTTCTATATACCTATCTCTGGAAAAGAATACTGATCCTTCTGCCTGGAACACTCAGGTTCTATATACCTATCTCTGGAATATAATACTGATCCTTCTGCCTGGAACACTCAGGTTCTATATACCTATCTCTGGAACAGAGTCCATACAGCACTAATGAAACTATCATTACAGGATTACACACTCTCTGTCTCTACCACACACCCTCTCCTTCTCCCCCACCCACTCTCTCTGTCTCTACCACACACCCTCTCCTTCTCCCCCACCCACTCTCTCTGTCTCTACCACACACCCTCTCCTTCTCCCCCACCCACTCTCTCTGTCTCTACCACACACCCTCTCCTTCTCCCCCACCCACTCTCTCTGTCTCTACCACACACCCTCTCCTTCTCCCCCACCCACTCTCTCTGTCTCTACCACACACCCTCTCCTTCTCCCCCACCCACTCTCTCTCTAGCACACACCCTCTCCTTCTCCCCCACTCTCTCTCTACCACACACCCTCTCCTTCTCCCCCCCCCCACTCTCGCTCTCTCTCTACCACACACCATCTCCTCCCCCCCTCTCTACCACACACCCTCTCCTTCTCCCCACCCACTCTCTCTCTCTCTACCACACACCCTCTCCTTCTCCCCCACCCACTCTCTCTCTCTCTACCACACACCATCTCCTCCCCCCCTCTCTACCACACACCCTCTCCTTCTCCCCCACCCACTCTCTCTCTCTCTACCACACACCCTATCCTTCTCTCCATCCTCCTACCTGTCTGCAGAGTGATGCGCTGAGTCCGTTGTACAGAGACAGAGCTCCATCGTTCTTCACTACCTGCATGGCCATGCTCACCATCCCCATCTTCCCCTTCTGCTGGGTCTGCAGGTGGACCTACACACACACACACACACACACACACACACACACACTTTCATCATTACAAATACGATCAATATACTGTATCTTCATCATCATTACCATTATCACAGTCAGTCATCAGTGTGTATACTTTTTAGTGACTATGGAACTCTCTCTCAGACAGACAGACAGACAGACAGACAGACACGCTGAGTGTTTATAGCTCAGCTGACCTGGTTGTAACTGTGGCGATCTGTGAGATGGTACACGATGGCAGGAACGGGCGTGTCACTGTGACTTATGGTAGAGATAAATCTAGACACACACCGCCGTACACACCACACACACACACACACACACACACACAGAGGAGCTGTCCTTGAGGTCTATAGAGATAGTTTTACCATGTAGTAGTTACTGTCTACAGAGATAGTAGTTACTGTCTACAGAGATAGTAGTTACTGTCTACAGAGATAGTAGTTACTGTCTACAGAGATAGTAGTTACTGTCTACAGAGATAGTAGTTTCATATAATATTTACTGTCTAAAGAGATAGTTGTTTCATATAATAGTTACTGTCTACAGAGATAGTAGTTTCATATAATAGTTACTGTCTATAGAGATAGTTGTTTCATATAATAGTTACTGTCTATAGAGATAGTTGTTTCATATAATAGTTACTGTCTATAGAGATAGTAGTATAATGAAGTAGTTACTGTCTATAGAGATAGTAGTATCATGTAGTAGTTGTGAGTCAGTGGAGGTAGTAGTATAATGTAGTAGTTGTGAGTCAGTGGAGATAGTAGTATAATGTAGTAGTTGTGAGTCAGTGGTGATAGTAGTATAATGTAGTAGTTGTGAGTCAGTGGAGATAGTACTATAATGTAGTAGTTGTGAGTCAGTGGAGATAGTACTATAATGTAGTAGTTGTGAGTCAGTGGAGATAGTACTATAATGTAGTAGTTGTGAGTCAGTGGAGATAGTAGTATAATGTAGTAGTTGTGAGTCAGTGGAGATAGTACTATAATGTAGTAGTTGTGAGTCAGTGGAGATAGTAGTATAATGTAGTAGTTGTGAGTCAGTGGAGATAGTAGTATAATGTAGTAGTTGTGAGTCAGTGGAGATAGCTGTAGATATGGTTGTGACAGTTATAGAGGTAGCACTAGTTGGAATGTCACAATTACTGACATTCTCGTGTGTGTACAGGGAACAGGTTTTTTGTAGGTAATTCTCAGACTTCCTTTGAACTCACTCTCCCTCCCTCCTTCCTTATGTCTCTCTCTGACAGTGTAATGTATTGTTCTTCTCAGAGGGCTTTTTATCGACTGGGCTCTGCTCCAAGTGTGGCCTCCATCCGGCCAATCACGTCTCTCGCTCCCACCGGCTTATCAGAACTGTTTGAACTCAAAGGCCGCCGAGGCCTTCAACTATGGAACACAAACAATCTCTCTTTCTCTCTCTCTCTCTCCCTCTCTCTCACCGTCCATCGCTCTTTCTCATTCTCTAGTTCATTATTTTTCCTTCCCTCTCTCTCTCCATCATCCATTCCCTCTCGCTAACTGTAAATAACAGTCTCTCTCCCCCTCTCCCTCCCCCTCTCCCTCTGGTGTGAGTAGATAATAATTCACACCCTGAGTACAGATACAGATAGCTGGTTGCTGCAGGACCTGGCTGGTACTCAATAACCTCTCCAGTCAGGACACAGTGGAATGAGTGAACGAATGACTGAACCAACAAATAAAACAAAAGCGCACGAATGTCCGAAGGAATGAACAAACGAAATAACTAATTCATTAAATAACTAACAAATAAGTGAGTGAGTTTGCTGACTATCTTCTCTGATGACTAGAGAAGACAGAATATAGTAAGTATCTTCTCTAATGACACTGAAAGTCAAAACTGCAGAGCTGGGGCCTTTTCCAAAAAGAACAAGTCAGCATTTAACCTCTGACCTCCAGCTAGTCCTGAGTCACATCACCAACACACCGTTCCATTGTTACAGTCATGACTCAACAGCTTCTAATACTGATAGGAAGACAATGTCATAACTTAGATGTGGGTGCTAAGTTGTTTCAAGTTAAACACACACACATTAATGAGCATGTACACAAACATGCGGAAACACACGCAAGTGCGCGCGCACACACACGCGTGAGATCCAGATCCTCCCCTCAGGTAGCAGAGAGAGGTAGGGTGTTACTAGGGCAACAGACTTCATGCCAGACTAAACAGGTGTAGTAACAACAGTATGTTGTTGGAACTAGGTCAGAGAGGAGAGGCACGGCCAGCTTCAGGACAAGAGGAGACGCTAGGCCAGGCACGGCCAGCTTCAGGACAAGAGGAGACGCTAGGCCAGGCACGGCCAGCTACAGGACAAGAGGAGACGCTAGGCCAGGCACGGCCAGCTTCAGGACAAGAGGAGACGCCAGGCCAGGCTAGCTTCAGGACAAGAGGAGACGCTAGGCCAGGCACGGCCAGCTTCAGGACAAGAGGAGACGATAGGCCAGGCTAGCTTCAGGAGAACAAACTGCTGCTGATTCTGAACGTTCTGATGGGCCTCCGCAGTACACACACGTAGCTTACAGTTGTTCATCCTTCTCACCCCTGTCAGAGAGACGACAGGGAAGGAACCACCATTTACCTACCTCTAGGCTGCTATACATAGAATGACAAACCAAATAAATAGGCTAGAGTTTTTCATGGAATCTTTGTGGTAATTGAATAGAATTTACTTTGAATTTATCAGAATTAATTTTCCAGAAATAGTTTGAGGTCTGTGTATTCTCAAATTGAAAAAAAGTGAGGGAGCGCCGCTCTCCAGCACTTTGACACCACTACAACCCAGAATGCTAGGCCAGGCATGGCTAGCTCTAGGAGAAGAGGAGACGCTAGGCCAGGCATGGCTAGCTCCAGGAGAAGAGGAGACGCTAGGCCAGGCATGGCTAGCTCCAGGAGAAGAGGAGACGCTAGGCCAGGCATGGCTAGCTCCAGGAGAAGAGGAGAAGCTAGGCCAGGCATGGCTAGCTTCAGGAGAAGAGGAGAAGCTAGGCCAGGCATGGCTAGCTTCAGGAGAAGAGGAGAGGCTAGGCCAGGCATGGCTAGCTCCAGGAGAAGTGGAGAAGCTAGGGTAGGCATGGCTAGCTCCAGGAGAAGAGGAGAAGCTAGGCCAGGCATGGCTAGCTTCAGGAGAAGAGGAGAAGCTAGGCCAGGCATGGCTAGCTTCAGGAGAAGAGGAGAAGCTAGGCCAGGCATGGCTAGCTTCAGGAGAAGAGGAGAAGCTAGGCCAGGCATGGCTAGCTTCAGGAGAAGAGGAGAAGCTAGGCCAGGCATGGCTAGCTTCAGGAGAAGAGGAGAAGCTAGGGTTCGCATGGCTAGCTTCAGGAGAAGAGGAGAGGCTAGGCCAGGCATGGCTAGCTTCAGGAGAAGTGGAGAAGCTAGGGTAGGCATGGCTAGCTTCAGGAGAAGGGGAGAAGCTAGGGTAGGCATGGCTAGCTTCAGGAGAAGGGGAGAAGCTAGGATAGGCATAGATAGCTTCAGGAGAAGAGGAGAAGCTAGGCCAGGCATGGCTAGCTTCAGGAGAAGAGGAGAAGCTAGGGTTCGCATGGCTAGCTTCAGGAGAAGAGGAGAGGCTAGGCCAGGCATGGCTAGCTTCAGGAGAAGAGGAGAAGCTAGGCTAGGCATGGCTAGCTTCAGGAGAAGAGAAGCTAGGCTAGACATGGCTAGCTTCAGTTAAAGCACGATTTGTAAGCCTTGAGACAATTGAGACATAGATTGTTTTATGTGTGCCATTCAGAGGGTGAATCAGCAAGACAAAACATTTGTGCCTTTGAACACGATGTCGTAGTAGGTTGTCGGTTTGTGTCAAATCTAGTCAATTTCTGTCTGAACTCCATAGCCATTGATAAGTGATAATTTACACTTTCACGTTGTCCTGTGTATATCTGATAGGTTTTTATAACTATGAAGATGTCCAGTGAAACCAGATATGCAATTTGTTGATAACACAACACTTGGATACACATTATGCAGAATGCTAATCCCAAAAAAATTCACTGCTATATTTTGCTTGTTTCCAGCAGGTTATTTCATAGGGAATTGTCAGAGGCTCTCTCCTATTGCAACATCACCAACAGTTTGAGAATGAAGGAAACTAACATGGTGTCCGTTCTAAAGCTTGACCCAACTCTCTTAACAGATGGCCGTGTGCATGGTTAGCTTCAGAGGACCAACACTTCATCCACATCTTGTTTGTCTTGTTCTGGCAGGTTTGTCAACTCTTGAGATCTCCCTGAGGATTATGCATCTCTCTCTCTGCACCAGCCTACAGGATAGACCAGGATGGATGGATCCCTATCTATTCTACACATCCAGATGACCCTGGTCTGTACATTCTCCATGACAACAGTAGATGACCCTGGTCTGTACATTCTCCATGACAACAGTAGATGACCCTGGCCTGTACATTCTCCATGACAACAGTAGATGACCCTGGTCTGTACATTCTCCATGACAACAGTAGATGACCCTGGTCTGTACATTCTCCATGACAACAGTAGATGACCCTGGCCTGTACATTCTCCATGACAACAGTAGATGACCCTGGTCTGTACATTCTCCATGACAACAGTAGATGACCCTGGTCTGTACATTCTCCATGACAACAGTAGATGACCCTGGTCTGTACATTCTCCATGACAACAGTAGATGACCCTGGCCTGTACATTCTCCCTGACAACAGTAGATGACCCTGGTCTGTACATTCTCAATGACAACAGTAGAGCATGTGGCTACTACTACTGTGAGTTATCCGTAATATGAGACGGCTATAACGCTACAGTTCAACTAGGTCTAACCCTGTTTACTCTGCACCGTAGCGGCGCAGTTAGCCGGTCAGTGACTTAACGAGGCCGATCACTGCTTCCCTGTGTCCCAAACGGCACCCTATCCCCCATAGGACACAGAGGGCTCTGGCCAAAAGTAGTGCACTAATAACTGCTTTCACTCTGACATAAAACATGCTTAGCGGTACACGGCCTACCTTAACTGTACTGTACTTTATTGTCAGTGTTAATTATGCTATGTGTATGTGTTTGTGTATGGGTATGTGTGCTGTATGGGTGTGTGTGTGTGGGACTCTCCAACAAAGTAATTATACACCTTTAGACTTTTCTAAGTATGCGAGTTGAGACAGGCTGTCTAGGCTACACTATCAACTCTACACACACCTCTGTCCAACACTAGCTCCTCCCACTACCCTCTGTCCAACACTAGCTCCTCCCACTACCCTCTGTCCAACACTGGCTCCTCCCACTACCCTCTGTCCAACACTAGCTCCTCCCACTACCCTCTGTCCAACACTAGCTCCTCCCACTACCCTCTGTCCAACACTAGCTCCTCCCACTACCCTCTGTCCAACACTAGCTCCTCCCACTACCCTCTGTCCAACACTAGCTCCTCCCACTACCCTCTGTCCAACACTAGCTCCTCCCACTACCCTCTGTCCAACACTAGCTCCTCCCACTACCCTCTGTCCAACACTGGCTCCTCCCACTATCCTCTGTCCAACACTAGCTCCTCCCACTACCCTCTGTCCAACACTAGCTCCTCCCACTACCCTCTGTCCAACACTAGCTCCTCCCACTACCCTCTGTCCAACACTAGCTCCTCCCACTACCCTCTGTCCAACACTAGCTCCTCCCACTACCCTCTGTCCAACACTAGCTCCTCCCACTACCCTCTGTTCAACACTGGCTCCTCCCACTACCCTCTGTTCAACACTGGCTCCTCCCACTACCCTCTGTCCAACACTGGCTCCTCCCACTACCCTCTGTCCAACACTGGCTCCTCCCACTACCCTCTGTCCAACACTGGCTCCTCCCACTACCCTCTGTCCAACACTGGCTCCTCCCACTACCCTCTGTCCAACTCTGGCTCCTCCCACTACCCTCTGTCCAACACTGGCTCCTCCCACTACCCTCTGTCCAACACTGGCTCCTCCCACTACCCTCTGTCCAACACTGGCTCCTCCCACTACCCTCTGTCCAACACTGGCTCCTCCCACTACCCTCTGTCCAACACTGGCTCCTCCCACTACCCTCTGTCCAACACTGGCTCCTCCCACTACCCTCTGTCCAACACTAGCTCCTCCCACTACCCTCTGTCCAACACTAGCTCCTCCCACTACCCTCTGTTTAACACTAGCTCCTCCCACTACCCTCTGTTTAACACTGGCTCCTCCCACTACCCTCTGTCCAACACTAGCTCCTCCCACTACCCTCTGTCCAACACTGGCTCCTCCCACTACCCTCTGTCCAACACTAGCTCCTCCCACTACCCTCTGTCCAACACTAGCTCCTCCCACTACCCTCTGTTTAACACTAGCTCCTCCCACTACCCTCTGTTTAACACTGGCTCCTCCCACTACCCTCTGTCCAACACTAGCTCCTCCCACTACCCATACAGATAAAGCGATCGAAGGGAAAGCATCTGGAGCAGGGTTTGAACCAGCAACCCTGCAGTTACAGATCTCTCAGTACACTCAAACACAGAGACGCTACACACAGGAAGCCCTAGAGTTAACAGCTGCTTTAAGACGGCTAGTTAGTCCTGTTATTTCATACCATGTCTATATAATTATACTACACACTGACCTACTTGTATGCATCTGTCATTATGTTGCCTGTTACACTACAGGACCACAACCATACTGTGCTGGCTCTGGTATTGTGGATTTTCCTTCACTTTCCAGGACGGTTCCACAAACTATGCTGGATGCATTATCAGGCCAGTACAGTTCAGCTTGGACCTGCAGTGTTAATCAGGCTTGTTAATTAAGCCTACACACGCTATACCGCACACAGGCCTACTGTAGGGTTAGGATATGTCATTCTGTGTGTGCTATTCTTGACTTCAAGATGACCCTGGTCTGTACATGCTCAATGACAACAGTAGAGCATGTGGCTACTACTACTACTGTGAGTTATCCGTAATATGAGACGGCTATAACGCTACAGTTCAACTAGGTCTAACCCTGTTTACTCTGCACCGTAGCGGCGCGGTTAGCCGGTCAGTGAACCGGAGAGCTCCCGCGGGACACAGACTACACACACGTCACTAGGCTAGACGAGAGAGAGAGAGAGAAAACGATTCTACAACTTTCATTTTCTGTACTATTTTCTCTAATCATCAGCAGGGCGCTGTGTTCAGTTTGGATAGATCCCAGTAGCCCGTTTAGTCTTTTATAACATAGGATGAAATTAGGGCAGATGTTGTCCCTAGTTTCCCAGGTAAACAGCTGGCTGACTAGCGGGCCTGCAGCCTCCGTAGGTCGGCTATAATCCTGCTAGGGGGTTACAGGGTTCTCTCTCCAGCACTTACTTTGATGAGGTCCAGAGGATGGGTGCAACAGGCAGCCCCGCAGGAGGCGAGCCCCCCAAAATACCACCGCGACATCCGTTTATCGGTCATATTCCCCCCCTGGCTTTATATAGTCCTACTGCTCTTCACTGAGTCCAATTCGATCCAGTCCAACAACGCAGCTGGCCAGAGCCAAGCTCCCTTTCCGCCTCGACACGCAAGCAGGTCGGCGCAGCAGTCTGTGCTTTCTGGTCCTCTCTCTCTCTCTCTCCGCGGGTCGAATGGAGGATAACCTCGTTAATGTTCAAATTAGCCGACGCCACCGACGAACTTTGAGTTCCGGTGCACGCATACACACGCAAACCACATCGTGCGTGTGTGTGTGTGTGTGTGTGTAGGCAATTTTACAGAACGCGTGATAGGAAATGGATCGACAGAGAGAGAAGAGGGGAGTCGCAGTGTGTGCACGCGCAGCCAATTGCTACCCGGGGCTGAGGAACTGCCTCATCGGGCTCTAGCTAGCCAGACGGTCGCCGCTCGACTATTTATTTTCTGCAGGTTGTTTTTGCAAACGTCAAAAGTGAAAAAGTCATCGATTTCTCTAGTCTACAGAGAGGATAACGGTTGTTAAAGTCCCCTCGTTGTTCTTAAAGAGACAGTACACCCTCAAGTAGTCAGTTACCCAACCAGACAAAGTGTACAAGTACTCTGTCGCTTTAAGGGAAACCTTCTCCAACATTCTCCAGCGAGGAAACTTTCTTTTTCAACGGAGTCAAGCGGCGATACATTGTATCCATGATAACGAATGGTTAGATGAAACCATTTGAAACTGGTTACAACGTATCTATTCTGCTGTTATTGTTTCCCGCACTCTCTGGCATTGCTTTTGACCGAGAGCTGTTCTTGTCATCCGTCACAGATGCAATAACATCCGCATTGACTGTAGCCAAAATGTAACCCATTACACGTGTCTTTTTCAATGCAGTCGTCACTTGGCAGCCTGTTGGCGAGCGCTAGACAATACCTAGAGCCATTTCTCAGAAGCCTACTAAAACAACACATAACCATGTTAAAGTACAACTTGACATCTTATGTCAAACACTTCAACGTGTTTAAAAGCCACCGTTGTTCCAAAATGCATCCATGTAATGCTGACCTCGCGCCAGCTCGCCTCGCATTCCCCAGGACAAATACTCATCAGAACATTGTTAAAGAGTCACACAGAAGGCCACATGCCCTGTGTTTAAATATACACTTTCTATTAGTTGTTATTGTGTGTGGCATAGAGGTGGTGGTGCAAGTTGACCCAATATGTGTGTGTGCACGCTCCTGACTTGGTTGGAATCTCTTTGCGCAATGTAACATTCCTGTCTGGTGCAAAGAGTTCTTTTTAAGCGCTGGAACTTTGTTCACTGGTCCAAATTAACATGCTCGCCCTTACACACAGATACTTGTATTGAGGTCACAACAAGCATATAGCATTTGATAGGCTAGTCCAGGTTCATTGAATTTAACATTGCTTAACTGTGTCTGACCTTTTCAACCAAAAATGTAATGTCCATGTCTTGTGCTCATAAGGAGACTAGTTAACTTGTCTCTTCTTTGCTTCCCTGAACATAGAACAATGGAGATGCTTGTCCAGTAGGTTCATGCTATACAACATTCGCAGAGTACGACCCTGCCTTACACAGGAAGCGGCGCAGGTCCTAATCCAGGCACTTGTCATCTCCCGTCTGGATTACTGCAACTCGTTGTTGGCTGGGCTCCCTGCCTGTGCCATTAAACCCCTACAACTCATCCAGAACGCCTCAGCCCGTCTGGTGTTCAACCTTCCCAAGTTCTCTCACGTCACCCCGCTCCTGGCTTCCAGTTGAAGCTCGCATCTGCTACAAGACCATGGTGCTTGCCTACGGAGCTGTGAGGGGAACGGCACCTCCGTACCTTCAGGCTCTGATCAGTCCCTACACCCAAACAAGGGCACTGCGTTCATCCACCTCTGGCCTGCTGGCCCCCCTACCTCTGAGGAAGCACAGTTCCCGCTCAGCCCAGTCAAAACTGTTCACTGCTCTGGCACCCCAATGGTGGAACAAGCTCCCTCACGACGCCAGGACAGCGGAATCAATCACCACGTTCCGTAGACACCTGAAACCCCACCTCTTTAAGGAATACCTGGGATAGGATAAAGTAATCCTTCTAACCCCCCCCCCCCCCCAAAAAAAAGATATAGATGTACTATTGTAAAGTGGTTGTTCCACTGGATATCTTAAGGTGAATGCACCTATTTGTAAGTCGCTTTAAATGTAAATGTAAATGTAGGGGATGCATCTCAGTAGTCTGGCTTGGCTTCCTAACCTTTTCTGTCTCCTTTCCTTCATCTGCATAGAACATGAGATAACTTGACAAATGCCCATTAGCCATCCTTCACATTGCTATCTGTATGCTATTCTATCTTGTATTTTGAGATCAGCACAAAGGCAAGTGGAGAGACAAGGAGAGTAAGCCACCAGACTATTGAGATACACCCGCTCTCTCTGCGAAAGAGGACTTTGTTCCTGTGAAAAAATACACATCTACTGCCCCCTTGTGGATATATAGGGAACTGTAGCTTGGTTTAGGCCTAGAGGCCTTCCCTGTAAATATTGTCACAGAAATAGTCAGTGTAAAAGCGCAGTTGTCTTTGCCATTCTATGAGTTGATTGCTAATAGTAGTTGCACAACATTGCTGTTGTTCATTTCGCAGATATACCACATTTTGGGCTCCCGAGTGGCGCAGCGGTCTAAGGCACTTCATCTGAGTGCTTGAGGTGTCACTACAGACACCCTGGTTTGATTCCAGGCTGTATCACAACCGGCCATGATTGGGAGTACCATAGGGCGGCGCACAATTGGCCCAGCGTCGTCCATCATTGTCAATAAGAATTTGTTCTTAACTGACTTGCCTAGTTAAATAAAAGGTTACATTGGTAGTGGATGGGGTTATGTTTTTTTAAAGCGCTTTGAGACCCAGAGGAAAGCACCAGACCTTTTTAAAAATATATATATATTCAAGATTTATTTAAGTAGGCAAGTCAGTTAAGAACACATTCTTATTTACAATGACAGCCTACCAAAAGGGAAAAGGCCTCCAGCGGGGATGGGGGCTGGGATTAAAAATAAAAATATAGGACAAAACACACATCACAACAAGACACCACAACACTATATAAAGAGAGACCTAAGACAACAACATAGATTGGCAGCAACATATGACAACACAGTATGGTAGCAATACATTACAACAACATGGTAGCAACACAACATGGCGTCAACAACATGGCAGCAGCACAACATGGTAGCAGCATAAAACATGGTACAAACATTATTTGGCACAGACAACAGCACAAAGGCAAGACGGTAGAGACAACAATACATCACGTGAAGCAGCCACAACTGTCAGTAAGAGTGTCCATGATTGAATCCTTGAATGAATAGATGGAGGTTGGGGTAGAAGCTGTTTAGAAGCCTCTTGGACCTAGACTTGGCGCTCCGGTACCGCTTGCCGTTCCGTAGCAGAGAGAACAGTCTATGACTAGGGTGGCTGGGGTCTTTGACAATTTTTAGGGCCTTCCTCTGACACCGCCTGGTATAGAGGTCCTGGATGGCAGGAAGCTTGGCCCCGATGATGTACTGGGCCGTTCGTACTACCCTCTGTAGTGCCTTGCGATCTGAGGCCGAGCAGTTGCCATACCAGGCAGTGATGCAACCCGTCAGGATGCTCTCGATGGTGCAGCTGTAAAACCTTTTGAGGATCTTAGGACCCATGCCAAATCTTTTCAGTCTCCTGAGGGGGAACAGGTTTTGTTGTGCCCTCTTCATGACTGTCTTGGTGTGCTTGGACCATGTTAGTTTGTTGGTGATGTGTACGCCAAGGAACTTGAAGCTCTCAACCTGCTCCACTACAGCCCCGTCGATGAGAATGGGGGCGTGCTCGGTCATCCTTTTCCTGTAGTCCACAATCATCTCCTTTGTCTTGATTACGTTGAGGGAGAGGTTGTTGTCCTTGCACCACACAGTCAGGTCTCTGACCTCCTCCCTATAGGCTGTCTCATCGTTGTCGGTGATCAGGCCGACTACTGTTGTGTCATCAGCAAACTTAATGATGGTGTTGGAGTTGTGCCTGGACGTGCAGTCGTGGGTGAACAGGGAGTACACGAGGGGACTGAGGACACACCCTTGAGGGGCCACCGTGTTGAGGATCAGCATGGTGGATGTGTTGTTACCTACACTTACCACCTGGGGGTGGCCCGTCAGGAAGTCCAGGTTCCAGTTGCAGAGGGAGCTGTTTAGTCCCAGGGTCCTTAGCTTAGTGATGAGCTTTGAGGGCACTATGGTGTTGAACGCTGAGCTGCAGTCAATGAATAGCATTCTCACATAGGTGTTCCTTTTGTCCAGGTGGGAAAGGGCAGTGTGGAGTGCAATAGAGATTGCTATTGCATTTGAGCCATGACCAGCCTTTCAAAGCATTTCATGGCTACAGACGTGAGTGCTACGGATCGGTAGTCACTTAGGCAGGTTACCTTAGTGTTCTTGGGCACTAGAACTATGGTGGTCTGCTTGAAACATGTTGGTATTACAGACTCAGACAGGGAGAGGTTGAAAATGTCAGTGAAGACACTTGCCATTTGGTCAGCGCATGCTTGGAGTACAGGTCCTGGTTATCCGTCTGGCCCATCAGCCTTGTGAATGTTGACCTGTTTAAAGATCCTACTCACATCGGTTGTGGAGAGCGTGATCACACAGTCATCCGGAACAGCTGATGCTCTCATGCATGTTTCAGTGTTACTTGCCTCGAAGCGAGCATATAAGTTATTTAGCTCATCTGGTATGCTTGTGTCACTGGGCAGCTCTCAGCTGTGCTTCCCTTTGTAGTCTGTAATAGTTTGCAAACCCTGCCACATCTGACAAATGTCAGAGGCAGTGTATTACATTTACATTTTAGTCATTTAGCAGACGCTCTTATCCAGAGTGAGTGCATACATTTCATAAATGTTTTTCCCGTATTGGTCCCCCGTGGGAAGCGAACCCTCAACCCTGGCGTTGCAAACACCATGCTCTACCAACTGAGCCACACGGGACCGTTACATTTCGATCTTATTCCTGTATTGACGCTTTGCCTGTTTGATGGTTTGTCGGAGGGCATAGTGGGATTTCTTATAAGCTTTCAGGTTAGAGTACCACTCCTTGAAAGCGTCAGCTCTACCCTTTAGCTCAGTGCGAATGTTGCCTGTAATCCATGGCTTCTGGTTGGGGTATGTACGTACAGTCACTGTGGGGACAACGTCCTCGATGCACTTATTGATAAAGCCAGTGACTGATGTGGTGTACTCCTTAATGCCAACGGAAGAATCCCGGAACATATTCCAGTCCGTGCTAGCAAAACAGTCCTGTCGTTTAGCATCTGCTTCATCTGACCAGTTTTTTATAGACCGAGTCACTGGTGCTTCCTGTTTTAACTTTTGCTTGTAAGCAGGAATCAGGAGGATAGAGTTATGGTCAGATTTGCCAAATGAATGGCGAGGGAGAGCTTTGTACGCGTCTCTGTGTGTGGAGTAAAGGTGGTCTAGATTTTTTTCTCCTCTGGTTGCACATTTAACATGTTGATAGAAATGAGGTAAAACTGATTTAAGTTTCCCTGCATTAAAGTCACCTACCACTAGGAACGGCACCTCTGGGTGAGCATTTTCCTGTTTGCTTATGGGGGAATACAGCTCATTGAGTGTGGTTTTAGTGCCAGCCTCGGTCTGTTGTGGTAGATGTAGACAGCTACGACAAATACAGAAGAAAACTCTCTCGGTTGATAGTGTAGTCTACATCTTATCATGAGATACTCTACCTCAGGTGAGCAAAACCTTGAGACTTCCTTAGATATCGTGCACCAGCTGTTGTTTACGTAAATGCATAGGCCCCCACCCCGTGTCTTACCAGAGGCTGCTGTTCTGTCCTGCTGATAGAGTGTATAACCCGCCAGCTGTATGTTCTTAATGTTGTCGTTCAGCCACGACTCAGTGAAACATAAGATATTACAGTTTTAATATCCCGTTGGTAGGATATATTAGTACATGCTTTCAGTTTGTCCCAATTATTTTCCAGCGATTGAACGTTAGCTAGCAGAACGTAAGGTAAGGGCAGATTAGCCACTCGTCACTTAATCCTCGCAAGGCATCCTGATCTTTTTCCGCGAAAACCTACATTTCCTTTTCCAGCGAATCACGGGGATTGGGCCTGGTTGGGTGTCTGTAGTATATCCCTCGCGTCGACTCATTGAAGAACTCCTCGTCCAGTTTGAGGTAAGTAGTCCCCGTTCTGATGTCCAGAAGGTCTTTTCGGTCATAAGAGACAGTAGCAGCAACAAAAAGACAAACAAAATAGCATGATTGGTTAAGAGCCGATAAGATGGCAGCCCTCCCAATCGCTAAATAGTATTTTAACGCAGGTCTGGAAAGCCCTGTAGTAACAGAGTCCATTGTTGTTGTATGGAAGTATCATAGAAATAGAATCTCTAGAAAGGGCTTGGAACCTCTATCCATGGAACTTTCATTGACTTGAATGGGGAGAGCCCGGTCTATAGATTCTGTTTCTATGCTGTCGTACGTGTTCACGTGACTGGGTTAATATGGTGGGGGTGACTCGTGTCCTGGCACATGTTATACAGATGGTCTTTGTCTGTGTCCTGTGCTCTGCCTTTGTGCTACTGTATAACCACTCTGTATACAACACACAAATACACACACACACGCACACACACACACACAAACACTGCCTACATGTGGGCTCTCCAAAACATACACGCACATGCACACACACACACTGCCCACACAAGGAGTCTGGCATACACACAAACACATGTCAGACATAAGCAGAGAGAGAGAGAGAGAAAGAAAGAGAGAGAGAGAGAGAGAGAGAGAGAGAGAGAGGGCAGAGTGGAATCTGAGCAATGCCAGTTATGTCACATTAATAAACACTTAGTTATTAACACATCCCACAATGCATTTCACCTCCCACACTGACACAAGTGCATCACACATTGTCCTTCTACTCTGGCAAACAACTTGTAAATATATGAGTGCAGTAGCTAAAACAAATAACTTGTAAATATATGAGTGTAGTAGCAATTACAAACATGTTGTAAAACACTTTATTATTTCATTTATAAATTACACTCACTAAGAAGAAGTTAACACAGAAAACTCAAATCAGAATGAAAACAACTAGAAGATGATGTCATAATGAAAACAACTAGAAGATGATGTCATAATAAAAACAACTAGAAGATGATGTCATAGCAAAATAACAAAGCTGTCTACAAGTGGTCTTAAGAAATGGAAAATAATCATGCACATTTTCTGAAATGTAATCATAAGCATTTTCTTATTTACATTTTGACATGTCTCTCCTTCACTGAGAATTTAGTGATGGGGTTGTTTTCATTAGGGCATAATGTTGCAAAATGTTTTACAATGGACAATGAAAATGAACATTTCTTATTGGACACGTTCAGGTAGTCCCTCCCTGTTTCAGTCCATTTTCTCTCAACGTAATGAACACAACCCTGGTGTGGCACGGTTCAGACATACTCCTTCTCCTCTACCACCACAGGCAGTGGGTTACTCCTCCCACCTCCCCCAAAAGTAGGTGTTGCCCTAACCCCTGGAGGGGAGGAGCCTGCGTTCAGCAGAGCCCCTCCCACCAGCAGCAGGATTCCCGCCCCCCAGCCTAGATACAAGGCGGGGCCTAACTCTCTCTTCAGCAGCGCGGCGACATTTGGATCGTAAAAATCCCTGACCACGGCGTGGGCCGTCCAGCAGATGGGTATCAGGTAGAGCAGCCCGGAGAAGAAGAATAGAGCCCCAGCCACGCGGGCTAGCCTAGCCTTGGACAAGTAGGCTCCTTCCCCTAGACACTTGGTGCACTTAGCCCCGGCCACGCCAAGCAGGAGTGCGAAGAGGCAGAGGAGGAGGGAGAGCACGGAGAGGGTACGGGACACCTGGGCGGAGATGGGGAGGGCCAGGGTAGAGTCATAAGTCTTACACTGGATCTGTCCCGTACTCTGAGACAAACACGTCATCCATAGCCCCTCCCAGAGAACCTGGGCGATCACGATCTCTCCGCCCGCGAAGGCGGAGACTCGCCACAAGGGGGCGGCGCAGACGAGAGCCCCGCCCACCCAGCCCATCACAGCTAACAGGAGGCCAAGTAGCTGTAGACCTGTGGACGCCATGGCGACGTGAAAAAGTCCCAAACAGTTCTGTTCAAGAACTTTGCTTGCAACTGAGCCTGGTCTGAGCCTGGTCTGGGCCTGGTCTGAGCCTGGTCTGAGCCTGGTCTGAGCCTGGTCTGCGCCTGGTCTGTGTCTGGTCTGAGCCTGGTCTGGGCCTGGTCTGGGCCTGGTCTGAGCCTGGTCTGGGACTGGTCTGGGACTGGTCTGGGCCTGGTCTGAGCCTGGTCTGAGCCTGGTCTGGGACTGGTCAGAGCCTGGTCTGAGCCTGGTCTGGGACTGGTCTGAGCCTGGTCTGAGCCTGGTCTGAGCCTGGTCTGGGCCTGGTCTGAGCCTGGTCTGAGCCTGGTCTGAGCCTGGTCTGGGCCTGGTCTGGGCCTGGTCTGAGCCTGGTCTGAGCCTGGTCTGAGCCTGGTCTGGGACTGGTCTGAGCCTGGTCTGAGCCTGGTCTGGGCCTGGTCTGAGCCTGGTCTGAGCCTGGTCTGGGACTGGTCTGAGCCTGGTCTGAGCCTGGTCTGAGCCTGGTCTGGGACTGGTCTGGGCCTGGTCTGAGCCTGGTCTGAGCCTGGTCTGGGACTGGTCAGAGCCTGGTCTGAGCCTGGTCTGGGACTGGTCTGAGCCTGGTCTGAGCCTGGTCTGAGCCTGGTCTGAGCCTGGTCTGGGCCTGGTCTGGGCCTGGTCTGAGCCTGGTCTGAGCCTGGTCTGAGCTTGGTCTGGGACTGGTCTGAGCCTGGTCTGAGCCTGGTCTGGGCCTGGTCTGAGCCTGGTCTGAGCCTGGTCTGGGACTGGTGTGTTTTCCCTGGTTTTCACTAGATGATGAGTGTTGTCAAGATGGTTTCAAATCTCCTCTCTTATCCAAAACAATGATTACAGGTGACAGACGTTCCCCTTGACAAAGTGTTCTTGTACGTCCCGGGATTGTTGCAGGAATGTATCTCTCTCTTTCCTCTTGGTTGAATATCCAGTCGTTCTGTGTCTTATGGTAGAAACAGTGATGGTCAGCATAAACCCCTCCTCTTCCACATCCTCAGACGGGTCAACAGCAACAACAATATTCCTGCCAGGACATGATGAAGGAATACATTGTAAATACTCTCAACCTATGTTTATGTTAATGTATACACACATAATAACATGTCCCAACATATTAAAATGATAACATGTCCCAACATATTAGCCTGATAACATGCAATAACATGTTATTATATAACATAATAACCAGGTACTTGTGACTTTTACACATTTCAGAAAGCAACAGAATCAACACAGCCATTCTGAAATGATAAAACAGGTACAGAGATAATCATGATGACACTTACTATTCCAAACCCCCAGAGGACTCTGCTGCTCTGCACCAGTGGACAGAATGAAGAGTCCTGTCCTGTGTAACACTGTGGAGTAGTAGAGGTCTGTGATGGTGTGATCATTCCTCTGTCATACACACAGACTGACCAGACTGTCTCACTGGAGCACAGCTTAACACAGAGGAGTGGGAGGAGAGCAGCACTCAGCTGGGCTGGGCACGATGTCTCACACGCCCACACACAAACACACACACACACACACACCCACACACACACACACACACACACACACACACACACACACACACACACACACACACACACACACACACACACACACACACACACACGCTAGCATGCAAACACATACACAGCTGAGTGTAGGAGGGGAGCAGCACCCGGCTGGCCACTATGTCACACACAGGCACACACACGGTGGTAAGCTCACACAAATGGTGGTAAGCTCACACACACATCCATACACCGACACACACGGACACACACTAGCATGCACACACATATGGGCACACACACATGCGTAACAGATTAGCAACACAATGCAGCGTTATGTCCCACATACTGACAAGTTTTCTACAAGGGTCAAGTGTTTGTGTGTTTTTCATGAACTATATGAAACTATCATTCTACATACGGTACATCTCTGTATTACTGTCTGATTCAGTTCATGTCTTCCATCATGTCTTCCATCATGCATTCCAGCAGTTAAAGTGTTAACATTCTAGATTCATTTCATGTCTTCCATCATGTATTCAGCAGTTAAAGTGTTAACATTCTAGATTCAGTTAATGTCTTCCATCATGTATTTCAGCAGTTAAAGAGTTAACATTATAGATTCAGTTCATGTCTTCCATCATGTATTTCAGCAGCTAAAGTGTTAATATTCTGTTGTTGCAGGAGTGGTAACAACTTTGAACCGTAGGTTTTATTGATGTTATTACGTCCCGGAAAAATCTTGATAACACCTTGGACTACAGTCTTGTCACAGATCACCTGAAACAGGTACTTAAAATCTGAAACTTTAAAAGTTAGTGTCTTTAAACCGATTTTATGTGAAATTTTACAAAGAAAAACCTTAGAGATAGGAGAGATGTATAAGCTATTGCTTATAAACGTTTTCCAAATGTATCTCTGCTGAAAAGATAAGCGTAGGATCCGTGAGGCGAGGTAATGTTTTAAACTCTAACGTTTTTAAAATGTATTGTTAACCCCCCAAAAATGCTTTGTCGAAATGTTTTAATAACTCTAAAGTGATGAAAATTTCAGTTGAGTCCATGTTCAATGCAATATACTGTCTAGATCCTGCTGCTCTCAGGAGAAATCAGATGGCCTCAATTAAAATGAATGTTAAAGACTAGCATCAGCTGATGAGAAAGCATAAATTGGCGCCCATTTCAAATAATTTAAATGGTCTTAGTGTACGAGTCATAAACGTTGCTCTTCCAGTGAAGCGGATTGAAAATGTCTGATGTTTGATTTTGAGGGGATCTATTGCTGGGATGTGTGTAGACTACATGTGATGGTTCACCTGATAGAGTCTAGGATGTGTGTAGACTACATGTGTTGGTTCACCTGATAGAATCTAGGCTCATAATTAATAGTTGTTAACAGAAAGATGTCTCTGCAAGGCGGAGTTCAGCTCATTGTTATTTGCAGTTAGTTTCTCAATCCTTCTTCCTCCTATTGCAGAATTAAGACTGGAACATAGTATCAACAGGAACTGAAAGTATAATTTCAACACACAGACATTTGACTTTTGTTCAGTTGACCTCTTCATGCACGTACACAGTCTCTACCACTGATTCTTCATCTCAAGCTAAAGCGAAGCATCAATCATTGTACTTTTGTATTTACAGGTGTTCCTATAATGTACAGATATTATAAAAATCCATTCATGGTTCACCTGATAGAGTCTAGGATGTGTGTAGACTACATGTGATGGTTCACCTCATAGAGTCTAGGATGTGTGTAGACTACATGTGATGGTTCACCTGATAGAGTCTAGGATGTGTGTAGACTACATGTGATGGTTCACCTGATAGAGTCTAGGATGTGTGTAGTCTACATGTGATGGTTCACCTGATAGAGTCTAGGATGTGTGTAATCAAATCAAACTATTTGTCACATATGCTGAATACAACAGTGTAGACTTTACCATGAAATGCTTACTTACAAGCCCTTAACCAACAGTGCAGTTCAAGAAGAGTTAAGAAAATATTTAACAAATTAACTAAAGTAAAAAATAATAAAAAGTAACACAATAACATAACAATAACGAGGCAATATACAGGGGGTAACGGTACCGATCAGTGTGCGGGGGTACAGGTTAGTTGAGGTAATCTGTACATGTAGGTGGGGGTGAAGTGACTATGCATAGTTAATAACAGCGAGTACAGCAGCAGTGTAAAATACAAATGTAGGGGGTGGGGGGTCAATGTAATAGTCCGGTGGCCATTTGATTAATTGTTCAGTAGTCTTATGGCTTGAGGGTAGAAGCTGTTAAGAAGCCTTTTGGTCCTGGACTTGTAGACTACATGTGTTGGTTCACCTGACAATTTGTGATTTGCTCTTTCAGCAATATTTTATTCATAACTTCCTCAGTGTGGTGTGATAACATCACATGTTGTGAAAGTCTCCTTATCCCCGGCTGAGTTGAGATGGAAGTGAGTCTGAGTAAGTTCTGAACTATTCTTGATTTCTTTACTTCGTAAAACTAAACATTGATAAATCATAAAATATCCTATTGTAGTGCATGTTGACACTCACCTGTGCTTTCCTGTTTATTTCAATAACTGTAGTAGCCATTTTCAGCCCAACACTTTCTTGGTTGATTATATCATTAAAATACACATTCATAAATATATTTCTATATTTCTTAACTTTATTGTTTTACTTTTAGATTTGTGTGTATTGTTGTGAATTGTTAGATATTACTGCACTGTTGGAGTTAGGAACACCTGCAATAACATCTGCTAAATATGTGTATGTGACCATTACAATGTGATTTGATTTGATTTTAAACATAATAATGAATAACTTATGAATAATTAAGTAACATTATAAACTGTGTGGTTCGAGCCCTGAATGCTGATTGGCTGAAAGCCGTGATATATCAGACCGTATACCACGGGTGTGACAAAACATACATTTTTACTACTCTAATTACGTTGGTAACCAGTTTATAATAGCAATAAGGCACCTCAGGGGTTTGTGGTATATGGTCGATATACCACGGCTAACTCTGCGTTGCATTGTGCATAAGAACAGCCATTAGCTGTGGTATATTGGCCATATACCACACCCCCTTGGGCCTTATTGCTTAAATAACCCATGAAATATAAAACTGCTGTATCGATTCTGGTCTTAACGAGTAATGATCACATGATAATGGGTAGTTGTTTGGAATTGACAGTGATTTGTAGATAGTGTGTCTATGTACCAGTGATTTGTAGATAGTGTGTCTATGTACCAGTGATTTGTAGATAGTGTGTCTATGTACCAGTGCCTTGCTCAGGCCAGACTCCAATGTGGAGAATGTTACATAACAGAACAAAAGTCCAATGACTACATTTCCCACCTCATCAGCCAGTATCACTAGGGAGAAGCCAGACGAGTATCAGCAAAGGACCATGGGAGAGAGAGTCCAGAGCCAAATGCAGGCATGCTACAAAAATGAACTGGTCACAGCTGCACAGAACACTGCTGTTTTCCAGAATCCTACAGTGGGTAAGTGACTCAACATGAAACAACATACTACATTCTATATTGTCCACTGTATATCAGTTAGATATGGTTTAGTGCTTTTAAGTTACAATATGTTACATTTTGGATGACCTGACCAAATTCACATAGAAATGTGAGTTATAGATATTTCATTCTCATTGAAAGCAAGTCTAAGAAACGGTATGTTCTATGTGTGCTGTTTCTATGCTTCCCGTTCTTAAATGTTGTTTTTGCGTCTTTTACTTTCGGTTTTGTACACCAGCTTCAAACAGCTGAAAATAAAATAAATGATGGCTATGGAAAAACGTTTTTGATGGTGCAGTGATTCTCTACACAATGACTGCTTGTTTTGTCGCATAAACTGAAATTAGGATGACTATTATAATTTTAGCATCCAGGAAATGGCAAAGCGTTTTCTGCACATTGCATTTTTAATGGTTTGGTTAGTATTTAGTCAGGGTAATCTGATCCTAGGACAGCCATTAGGACCTGTATTAAAGCTGTACTGTAGTTCCACCTTACTCTTTAATGGTTTGGTTAGTATTTAGTCAGTGTAATCTGATCCTAAGACAGCCATTAGGACCTGTATTAAAGCTGTACTGTAGTTCCACCTTACTCTTTAATGGTTTGGTTAGTATTTAGTCAGGGTAATCTGATCCTAGGACAGCCATTAGGACCTGTATTAAAGCTATACTGTAGTTCCACCTTACTCTTTAATGGTTTGATTAGTATTTAGTCAGTGTAATCTGATCCTAGGACAGCCATTAGGACCAGTATTAAAGCTGTACTGTAGTTCCACCATACTCTTTGAAAGGCTCTGTGGACATTTCCACACCTTGATTGCACCTATCCAATCCTGTCAAGGCCTACTTACAGCCCAAAAACACAAATCTGACCACAGATCAGTGTCTGGGGGCTACTTCATCTTTCTCCAACCTATCCAATCCTGTCAGGCCCCCTTTGTAGGACTAAAACACCAAGGCTGATCTCAGATCAGTGTCTAGGCTACTTCTTTCTCCGTAAATAGTAATATCTCATTTTCAGTCTTTTAGTGAAAGCACGCCATCTAACGGTGATTTGTGAAATACGTTGAATAAATAATCTGCACCATTTACTTAATTATACTTATTCAACCTACTTATAATACAGTAAAATACAGTACAGTACAATACATTTAGGAATTTATGAGGTTCTTTTCATTAACTTCCCTCAAAGAACATAGATCTCTTCCACCTTGGTGACCGTTTCCCCCTGTGAGTAAAGAGGGGTGTGTCTTTCTCTTGGCAGTGTGGTCCAATGAGGTGGAGGAGAGGGAGCGCTACAGATACCAGTGGAGGAAGGAGGACAGGCAGAGAATCATCGGTGACCGATTGGAGCTCTTCGTCGCCATAGTGACGGGGTTGTTGATGGGAGTTCTGACAGGTGGTTTTGGGGGTATTGTCATGGGAGGGTTGACAGGGGCGGTGATATGGTTTACAACAGGACTGGTCAGGAACAGGTGGAGCCCCTGACTTACTGGGAGGCACCATGTGTAGGATATGGATCTACTTTATAAAGACATTTGGAGGATAAAACAATTTTAATGTGTATTGATGGAAGGGCTTTGGTGATGTTACATGTTTGTTGATGCAATTATCAAACTTTATTATGAATCATTTGGAAGTGAATAAAAGCCCAATAAAGAGAGACAAGAAACAGAGAATATATTGATTATTTTTAAAGAGAGATAAAACCCGCATATTCATCACCAGTGCTAACCTACTTCTGTTAAGACAGTCCTGATATGGGTCTGAACCTGTTAGTCATGAAGGGATTTTAAGAGACATTCATCCAGAAATATCTTTCCCTGATTTCATCTGACCAAGTATTCAGATATTGTGTGACAGTAGTTATGGCCAGGCCAATGAAAGACCTTCATCCTACCCTGTAAAATCCTTCAGAATATCAGCAACAAGAACTAATGACTAGATCACCATATATACATTATCAAATCATCGTTTACGTAAACAAACACAGTGATCTTACTAGAACCCCGATCCTGTGACTGTCAACCCAACACCGTTTGGCCAAGATCACAGCCCGTATCCAGAATGCATCTCAGAGTAAGAGAACTGATCTAGGATCTGTCCATATAATCATAATGATCTAAAAGTCCAATCTGATGCTAGGTCAGCACTCCTACGGGCCCTGGTCACTACTAATCTCAACGATGTTGTTATTGTTGTCGGCTCAATCTGTCATGAAATCAGTAAACCCTGCTCTCTTATCTGTCATGGAATCAGTAAACCCTGCTCTCAATCTGTCATGGAATCAGTAAACCCTGCTCTCAATCTGTCATGGAATCAGTAAACCCTGCTCTCTTATCTGTCATGGAATCAGTAAACCTTGCTCTCATGTCTGTCATGGAATCAGTAAACCCTGCTCTGAATCTGTCATGGAATCAGTAAATCCTGCTCTCATATCTGTCATGGAATCAGTAAACCCTGCTCTCTTATCTGTCATGGAATCAGTAAACCCTGCACTCTTATCTGTCATGGAATCAGTAAACCCTGCTCTCTTATCTGTCATGGAATCAGTAAACCCTGCTCTCATATCTGTCATGGAATCAGTAAACCCTGCTCTCATATCTGTCATGGAATCAGTAAACCCTGCTCTCAAATTAACAAAAATATGTAGCCTTTGGTCATTTAATTCATGATTGGTCTTCTGCTGTTCTTACAGAATAACTGACGAATTTACAAACGCTCAACACCCACTGAATATGGCCAGTGTCAGTAAATGTTGGCAAAAAAAGCATAAATTGTTTCCAGCAGCACAGTTGCAGTCACCAACGCTCTGGATAACATAAAAACAGCCTAACCAGCTCTGCTAGGGTGAGTAAAATTGTCAGAGTGAGCTGTTCTCTCATTTGTGTCTGGAGGTAGCTAGCAAGATAGCCAACGTTAGCCAGTTAGCTTGGGTGCTTGACTGCTGTTGTTAGGTCAGAATGCTGAAATCATCCCTACTCCTCGGCCAGTGAGCGCTCTGACCACTCCGAGAGTGTAACACTCTGAATTTACGAAGGGACAATTTGACAACGGTCTGACTTTACGCCCAGAAAACACTCTGGCACTCCAGATAAAATTACGAACACACCCGTAGTATAAACCAGCCTTTGGTCTTGAAATCTTTGGTTGTTTAGTACATGGCCTCACATGTGAATCCTTAAAGAGATGGCTGGGGTTAAAGTTTAATAGTTTTTTTTTTAAGTTGCAAAATTCATACTAGATTGTAAATACAAACAGATTGTTTTAGATGATTTTTACTTTGGCATGCTGGAGACAAATGTGAAACCAGTCATGGAAGCAAACTGAAAACTCAAGGCTACCAACAAGTGCCCCTTTCGCACTGTAAAGTACAGAATGCTGTGACCTTATGGAATGTTGTGACCTTGTGGAATGCTGGCATGTTGTGACCTTATGGAATGTTGTGACCTTATGGAATGCTGTGACCTTATGGAATGCTGTGACCTTATGGAATGCTGTGACCTAATGCATCATTTTAACTGTATGGCCTTTTAGCTTGCAGTGATGAAACTTGGAGATGCAAGCTAAATAGGTAGTCTACTGCAGCCTGGAGCATGTGGCCACTGTGTGACAATAATGCTAGTATAAACTCAGACGCAGAGAAACACAGCAGGTAAGGGTAAATCCAGAACATTTACTAAGGTCTTCACAGAAAAACAAAGCAAAAACATACCAGCACACTAATTAAAACATTAGACCTAAGCAAAGAGATCTGCCCACAGAGGAACCTAAATAGCCAGTCAACAGGTGAACCGAGAGGGCAATCAACACACAGGTGAAACCAATGATAACAATCAGGGTAACCTGGACACTAGAAACAAAGTAAGGGTGCCCTCCAGCGGTAAGCTCAGGGAGCACACTCAAAAATGAAACAGAAACCGTGACACACTGGTTGAATCAACGTTGTTTCCACGTCATTTCAAGCAAACAAATCAATGTGATGACATTTAATCAACGTGGATAACCGATTGGATTTGCAAAACGTTTTGTTGTTTTCTTTCACCCAACTTTGAACTTAAATCCAATGACATGGTGGCATTTGTTCTTGATTTCACTTCCAATCCACGGCTAGTTGCCAACTCGATCAAACGTAAATCAAAGCAAGACATTGAACTGACGTACGACTGTGCCCAGTGGAGGATGACTCACAAAATGTTTTAACCCTACTATTTCCACCATACACTAATCTTCCAACGGGTTGAAGAACGTGTGTCAGTTGTTTTGATGGCTACCTTTCATTGGTCTCCTTTCTGAAGACATTCTACATAGGCTACATTCTAATATTGTGTTAATGATTACCTTCTAGTATTGTTTTGATGGCTACCTTTCATTGGTCTCCTTTCTGAAGACATTCTACATAGACTACATTCTAATATTGTGTTAATGACTACCTTCTAGTATTGTTTTGATGGCTATCTTTCATTGGTCTCCTTTCTGAAGACATTCTCCATAGACTACATTCTAATATATTTTTTATCATTTTAACTAGGCAAGTCAGTTAAGAACAAATTCTTATTTTCAACGCCGGCCTAGGAACAGTGGGTTAACTGCCTTGTTCAGGGGCAGAACGACAGATTTGTACCTTGTCAGCTCAGGGATTCGATCTTGCAATCTTGCAACCTTTTGGTTACAAGGCCAATGCTGAATTAAATGTATTTAGTGTGCGCATGGGAGCCACACCTGCAAACCTTGTTATGCACCTGCAATAGATTAGTCTGAATACCAAATACTGAGAAGTGCTTAATCAAAACGCGTAAAAAAGTCTGAATCGGCCTCATGATGCATTTATGAGTTTGAATCCTCAATAACGAATGGCTGTATCACCGATACAATAAAATAGATGTACCAACCCCAGATTGCCCCTTTAACCCCAGTTTAACACTAAAGTCAAAACATCAGATTTTAAACCAAACCATAACCCTAAACACATTGCTAACCGTAATGCCTAACCCTTATTAAATTAAGACCAAAAAGCAAATTTTTTATTTCCATAATTTTTTACGATAGAGCCAATTTAGACTTTGCAGCTGACCCATCTAGCGGAAATCTCTCAGTTCTGCCTCCAGGTCAAGATGAATGAAAATAAATGTCAACCTGCATTTCATTGATACCCTAACATGTTCTGAGACAACCTTTGACTGCTTCTTGGAAGTTACTTATCAGATCACCTGACACAGGTGTGTGGGCAATCTTTAAACATTTCAATATGATTGTTTAACTGATTTTGAGTCCATATTCAATGTAATAGTACTTGCAGGGGAAACCTGACACAAAACAAGTATGGCATCTTCCTCAGGGAAGTCAGTTAACCCACTGGAGTCCTGGTGTTGTCCCTATGACAACTACTAACTTAACACATATCCTAACATAACTGAGTATTGGTGTTGTCCCTATGACAACTATAACCTTTTTTTTTTTTTTTTTTTTACTCATTCAGCAAGAAAATAACTGCCAGGTGCCCCCAATGGTTTTGTTGTTGAAAGTGAAGGATCATGATGTATGCCATATAATGTTCCTTTGGATATCCACTGGCCTGCTATCAGTAGTGATTGGGCCTGTTATCATTAGTGATGGATCATGATGGGGCCTGTTATTAGTAGTGATGGATCATGATGGGGCCTGTTATCAGTAGTGATGGATCATGATGGGGCATGTTATTAGTAGTGATGGATCATGATGGGGCCTGTTATCAGTAGTGATGGATCATGATGGGGCCTGTTATTAGTAGTGATGGATCATGATGGGGCCTGTTATCAGTAGTGATGGATCATGATGGGCCTGTTATCAGTAGTGATTAGGCCTGTTATCCACTGGCCTGTTATCAGTAGTGATTGGGCCTGTTATCAGTAGTGATGGGGTTTGTTATCGGTAGTGATGGATCACGATGTGGCCTGCTATTAGTAGTGATGGATCATGATGGGGTCTGTTATCAGTAGCGATGGTTCATGATTGGGCCTGTTATCAGTAGTGATGGATCATGATGGGGCCTGTTATCAGTAGTGATGGGTCATGATGGGGCCTGTTATCAGTAGTGATGGATCATGATGGGGCCTGTTATCAGTAGTGATGGATCATGATGGGGCAGTGATGGATCATGATGGGGCCTGTTATCAGTAGTGATGGATCATGATGGGCCTGTTATCAGTAGTGATGGATCATGATGGGACCTGTTATCATTAGTGATGGATCATGATGGGGTCCGTTATCAGTAGTGATGGATCATGATGGGGCCTGTTATCAGTAGTGATGGGTCATGATGGGACCTGTTATCATTAGTGATGGATCATGATGGGGTCCGTTATCAGTAGTGATGGATCATGAAGGGGCCTGTTATCAGTAGTGATGGATCATGTTGGGGCTTGTTATCAGTAGTGATGGATCATGATGGGGCCTGTTATCAGTAGTGATGGGGCCTGTTATCAGTAGTGATGGATCATGATGGGGCCTGTTATCAGCGGTGATGGATCATGATGGGCCTGTTATCAGTAGTGATGGATCATGATGGGGCCTGTTATCAGTAGTGATGGATCATGATGGGACCTGTTATCAGTAATGATGGTGCTTGTTATCAGTAGTGATGGATCATGATGGGGTCTGTTATCAGTAGTGATGGATCATGATGGAGCCTGTTATCATTAGTGATGGATCATGATGGGGCCTGTTATCAGTAGTGATGGATCATGATGGGGCCTGTTATCATTAGTGATGGATCACGATGGGGTCTGTTATCAGTGGTGATGGATCATGATGGGGCCTGTTATCAGTGGTGATGGATCATGATGGGCCCGTTATCAGTATTGATGGGTCTTGTTCAGTTGTAACAGTTACATTATGTCATCTGCTGTAGTTGATGAGACTGTATCATCTTTCAAACCAGTCCTATGGTGGAAATTCTAACCAAGCGACTCCCACCGAAGGTGGCGCCCCCTCCTGCTCGGGTGGTGCTCGCCGGTCGTTGTCACCGGCCTACTAGCTGCCACTGATTCCCTTTTTGTTTTCCCCCTTTCTGTTATTGTTTGCACCTGTCCTTAGTTGGGTTGATTAGCGGGGCTATAATAGCTAGCTGGCCCGCCTGCTCTTTGTGCGGGATTGTTTCTCTGTTGTTTGCTTGTGTACAAGCTGATTGTGGTTTTGCGCTAGCGCGTGGTTTTTGCGCCGACTGTGTTTTCCCCTGCGTTTGGGGCACTTTGTTTTGTGTGTGCTCTCATCGCTCTTTGGGGTGGCTTGTGTTTTCGCCATTTGGCCCATTAAAAACCACAACCCTGTAACGCTGCTTCCTGCGTTTGATTCCTCTCCCACTACGCCCGAGCATTACAATACATTATTGTTTAATTCTATTTCACATATTTAATTGTTTCGTATTGCATTTCATATTTGTTACATGTAATCTTTTGGTTAAACCATAATGTATAATGAGCGTCATCAACGGGGGAACATATTAGGTGAACGCTAATAAGCTGTAGAAATAATATATACATTTATAAGAATTGTTCATAAAAGAGAGAATTGTTCATAATAAGGGCCTGAGATCAAAGTCAATATTCAGACCACTAGGGGTCAATGTTTTTAGAGAGGATATCCAGTAAGCCTCCCTTTGTAGTAGCAGGATCTCCATGTTACCTCCTCTCCTTGGTAGAGCAACATGCTCAATGCCTGTGTATTTGAGGGAGGAGATTGAATGGTTAGCTTCAACAAAGTGAGCTGCTACTGGATAGTCAATGTTCTTACACCTGATTGAGCTGCGGTGTTCAGCTATGCGTTGTTTTAATTGTCTTTTCGTCTGTCCTACGTAGGCTTTTCCACATGAACAGGTGATGAGATAGATTACTCCTTTGGTCTTGCATGAGATGATAACCCTAACAGGGATGTCACCCCTAACAGAGATGATACCCCTAACATGGATGATACCCCTTACATGGATTTTTCGACCTGTATGTGGGTGTCTGAAGAAGGATGTTTTTATAGTGATATTGCACTGTGCGTATGAGCCACATTTGTTGTTCTCATTTGGAATGGTTATCAAGAGTGTCTGAGTGGGCTCAGGGGGCATGTCAGATCTCACCAAGCTATCTCCAATATTGCGACCACGCTTATAGACCACCAGCGGAGGTTCCTTGAAGAGGTGTGCGACTTGTTTGTCTGATTGCAGAATATGCCAGTGCTTTCTCAGGATTGATTTCATTTTCTCCGAACCCTTGGTGTACTTAGTGCAAAAGACGGTTGCGTTGTTTTTCTTCTTTGGTTGAGTTTTTAGTAATTCCTCTCTTGGCTTTTGAGATATTGTCATCATTGCAGCATCAAGAGTTTTGTCCTTGTAGCTTCTCATTTTGAATGTATCTGTCATTTTTTAGCATTGCTGTCAAAATCTGTCTGGTGGCCACAGATTCGTTTAACCCTGCATAACTGGCTGTATGGTAGACCATTCTTGAGGTGAATGGGATACATACTATCCGCACATAGCAAGGTATTGCGGTCTGTGGGCTTTGTGTATAAGTCTGTGTGTAATGCATCATTCTCTTTGATGATCCATAAGTCCAGGTAGTTTATTTTTCTCTCATCAGTCTGCATGGTGAATTTGAGGTATTCAGAGCTTTCGTTTAGTAGAGTTTGGAATTCATTTAGTTCCTGCTGACTTCCTTCCCAGAGCACATAGACATCATCTATGTATCTCTTCCATAGGAGGATTTTAGAAAGTAAGGAGTGTGTCTCTGTTTTATAAAGGAGTGTTTCCTCAAATTGTCCCAAATATAGGTTTGCATAGTTGGGGTAAAAGGGGGAGCCCATGGCTACACCTCAAATTTGAAGGAAAAAGTCTGACTCAAAGACGAAGTAGTATCGGATAATACCAGTTCAGTAAGTTGTAAGATGCAATCATTGGATGGAGCAAAATATGTCGTACTGGAGAGAAGAGGACCAAGACGCAGCGGGAATATGGATACTCATATTTTAATTTCAAAGAAAAAGGAGTAAAGCATCCACTTGACAAAACAATAAGAGATTTTCACGACAGTGCAACAGTTCTGCAAGCTATTAAACGCAGTGCAAAAACAACTACCCACAACTCCAAAGAAAAACACACACACCTATATAGGACTCCCAATCAAAGGCAACTCAACACACCTGCCTTCAATTGGAAGTCCCAATCACCAACACAAACATTCACACACACAAAACTGCCACGTCCTGACCCCAAAACTAATACAATAGCTCCATCTGCTGGTCAGGACGTGACAGCAAGGGTAGAGTCTCTCTGCTGAAGGAAGTGTTGCAGCACCTGCAAGCCCTCTGGTATCCTTCCTAAGCCCTCTATCAGTCAGATCATGTGACTAGTGTCATTGGCATAAGATGGGAGATTCTCAACTATCGGTTTAATGTGGTAATCAACAAATTTATAAATGTTTAATGTCACAGAGTCGATTGCTGCTACAATGGGTCTACCTGGAGGAGGAGACACTTGTTTGCGTAATTTAGCAACTGTATAGAAAGTTGGTATCTTGGGAAATTTCACACATAGAAATTCAACTTCTTTTTTGGTGATTTGTCCTGATTCCAAACAGCTTTCCACTGTGGACGAGATATTATGCTGGAATTCTACGGTCACAATTCAGTTTGCGATAGAAGTCACCTTTAGATAGTTGTCGGCGACATTCATTCACATAGTCACACTTGTTTTGTACAAATTCCTCCTCCTTTGTAACATTTATTTTATGATAATCGAAGGATCTGACTTTAAGTCCTTAAGAGCCATTCTCTCGTCTCTACTCAGGTTATCATAGGATTTGTGTTTCTGTTTATCTTTCAGTAGGTCACCTATATCATTTTCAACAATCCTACAGAAGGTTTCTATGGGGGCATTTCATTTGGGGGGAGGTACAAATGAACTTTTTGATCTAAATGTTCTCTGAGTTCTCAGGTACCTCAGCTGGGTTAATGGCTCCATCTCCTTGACTCAAGGTAGGACAGGTAAGTCTATTGATTAGCATGGTAGACCAATGTACATCTCACTGAGGATGTAGTTTCACTCTTATCAAAGAACTCACACAATCTCAGATTACGAAAAAATTTGATTAGATCTTTCTGGACATTAATGTATGCAGTTGGTACAAATTATAACCCCTTATTGGGAACACTGAGGTGAGCTGATGTCAGGGTCATAACCCCTTATTGAGAACACTGAGGTGAGCGGATGTCAGGGTCATAACTCCTTATTGAGAACACTGAGGTGAGCTGATGTCAGGGTCATAACCCCTTCTTGAGAACACTGAGGTGAGCTGATGTAAGGGTCTTACTTGATAAGTTGAAGACATGTATCTCCTGTGGACTGGGGGCCCGTCCTGGGTCTCAGTTGGTCGGTGTCGCGGGGTGGTGGGGTGGTGGTGGATAACTTCTTCCCCCGATGTATGTGCCGAACCCCCTTACATGCTGGGGGTGTTGGCCTCAACGTTGTCCCCTGTGTTTTTCTAATTTAAATATGTTTTATTTACTACATCTCTTTAGTCACTGGGTCAAAGGTCAATATCTAAAATAATAGACCACGTTAGTTAAAATCTGTTTTATTATTTGGTTTAATCAGCCCAGAAGATACTGACATGTTGATGAGCAGAAACAAATGAGTTGAAGTGACACATGCAATTGGTTACAAAAACATATTAAGTACATTTTCAACTGATCAATAAGGCACTTACAATTATAAATCACACACATATTGACAAAGTGTCACGATTCTCTAAAGCTGAACCCAGAAGCAGACCAGGACAAGGTGAGTAAAATGAAGGTGAGTATTTATTTACAGACTCGAGGTGAAAATAGAATAATCCAGGAGACGGAGCGGCAGCGGAGGTGAGTTGATGAGAGTGAGTAGGCAGATCCAATGAAGTCACTGAAACCACCGACGACCAGGCAAGGGGGTTGAATGTTCCAGGAGGATGACTGTAGACAGAGTAAACGGGGGTGAGTAACCGGCAAAAAGTACAAAACAACAAAACTAACTCTGGTAACATGAGGCTGATACAACATACTGTTCATTGCTAACGATCCGGCAGGGAATGGATGTCAGGTCAGAGCTTATGAAGAGAAGAGGTGATGATCAGCACCAGGTGTGCTGATGAGATGCAGGTGCAGGTAATCGAGAGATCTCCCGCCGAGCTTCGTCGCCTGGCAACCAGACAGGGTGTGTTCAGAAACCTCAGAAAACAACTCCAAAACAGAAAACAGGCAGCTCAGGCAGAAAACAGACTCAGGAAGCGGGATTCATCACACAAAGTACAAGTACACACAGAGATGGCCAGAGATGGAAAGGGATTGTCACGCCCTGACCTGAGAGAGACGTTTTTCTCTGTTTGGTTAGGTCAGTGTGTGACATGGGGTGGGCATTCTGTGTTATATTTCTATGTTGTCTTTTTCTTTGATTGGCCTAGTATGGTTTCCAATCAGAGGCAGCTGTCTATCGTTGTCTCTGATTGGGAATCATACTTAGGCAGCCCTTTTTCCCCACCTTCAGTTGTGGGATCTTGTCTTTGTGTTGCATGTGTTTGCACACCTAGCTTTTCGTTCGTTGTATTGTTTTTGCTGGTTCACATTTGAAATAAATATGATGAACCCAACTCACGCTGCGCCTTGGTCTACCCTTAACAATGAACGTCACAGGGATCTTGGTCACATTAAAATGGGATGACAAATACAATCTTAGACAAATACATCTAGCCAACTATCAATCACTTTTTCAAAATGTTTTTTTACTGTTCAGTCATTTAGCAGACGCTCTTGTCCAGAGCGATTTACAAGAGCAATTAGGGTTAAGTGCCTTGCTCAAGGGCACATCTGCAGATTTTTTCATATTTGTCTTGGTTGGGGATTCAAACCAGCAACCTTTCAGTTACTGGCCCAACAATCTCAAAAGCTAGGATATCTGCCGCCCCTTTTTCATCAACAATGGACACATGCATTTTGGAAAAGTATTTTATTGCTATGTATAACAAATGTACAAATCAGTCATTCATTCAATAGTTTTGTGTGACTGACAGAGAAGTGTTTGCTAATTGTAGGAGTCATGCTTCAGTATCCCTCTTTACTTCCTGTTTCTTCAAGTTCAGAACCACCATGATAGAAGCAACAACAAAAACAGGGACAAAGACATAGACCTTTCAGAGATGTTGTTGAACGAACCGGTCTGTGGCCACCTTCAGTTTCACTCCAACAGCAATTCCAATGATCAACGTCAAGAACCCAACAGTAACCACCATCAGCCGACAATCTGGCTTATCAGCAGCTGTGACACACAACCACTTGTTTTGTGCGTATATCTTTTACTTTGGCATCCCTGTCAGTTATGTTCCCCATAAAGTTGGACTACAATTGTAGAGTATCACTACTGAACTGTCCTCTTCTATAGGATAGGGAAGTTTGGGTTTTAATCACGGTAAAGCACTCACCTGAAGTCATCATGTTCTTGAAGTTTTCCTCTGTTGTTTATCCTGAACTCAATGAAGAGGGTGTCTACAATACAGCATTGAAATTAGACAATGAAGTGATGTTTTGTGGATAGAAAACATAGAAAACAGAACAGAACAAACACAGAACAGAATAAACACAGAATAAACATAGAGAACAAAATAAACACACAATAAACATAGAAAACAGAATAGAATAGAATAAGACTCTGGCCTTGGAGCTGGACTGGACGCCGTGCTTAGACTGGGCATCGGCGCAGGGGAAGGCTCCGACCATGGAGCTGGAGGTTCCGTACCATTGACCGTCACAGGAGGTTCCGGACAGTGGACCGTCGCAGGAGGTTCCGAACCATGGGCCGTCTCAAGAGGTTCCGAACCGTGGGCCGTCTCAAGAGGTTCCGGACCGTGGACCGTCTCAAGAGGTTCCGGACCGTGGACCGTCGTTAGAAGTTCCGGACTGTGAAACGTCACCGGAAGCCCTGGACCGTAAGCTCTGGACCGGGAACCGTCGCCGGAAGCTCTGGACCGGGACCCGTCGCCGGAAGCTCTGGACCGGGAAGCGTCGCCGGAAGCTCTGGACCGGGAAGCGTCGCCGGAAGCTCTGGACCGGGAAGCGTCGCTGGAGGCTCTGGACTGCCGACCGTTGCTGGAGGCTCTAGACTGCAGACTGTCGCTGGAGGCTCTGGATTGCCAACCGTCGCTGGAGGCCTGGTGCGTGGGACCGGCACTGGTGGTACCGGACTGGTGACACGCACCTCAGGACGAGCGCGAGGAGCATGCACAGCACGCACCGGACTGGGCAGGCTCACTGGAGGCCTAGTGCGTGGAGCCGGGACAGGTGGTACCAGACTGGTGACACGCACTTCAGGAAGAGTGCAAGGAGGATGCACAGGGAGTACTGGACTGGGAATGCGCATTGGAGACCTAGTGCGTGGAGCCGGCACAGGTGGCGCCAAACTGGTGACACGCACTACAGGGCGAGTGCGGGGAGCAGGCACAGCACGTACTGGGCTGTGAAGGCGCACTGAAGACCTGGTGTGTATAGCCGGCCTCAATTGTACCGGAACTTTAACACACTTCTCAGGACGAGTACGGGGAGCTGACACAGGTGGCATTGGGCGACTAACACGCTCCTCAAGGTGAATGCCGTGCATATTACGCCAAACCAACAGCTCTCTCTCTTCACTCTCCTCCAATTTATCCAACAATTCCTCAAAAATCTCTAAATCTCCCCTCCGTTCACTCTCCTCCAATTTATCCAATAACTCCTCAACGGACTCTGACTCACCCCAATATTCCTATTCGCTCTCCGACTCGGCCCTCGGCCTCGCCGACCACTCCATGTGCCCTCCCCCAAAAAACTTTTCCGGGCTGTCTCTCGGGCTTCCGTCGTGGTTGCGAACCCCGGAGTCGTCGTTGATGTTCCTTCGCTGCCTCCGCCTGCTTCGATGGCAAGCTTCTGTCTCCTGCCATGATTTCATCCCACGTCCAGGATGTCCTCCAACCCTGGCTTTCCTCCCAAGTCCAGGACTCCTTCACCTGGTCAAGCTGCTTGGTCCTGGTTTGATGGGATATTCTGTCACGTTCGTCATAATAATGATCGGACCAAGGCGCAGCGTGAGTAGCGTTCCACATAATTTATTAGAAAGTGAAACTTTAGAAAAATACAAAACAAATAAAGAATAAACGAACCGTGACTACAATACAACTACACATAAACAATATCCCATAACCCACGAGTGAAAAACAAGCTACTTAAGTATGATCCCCAATTAGAAACAACGATTACCAGCTGCCTCTAATTGGGAATCATACAAATCACCCAAACATAGAAAAACTAAACTAGAACCCCACATAGAAAAAAATAACCAGAAAAAACCCCAGTCACGCCCTGACCTACTCTATCATGGAAAATAAGAGCTTTCTATGGTCAGGACATGACAAGAACATACGCACGTCCAGGCACTTTCCGCAGGTGCAGGAGTTGTAGGAAAATTCATGGAAAATTGTGCAGCGTTTTCCTTTGTTTTCCACTGCTTCTAAATCTACCAAATCCGCCTATATCGGACTTTGCATCTGCGGTGGAGGAAGGTGGCCGAGATATAGCTGTGTTTGTCAGACCATGAGGCATCGTGAAAATCGGTCTTCTCACTAAAACGGCTGTAGCGTCCGAACGGTTTGGCCTACAAACGATGTTCGGCCTACAAACAATGTTCTTCGTTTTGCTCTACAACACCCACACGTGTTATCAGCCTCGCCTGAAGTCAGTACCGCCGATGAACCAACTTCTGTCTGTAGCGTCTGAACGGTTTGGGCTACACACTAGTATGACCTCACTATGGAAAGGAGAGATTCTCACAAGCACGATGGTATGTGACGGGACTCATCTGAAGTAACTGGTACCATTAAAAAATGAATGGAAGTATAGAGAGACCTGTAGTCACATTGTATATTAATATAATTATGTTAGAGATCTGTATACCGTGTGAATAGAATTATATTAATAGACTATGTGATGACAGGTCTCTCTAACAGAATGATATAAATTGACCATGTGACTACAGATCTCGCTAACAGAATGATATTAATATACCATGTGACTACAGATCTCTCTACCAGAATGATATTAATATACCATGTGACTACAGATCTCTCAGAATGATATTAATATACCATGTGACTACAGGTCTCTCAGAATGATATTAATATACCATGTGACTACAGATCTAACAGAATGATATGAATATACCATGTGACTACAGTACTAACAGAATTATATTAATATACCATGTGAATACAGATCTCTCTAACAGAATGATATTAATATACCATGTGACTACAGATCTCTCTAACAGAATGATATGAATATACCATGTGACTACAGATCTCTCTAACAGAATGATATTAATATACCATGTGACTACAGATCTCTCTAACAGAATGATATTAATATACCATGTGACTACAGATCTCTCTAACAGAATGATATTAATATACCATGTGACTACAGATCTCTCTAACAGAATGATATTAATATACCATGTGACTACAGATCTCTCTAACAGAATGATATTAATATACCATGTGACTACAGGTCTCTCTAACAGAATGATATTAATATACCATGTGACTATAGATCTCTCAGAATGATATTAATATACCATGTGACTACAGATCTAACAGAATGATATTAATATACCATGTGACTACAGATCTAACAGAATGATATTAATACACCATGTGACTACAGATCTCTCTAAGAGAATGATATTAATATACCATGTGACTACAGATCTCTCAGAATGATATTAAGATACCATGTGACTACAGATCTCTCTAACAGAATGATATTAATATACCATGTGACTACAGATCTCTCTAACAGAATGATATTAATATACCATGTGACTATAGATCTCTCAGAATGATATTAATATACCATGTGACTACAGATCTAACAGAATGATATTAATATACCATGTGACTACAGATCTAACAGAATGATATTAATATACCATGTGACTACAGGTCTCTCTAACAGAATGATATTAATAGACCATGTGACTACAGATCTCTCTAACAGAATGATATTAATATACCATGTGACTACAGATCTCTCTAACAGAATGATATTAATATACCATGTGACTACAGATCTCTCTAACAGAATGATATTAATATACCATGTGACTACAGATCTCTCAGAATGATATTAATATACCATGTGACTACAGGTCTCTCTAACAGAATGATATTAATATACCATGTGACTACAGATCTCTCTAACATAATGATATTAATATACCATGTGACTACAGATCTCTCAGAATTATATTAATATTCCATGTGACTACAGATCTCTCTAACAGAATGATATTAATATACCATGTGACTACAGATCTCTCTAACAGAATGATATTAATATACCATGTGACTACAGATCTCTCTAACAGAATGATATTAATATACCATGTGACTACAGGTCTCTCTAACAGAATGATATTAATATACCATGTGACTATAGATCTCTCAGAATGATATTAATATACCATGTGACTACAGATCTAACAGAATGATATTAATATACCATGTGACTACAGATCTAACGGAATGATATTAATACACCATGTGACTACAGATCTCTCTAAGAGAATGATATTAATATACCATGTGACTACAGATCTCTCAGAATGATATTAAGATACCATGTGACTACAGATCTCTCTAACAGAATGATATTAATATACCATGTGACTACAGATCTCTCTAACAGAATGATATTAATATACCATGTGACTATAGATCTCTCAGAATGATATTAATATACCATGTGACTACAGATCTAACAGAATGATATTAATATACCATGTGACTACAGATCTAACAGAATGATATTAATATACCATGTGACTACAGGTCTCTCTAACAGAATGATATTAATAGACCATGTGACTACAGATCTCTCTAACAGAATGATATTAATATACCATGTGACTACAGATCTCTCTAACAGAATGATATTAATATACCATGTGACTACAGATCTCTCTAACAGAATGATATTAATATACCATGTGACTACAGATCTCTCAGAATGATATTAATATACCATGTGACTACAGGTCTCTCTAACAGAATGATATTAATATACCATGTGACTACAGATCTCTCTAACATAATGATATTAATATACCATGTGACTACAGATCTCTCAGAATTATATTAATATTCCATGTGACTACAGATCTCTCTGACAGAATGATATTAATATACCATGTGACTACAGATCTCTCAGAATGATATTAATATACCATGTGACTACAGATCTCTCTAACAGAATGATATTAATATACCATGTGACTACAGATCTCTCTAACATAATGATATTAATAGACCATGTGACTACAGATCTCTCAGAATCATATTAATATACCATGTGACTACAGATCTCTCTAATAGAATGATATTAATATACCATGTGACTACAGATCTCTCTAACAGAATGATATTAATATACCATGTGACTACAGATCTCTCTAACAGAATGATATTAATATACCATGTGACTACAGATCTCTCTAACAGAATGATATTAATATACCATGTGACTACAGATCTCTCTAACAGAATGATATTAATATACCATGTGACTACAGGTCTCTCTAACAGAATGATATTAATATACCATGTGACTACAGATCTCTCTAACAGAATGATATTAATATACCATGTGAATACAGATCTCTCTAACAGAATGATATTAATATACCATGTGACTACAGATCTCTCTAACATAATGATATTAATATACCATGTGACTACAGATCTCTCAGAATGATATTAATATACCATGTGACTACAGGTCTCTCAAACAAACACAAGACGAGATAGCGAGCACGAGAAAAGCTAACAGGATATAACTAGTCTAACAGGAAATAAAGTTGTATTTGCCTTCATTTTAGAAGTGTAGTGTAGTCATAGCTGTACTGTTTGTTATTGTCCTGTGGTAGTAATGGTTTGTATCTGTCACTAAGCAGTAGTGAACTATGAATGGGGGTGTGATGCCTCTCATCTTGGTTTCAGTTCAGGGTAAATGAAACTTAAATCCTCACCATCACAATATCATCAACTTCAACATCAACTGAGGCAGCAAAGACAGACGGTACAAAGTAACAGGTAGGTGTTGATGAAATGTTTAGTTTCATGAAAAATCAATTTGAACAAGGATACCTGAACAATGTGAATGAAAGGATACACATTAATGTCCCAAGTACTGCTTTGTAAATGAGTGACTACATGTGATAGTTGACCTCACATACTTACTACAGCACCAGTCTAGGATGTGTGTAGTCTACATGTGTTGGTTCACCTGCTAGAGTCTAGGATGTGTGTAGACTACATGTGTTGGTTCACCTGATAGAGTCTAGGATGTGTGTAGACTACATGTGTTGGTTCACCTGATAGAGTCTAGGATGGGATGTCTCACACACACACACACACACACACACACACACACACACACACACACACACACACACACACACAAACCGTATGACCATAGAATTGGCAATGGACACCACAATTTGTGATTTCCTCATTCAGTAATAGTGTTTTCCATAACTTCCTCAGTGTGGTGTGATAACATTACTTGTTGCGAGAGTCTCCTTATCCCCGGCTGAGCTGAGATGGATGTGTGTCAGAGCAAGTTCTTAACTATTCTTGACTTGCTTATTTCCTAATATTAAAAAATACTAAAGATTGAGAAATCACTAAATATCCTGTTGTAGAGCCTTGCTCAGGCCAAACTCCAACGTGGAGAATGTTCCATGACAGAACAAAACTCCAATGACTACATTTCCCACCTCACCAGCCAGTCCCACTGGGGAGAACCCAGAGGAGTATCAGCAAAGGATCATGGGAGAAAGAGTCCAGAGCCAACTGCTGACTTCCTACACAGAGGGTCTGGTCAGAGCTGCACAGAGTACTCCTGTGTTTCAGAGACCTACAGTGGGTGAGTGACTCATCATAAAGCAACATACTACATTCCATATTGGCCCCTATATATCTGATATGATTTAGATCTTTAATGGTTTGGTTAGTATTTAGTCAGGTAATCTGATCCTAGGACAGCCATTAGGACCTGTATTAAAGCTGTACTGTAGTTCCACCTTACTCTTTAATGGTTTGGTTAGTATTTAGTCAGGGTAATCTGATCCTAGGACAGCCATTAGGACCTGTATTAAAGCTATACTGTAGTTCCTCCACCTTACTCTTTGAAAGGCTCTGTGGACATTTCCACACCTTGATTGCACCTATCCAATCCTGTCAGGGCCTATTTACAGCCCCAAAACACAAATCTGACCACAGATCAGTGTCTGGGGGCTACTTCGTCTTTCTCCAACCTATCCAATCCTGTCAGGCCCCCTTTATAGGACTAAAACACCAAGGCTGACCTCAGATCAGTAATAATAGTAATTATCACATTTTCAGTCTTTTAGTGAAAGCACGCCATCTAACGGTGATTTGTGAAATACGTTGAATAAATAATCTGCACCATTTACTTAATTATACTTATTCAACCTAGTTATAATACAGTAAAATACAGTACAGTACAATACATTTAGGAATTTATGAGGTTCTTTTCATTAACTTCCCTCAAAGATCATAGATCTCTTCCACGTTGGTGACCGTTTCCCCCTGTGAGTAAAGAGGGGTGTGTCTTTCTCTTGGCAGTGCGGTCCAATGAGGTGGAGGAGAGGGAGCGCTACAGATACCAGTGGAGGAAGGAGGACAGGCAGAGAATCATCGGTGACCGATTGGAGCTCTTCGTCGCCATAGTGACGGGGTTGTTGATGGGAGTTCTGACAGGTGGTTTTGGGGGTATTGTCATGGGAGGGTTGACAGGGGCGGTGATATGGTTTACAACAGGACTGGTCAGGAACTGGTGGAGCCCCTGACTTACTGGGAGGCACCATGTGTAGGATATGGATCTACTTTATAAAGACATTTGGAGGATAAAACAATTTTAATGTGTATTGATGGAAGGGCTTTGGTGATGTTACATGTTTGTTGATGCAATTATCAAACTTTATTATGAATCATTTGGAAGTGAATAAAAGCCCAATAAAGAGAGACAAGAAACAGAGAATATAGTGATTATTTTTAAAGAGAGATAAAACCCTCATATTCATCACCAGTGCTAACCTACTTCTGTTAAGACAGTCCTGATATGGGTCTGAACCTGTTATTCATGAAGGGATTAAAAGTGAGATTCATCCAGAAATATCTTTCCCTGATTTCATCTGACCAAGTATTCAGATATTGTGTGACAGTAGTTATGGCCAGGCCAGTGAAAGACCTTCATCCTACCCTGTAAAATCCTTCAAAATATCAGCAACAAGAACTAATGACTAGATCACCAAATATACATGATCAATTAATAGTTTACGTAAACAAACACAGTGATCTTACTAGAACCCCGATCCAGTGACTGTCAACCCAACACAGTTTGGCCAAGATCACAGCCCGTATCCAGAAAGTACCTCAGAGTAGGAGTACTGATCTAGGATCTGTCCATATGTTCATTATGATCTAAAATACAATCTGATGCTAGATCAGCACTCCTACGGGCCCTGGTCACTACTAATCTTAACGATGTTGTTATTGTTGTCGGCTCAATCTGTCATGGAATCAGTAAACCCTGCTCTCTTATCTGTCATGGAATCAGTAAACCCTGCTCTCTTATCTGTCATGGAATCAGTAAACCCTGCTCTCTTATCTGTTATGGAATCAGTAAACCCTGCTCTCACATCTGTCATGGAATCAGTTAACCCTGCTCTCATATCTATCATGGAATCAGTAAACCCTGCTCTCATATCTGTCATGGAATCAGTAAACCCTGCTCTCTTATCTGTCATGGAATCAGTAAACCCTGCTCTCATATCTGTCATGGAATCAGTAAACCCTGCTCTCATATCTGTCATGGAATCAGTAAACCCTGCTCTCATATCTGTCATGGAATCAGTAAACCCTGCTCTCATATCTGTCATGGAATCAGTAAACCCTGCTCTCATATCTGTCATGGAATCAGTAAACCCTGCTCTCTTATCTGTCATGGAATCAGTTAACCCTGCTCTCTTATCTGTCATGGAATAAGTAAACCCTGCTCTCAATCTGTCATGGAATCAGTAAACCCTGCTCTCATATCTGTCATGGAATCAGTAAACCCTGCTCTCATATCTGTCATGGAATCAGTAAACCCTGCTCTCTTATCTGTCATGGAATCAGTAAACCCTGCTCTCATATCTGTCATGGAATCAGTAAACCCTGCTCTCTTATCTGTCATGGAATCATTTAACCCTGCTCTCTTATCTGTCATGGAATAAGTAAACCCTGCTCTCAATCTGTCATGGAATCAGTAAACCCTGCTCTCATATCTGTCATGGAATCAGTAAACCCTGCTCTCATATCTGTCATGGAATCAGTAAACCCTGCTCTCATATCTATCATGGAATCAGTAAACCCTGCTCTCATATCTGTCATGGAATCAGTAAACCCTGCTCTCATATCTGTCATGGAATCAGTAAGCCCTGCTCTCTTATCTGTCATGGAATCAGTAAACCCTGCTCTCATATCTGTCATGGAATCAGTAAACCCTGCTCTCATATCTGTCATGGAATCAGTAAACCCTGCTCTCTTATCTGTCATGGAATCAGTAAACCCTGCTCTCATATCTGTCATGGAATCAGTAAACCCTGCTCTCATATCTGTCAAGGAATCAGTAAACCCTGCTCTCATATCTGTCATGGAATCAGTAAACTCTGCTCTCATATCTGTCATGGAATCAGTAAACCCTGCTCTCATATCTGTCATGGAATCAGTAAACCCTGCTCTCTTATCTGTCATGGAATCAGTAAACCCTGCTCTCTTATCTGTCATGGAATCAGTAAACCCTGCTCTCTTATCTGTTATGGAATCAGTAAACCCTGCTCTCATATCTGTCATGGAATCAGTTAACCCTGCTCTCATATCTATCATGGAATCAGTAAACCCTGCTCTCATATCTGTCATGGAATCAGTAAACCCTGCTCTCTTATCTGTCATGGAATCAGTAAACCCTGCTCTCATATCTGTCATGGAATCAGTAAACCCTGCTCTCTTATCTGTCATGGAATCAGTTAACCCTGCTCTCTTATCTGTCATGGAATAAGTAAACCCTGCTCTCAATCTGTCATGGAATCAGTAAACCCTGCTCTCATATCTGTCATGGAATCAGTAAACCCTGCTCTCATATCTGTCATGGAATCAGTAAACCCTGCTCTCATATCTATCATGGAATCAGTAAACCCTGCTCTCATATCTGTCATGGAATCAGTAAACCCTGCTCTCATATCTGTCATGGAATCAGTAAGCCCTGCTCTCTTATCTGTCATGGAATCAGTAAACCCTGCTCTCATATCTGTCATGGAATCAGTAAACCCTGCTCTCATATCTGTCATGGAATCAGTAAACCCTGCTCTCTTATCTGTCATGGAATCAGTAAACCCTGCTCTCATATCTGTCATGGAATCAGTAAACCCTGCTCTCATATCTGTCAAGGAATCAGTAAACCCTGCTCTCATATCTGTCATGGAATCAGTAAACTCTGCTCTCATATCTGTCATGGAATCAGTAAACCCTGCTCTCATATCTGTCATGGAATCAGTAAACCCTGCTCTCTTATCTGTCATGGAATCAGTAAACCCTGCTCTCTTATCTGTCATGGAATCAGTAAACCCTGCTCTCTTATCTGTTATGGAATCAGTAAACCCTGCTCTCATATCTGTCATGGAATCAGTTAACCCTGCTCTCATATCTATCATGGAATCAGTAAACCCTGCTCTCATATCTGTCATGGAATCAGTAAACCCTGCTCTCTTATCTGTCATGGAATCAGTAAACCCTGCTCTCATATCTGTCATGGAATCAGTAAACCCTGCTCTCATATCTGTCATGGAATCAGTAAACCCTGCTCTCATATCTGTCATGGAATCAGTAAACCCTGCTCTCATATCTGTCATGGAATCAGTAAACCCTGCTCTCATATCTGTCATGGAATCAGTAAACCCTGCTCTCTTATCTGTCATGGAATCAGTTAACCCTGCTCTCTTATCTGTCATGGAATAAGTAAACCCTGCTCTCAATCTGTCATGGAATCAGTAAACCCTGCTCTCATATCTGTCATGGAATCAGTAAACCCTGCTCTCATATCTGTCATGGAATCAGTAAACCCTGCTCTCATATCTGTCATGGAATCAGTAAACCCTGCTCTCATATCTGTCATGGAATCAGTAAACCCTGCTCTCTTATCTGTCATGGAATCAGTTAACCCTGCTCTCTTATCTGTCATGGAATAAGTAAACCCTGCTCTCAATCTGTCATGGAATCAGTAAACCCTGCTCTCATATCTGTCATGGAATCAGTAAACCCTGCTCTCATATCTGTCATGGAATCAGTAAACCCTGCTCTCATATCTATCATGGAATCAGTAAACCCTGCTCTCATATCTGTCATGGAATCAGTAAACCCTGCTCTCTTATCTGTCATGGAATCAGTTAACCCTGCTCTCTTATCTGTCATGGAATAAGTAAACCCTGCTCTCAATCTGTCATGGAATCAGTAAACCCTGCTCTCATATCTGTCATGGAATCAGTAAACCCTGCTCTCATATCTGTCATGGAATCAGTAAACCCTGCTCTCTTATCTGTCATGGAATCAGTAAACCCTGCTCTCATATCTGTCATGGAATCAGTAAACCCTGCTCTCTTATCTGTCATGGAATCATTTAACCCTGCTCTCTTATCTGTCATGGAATAAGTAAACCCTGCTCTCAATCTGTCATGGAATCAGTAAACCCTGCTCTCATATCTGTCATGGAATCAGTAAACCCTGCTCTCATATCTGTCATGGAATCAGTAAACCCTGCTCTCATATCTATCATGGAATCAGTAAACCCTGCTCTCATATCTGTCATGGAATCAGTAAACCCTGCTCTCATATCTGTCATGGAATCAGTAAGCCCTGCTCTCTTATCTGTCATGGAATCAGTAAACCCTGCTCTCATATCTGTCATGGAATCAGTAAACCCTGCTCTCATATCTGTCATGGAATCAGTAAACCCTGCTCTCTTATCTGTCATGGAATCAGTAAACCCTGCTCTCATATCTGTCATGGAATCAGTAAACCCTGCTCTCATATCTGTCAAGGAATCAGTAAACCCTGCTCTCATATCTGTCATGGAATCAGTAAACTCTGCTCTCATATCTGTCATGGAATCAGTAAACCCTGCTCTCATATCTGTCATGGAATCAGTAAACCCTGCTCTCTTATCTGTCATGGAATCAGTAAACCCTGCTCTCTTATCTGTCATGGAATCAGTAAACCCTGCTCTCTTATCTGTTATGGAATCAGTAAACCCTGCTCTCATATCTGTCATGGAATCAGTTAACCCTGCTCTCATATCTATCATGGAATCAGTAAACCCTGCTCTCATATCTGTCATGGAATCAGTAAACCCTGCTCTCTTATCTGTCATGGAATCAGTAAACCCTGCTCTCATATCTGTCATGGAATCAGTAAACCCTGCTCTCTTATCTGTCATGGAATCAGTTAACCCTGCTCTCTTATCTGTCATGGAATAAGTAAACCCTGCTCTCAATCTGTCATGGAATCAGTAAACCCTGCTCTCATATCTGTCATGGAATCAGTAAACCCTGCTCTCATATCTGTCATGGAATCAGTAAACCCTGCTCTCATATCTATCATGGAATCAGTAAACCCTGCTCTCATATCTGTCATGGAATCAGTAAACCCTGCTCTCATATCTGTCATGGAATCAGTAAGCCCTGCTCTCTTATCTGTCATGGAATCAGTAAACCCTGCTCTCATATCTGTCATGGAATCAGTAAACCCTGCTCTCATATCTGTCATGGAATCAGTAAACCCTGCTCTCTTATCTGTCATGGAATCAGTAAACCCTGCTCTCATATCTGTCATGGAATCAGTAAACCCTGCTCTCATATCTGTCAAGGAATCAGTAAACCCTGCTCTCATATCTGTCATGGAATCAGTAAACTCTGCTCTCATATCTGTCATGGAATCAGTAAACCCTGCTCTCATATCTGTCATGGAATCAGTAAACCCTGCTCTCTTATCTGTCATGGAATCAGTAAACCCTGCTCTCTTATCTGTCATGGAATCAGTAAACCCTGCTCTCTTATCTGTTATGGAATCAGTAAACCCTGCTCTCATATCTGTCATGGAATCAGTTAACCCTGCTCTCATATCTATCATGGAATCAGTAAACCCTGCTCTCATATCTGTCATGGAATCAGTAAACCCTGCTCTCTTATCTGTCATGGAATCAGTAAACCCTGCTCTCATATCTGTCATGGAATCAGTAAACCCTGCTCTCATATCTGTCATGGAATCAGTAAACCCTGCTCTCATATCTGTCATGGAATCAGTAAACCCTGCTCTCATATCTGTCATGGAATCAGTAAACCCTGCTCTCATATCTGTCATGGAATCAGTAAACCCTGCTCTCTTATCTGTCATGGAATCAGTTAACCCTGCTCTCTTATCTGTCATGGAATAAGTAAACCCTGCTCTCAATCTGTCATGGAATCAGTAAACCCTGCTCTCATATCTGTCATGGAATCAGTAAACCCTGCTCTCATATCTGTCATGGAATCAGTAAACCCTGCTCTCATATCTGTCATGGAATCAGTAAACCCTGCTCTCATATCTGTCATGGAATCAGTAAACCCTGCTCTCTTATCTGTCATGGAATCAGTTAACCCTGCTCTCTTATCTGTCATGGAATAAGTAAACCCTGCTCTCAATCTGTCATGGAATCAGTAAACCCTGCTCTCATATCTGTCATGGAATCAGTAAACCCTGCTCTCATATCTGTCATGGAATCAGTAAACCCTGCTCTCATATCTATCATGGAATCAGTAAACCCTGCTCTCATATCTGTCATGGAATCAGTAAACCCTGCTCTCATATCTGTCATGGAATCAGTAAACCCTGCTCTCTTATCTGTCATGGAATCAGTAAACCCTGCTCTCATATCTGTCATGGAATCAGTAAACCCTGCTCTCATATCTGTCATGGAATCAGTAAACCCTGCTCTCATATCTGTCATGGAATCAGTAAACTCTGCTCTCATATCTGTCATGGAATCAGTAAACCCTGCTCTCTTATCTGTCATGGAATCAGTAAACCCTGCTCTCATATCTGTCATGGAATCAGTAAACTCTGCTCTCATATCTGTCATGGAATCAGTAAACCCTGCTCTCATATCTGTCATGGAATCAGTAAACCCTGCTCTCTTATCTGTCATGGAATCAGTAAACCCTGCTCTCATATCTGTCATGGAATCAGTAAACCCTGCTCTCTTATCTGTCATGGAATCAGTAAACCCTGCTCTCATATCTGTCATGGAAATATGTGGCCTAGATTTGGTCATTTAAATTACATTTATGATTGCTCTTCTGCTGTTCTTACATGTAAGTCATTTAGCAGATGCTCTTATCCAGAGTGAACCACAGGAGCAAATAGGGTTAAGTGCCCAATAGCATTTTGACAGATGTTTCAGCTAGTCGGCTCAGGGATTCAAACCAGAGACCTCTGGGTTATTGGCCCAACATTCTTAACCGCTAGTTTACCTGCCCTGAAAGAGGCCTCCACTAAAGTATTAGAACTGACTGTATAAAATGTAATTGCATATTACAGGCCTGGCAGATGTTGAAAATACATTTCAAATAGTCTGTTATCAGTAGTGATGAAACTTGTTCAGTTATAAGAGTTGAATGGTGCCCCCTGCTGTATGTTGATGGGATTACATGAACTTTGAACCAGTCCCCAACCTTCCTTCTATTAAACTCTTTTACTTTCAAACGTTGTATCCTCCAGTGTTATTTCATAATGATTTCCACTATATTGTTGATTTATTTGAACACACTCTGTTGACTACAATCATCTTCAACACCAAATGTGTTTTAATGTAGTTCATGTCCTCAACCCTATTGTGTTGATAGTTTTTTTCAATTGTTTAAGCACAATTTTGAAAACAGGGCTCGGTTTGTCAAAACACTACACACAATTAGCACAACCCTACACCAAAGTAGCACAACACTTCAGATCATTCGCAAAATGGAACACTTGTCAAAACTTTACACGACTTCATAAAAACAATATTTTGTTACCATACGAAACACACATTCCATATGACTTCAATCTTTTTGAACCAGTTACACACTGTTGTTGCTAACCTAAAACACTTTTAGCAAGTCTAATTGTCAGTGATTAGAGTACTGTAAATGAAGTACACAGAGAAAGTGCAACTATACAAACACTATACAAGACCAATGCTGCAGACTGAGGAAAATATCATTTATTTCTCTCCATATACCCAAATCAGTCAACATGGAGAATCACAACAAAACATGTCCCAGTTTTCATGCTACTACAGTAGTGTGCATAACACTGTTAGCTCAGCAAACAACAGACAAACGTAAAATACTGTATCCAGAACAGGTTACAATTACAGTAAATAACAACATAAAAAATAATCTGAAAAAAACGGACAATATTGTGCAGAAAATACTACAGTAAACATACTATACATTATCTCTTCACCTAGTTGGATCTGGCCAGAGAATTTCATCAACATCACAAGCAATATCCTCATTAGCAAGACAACGCGAGAAGAACCGTCTTGAATGTCGAATCCATTCTTGCACAGCTGCGGCGTCGACTTGGTCACAGGCGTCCTCCATGGCCTGAATGAGGGGTACCTGAGCCTGGGGCTGGAGATCGTAAACCTTCCACCGCCATGCAGAGAAAAACTCTTCCATAGGGTTTAGAAACGGAGAGTATGGTGGAAGGTATAGTACTGTCAACTGTGGATGGTGTTGAAACCAGTTCTGGACCAAAGCAGAGCGGTGGAATGACACATTGTCCCATATGACAGTGTATTGCATCTGGTGCATTTCATTACCTGCTGTGATGGTGTGGTGCAATCGGTCCAAAAATGCGAGAATGTGAGGTGTGTTGTAAGGGCCCATTTTGGCATGACAGAGGAGAACCCCATGCTGTGAAATGGCAGCGCAAAGGGTGATGTTACCCCCACGTTGCCCTGGGACATTGATTATAGCCCTGTGGCCAATGATATTTCTCCTTCTTGCTTTGGTGAGGTTGAACCCTGCCTCATCAATATATATGAATTCATGCAGGATTTCCTCAGCATCCATCTGCAAAACTCCCTGAAATACAGTGAAAGACAAGATTGTGTAGTTCAGGATAGGTCTAGTATACAGTCAATGTAAAAAAGTCATGTGTGCAGTATGCAACATCACAGTGCTAAAGTGAACAATACAAACCTCCACATACTCATGCCGCAGCCGTTTGACCCTCTCTGAATTCCGCTCAAAAGGCACTCGATAAAGTTGTTTCATTTGAACCTGATGTCTTTTCAGGATGCGTGCCAGTGTTGACTGAGAGACCTGATGGACATTATTGAAAATGGCATGGTCACCGATAATGTTGGCTTGTAGTTCTCTGAGCCTGATAGCATTATTGGCCAAAACCATGTTTATTATCTCTCTTGTTCTTGCGTGAATATGAGCCCCCTTCCTCCTTGTCGTTCCCGACCCTCAATCCTCTGTAGAGAATAATACATGTAACTTACTGTACAATTTCACAGGACCCGTGTGGCTCAGTTGGTAGAGCATGGTGTTTGCAACGCCAGGGTTGTGGCTTCAATTCCCACAGGGGACCAGTACGAAAAGAAAAAAAAATGAAATGTATGCATTCACTACTGTAAGTCGCACTGGATAAGAGTGTCTGCTAAATGACTAAAATGTAAATGTTCAGGAAGGGGTATCACAAGTGCTGATATGGTGCATACAATAAGTGGCTGATTACTGTAACTGTAGACAGATAATTTTCCTGTCGAAAAGTCCTTATGACAGATGCCACTGTATATCTGCTAAGATTTGGCTGAACTCTCAGTCCAGCCTCCCTCAGCATCAATCCGTGGTTCACAACATGGTCCACTAGTGTTGCTTGAATGTCATTTGAAAAGTTTGGTCCTCTTCTTCTTTGTGCATGTTCTCCTCCTGCTTCATGTCTTCCTCGACCTCTGGCTCGACCTCTGCCTCTTCCTCCTTGTACTTCTCCTCTCACCCTCACTCTTCTTCTGACTCCTTCCATTTTGGTTGAAGGCAGGTGAACCTACCTGCTGCATTTTTATAGTGCTTAAACCTGATTGGTGTGTCTACAATTTAGCAATCATGTGTTTGTGCACCTGATGGCTGTGTTTAACAGATTGGCTCATAGGTGTGGTAATTTGACAGTCAGTGCTTTGGAATTGCAAGGAAGTGACATCATGATATACTTCTGTGCCTGATGTATACAAGTGTGTTTAGTGTTTTGCAAATCACTGTGTGTAATGTTTTGCAAATAGTGTGAAGCTGACAATGTGCTTACAGTTGTGCAAATCTAGCCTTGTGTTTTGCTCTTTGAGTGTAAGGTTTTGCTAATTGTGGGAAAAGTTACATTTTAGTGTGTAAGCAATCGTAAAACACTGTAATGTATATCAATGTAATTTACTATCTACATGATGTTTAAGGCAAATAAAACTTTGATGGAAATCATTATGAGTTATTTACTCATGATATTAAAGGCATTCGCAAGGTGTAATCTTGGATTCAAATGCCAAAAAAAGTAGTTACTCTGCCACATTTTTGGTAAACAGCTGAGGAATGGGCCTGTAGAAATCTATCCATCACAAATTCATAAACACAGCTATGGCTACAAGGACTGACCATGATATAAAAATTACAGTTTTAACTATGTTTTGCTCATTTAAAAAAAAACAGGCTATAGTGTTTGTTATCAATTATTATTTTAACTAAACTCATGGGGGAAAATTCCTACCCGAGTTTTGGGTGCGTAAATGAAACATCATTCCTTGTAACGGTCGTCGTATGTAATGGACCAAGGTGCAGCGGGTTGAATGCTCATTTTAACATTTATTTGAACACTGACAAAACAAGAGAACGAACGAACCGTAATGTAATGCATCTCTCTCTCTCTCACACACACACACAGCAGTGCAAAAACAACTTCCCACAAAAGCCATTACAAAAATCAATCAGAGGCAACGAGGAACAGCTTCCTCCAATTGAAGGTCCATCCAATAACCCTAAACATAGAACTAAAAAGACTACACCAGAACATAGAAATATACTAACATAGAACATAACCAAAAACCCCGGAACAACATAACCAAAAACCTCGGAACACTCTAAACAAATGCCCCTCTACCTAAACACATAGCCCAACATACCCTGAAACACTCTAAACAAATACCCCCTGCCAGGTCCTGACCAAACTACAATAACAAATAACCCCTTATACTGGTCAGGATGTGACATTCCTTTATAAAAACAAAAATTATATATACGTATTCTGACCTTACATTTACATTTTTTACATTTACGTCATTTAGCAGACGCTCTTATCCAGACCGACTTACAAATTGGTCCATTCACCTTATGATATCCAGTGGAACAACCACTTTACAATAGTATATCTATATATTTTTTTGGGGGGGGGGGTTAGAAGGATTACTTTATCCTATCCCATGTATTCCTTAAAGAGATGGGGTTTCAGGTGTCTACGGAAGGTGGTGATTGACTCTGCTGTCCTGGCGTAGTGAGGGAGCTTGTTCCACCATTGGTCTGCCAGAGCAAACCTTAAACTTAAGCATGGGTTAACACATGTGCCAGCCATTTTGCAACTAAAACAAGAGTTTCTATTGGACATTGAAGTAGGTCCCTCCCCATTTCGTTCAGTTTCTGTTTAAGAATCGGCGTAATGAATACCCCCCTGGTGTTGGTTTGGGGTGTGTCTACAGATATGCTGTATTCTTAACTTGACTTAATTTATTAATAATTCCACCATCTTTAGGCGAGAGGAAACCATGAATAAGGCCCAGTGAACCTGTCGGTTACATCTCCTTGCTTTTCTCCGATAGAAATAACACCAGCGCATGGATTATCTATATTATCTATATTATCTATATTATCTATGCACTGTCATTTATAAATTGTTAAGAACTATTAATAAGAGCTGGTAAGAAGTAAGAAAATGTATGCATGTAAGACGCTTTGGATAAGAGCATCTAATAAATAACTAAAAAAACAATTTTTAAATATGTAAAATGTAAGCTAGGTAAATGAGTAGGTTCTAATCTGTTTGGAGAAGGGAATTGTAAATACAAACAGATTGTTTTAGATGAGTTTTACTTTTGCATGCTGGAGACAAATGTGAAACCAGTCATGGAAAAAAACGGAAAATTCATGGCTACCAACAAGTGCCCCTTTCGCACTGTAAAGTACGGAATGCTGTGACCTTATGGAATGTTGTGACCTTATGGAATGCTGTGACCTTATGGAATGCTGTGACCTTATGGAATGTTGTGACCTTACGGAATGCTGTGACCTTATGGAATGTTGTGACCTTATGGAATTCTGTGACCTTATGGAATGTTGTGACCTTATGGAATGCTGTGATGTTGTGACCTTATGGAATGTTGTGACCTTATGGAATGTTGTGACCTTATGGAATGCTGTGATCTTATGGAATGCTGTGACCTTATGGAATGCTGTGACCTTATGCATCATTTTAACTGTATGTCCTTTTAACTTGCAGTGATGAAACTTGGAGATTCAAGACAAATAGGTAGTCTACTGCAGCCTGGAGCATGTGGCCACTGGTTGAATCAACGTCGTTTCCACGTCATTTCAAGCAAAAATATCTATGTGATGACATTTAATCAACGTGGATAACCAAAAAGTCATCAACGTGAGGGCATATTTATCACCCAACTTTTAACTTCAATTCAATGACATCTTGGCATTTGTTGTTGATTTTACATTTAATTCACGGTTAGTTGACAACTCAACCAAATGTAAATCAAAGCCAGACGGTGAACCGACGTCTGTGCCCAGTGGGTGATGACGATGCAAAGCATTTACAGTTTTTTACAATCACTTTGGCACTAATTTCCGAACCTTGATGTCATTTTTCAAAACTCTAGACACAAAACTCACAACCAATGATCAAAATGCACATTTTTCAAAACTCTAACACTTTTTCCAATTGCTTGGATACAATACACATAAAGCTAAGATCATTTGTTCATTGAACTAAAATCACCTGTTCAAAATGACACAACTTAACATCAAAGTATTACCATTTCAAAATGTAATTCACACATTACATCTGAGATGACTGTCTATTCATTCCATTACAATGATCTAACTATCAATTGATACAACTGATCAAAATGATAAGTAACTGTTGCATTACTCTTAATGCATAGTTTTATGGAAACTGACAAACAATATTCCATGTTGAGATCATGAAAGTTTCAGGACAACAAGATCCATTGACACCAATTACCGTGGAACATGAACCAATTGGACTGCATTATCTATGGATGTAATATTGGCCCTCGCTTCACACTCGTCGCCAAACCCACTGGCTTCAGGTCATCTACAAGTCTGTGCTAGGTAAGTCTCTGCCTTATCTCAGCTCACTGGTCACCATGCCAGCACCCACCCGTAGCACGCGCTCCAGCAGGTATATCTCACTGGTCACCCCCAAAGCCAATTCTTCCTTTGGCCGCCTCTCCTTCCTGTTCTCTGCTGCCAATGACTGGAACGAACTGCAAAAATCTCTGAAGCTGGAGAGTCTTACCTCCCTCACTAGCTTTAAGCACCAGCTGTCAGAGCAGCTCACAGATCACTGCACCTGTACATAGCTTATCTGTAATAGCCCATCAAATCTACCTCATCCCCATACTGTATTTATTTATTTATTTATCTTGCTCCTTTGCATCCCAGTATCTATACTTGCACAATCATCTACTGCACATTCTACCATTCCAGTGTTTAATTGCTGTATTGTAATTACTTCGCCACCATGGCCTATTTATTACCTTACCTCTCTTATCCTACCTCATTTGCACACACTGTATATAGAGTTTTCTACTGTATTATTGACTGTATGTTTGTTTATTCCATGTGTAACTCTGTGTTGTTGTATGTGTCGAACTGCTTTGCTTTATCTTGGCCAGGTCGCAGTTGCAAATGAGAACTTGTTCTCAACTAGCTTACCTGGTTAAATAAAGGTGAAATAAAAATAAAATATCAGACACTGTTTCTATGGTCCCATGTACCACTTTTCCAGACCATATTTTCAGATTTGACATTACTGTACACTTTATTAGGTACACCTATCTTGTACTGGGTAGGAACCCCTTTTGCCTCCACAACAGCCTGAATTATTCACGGTGTTGTACGTTAAGAGATGCCCTTCTGCACACCACTGTTTTAAACAGCTGTTATTTGTGGCCTTTCTGTTAACTCGAATGAGTCTGGACATTCTCCTCTGACCTCTCTCATTAACAAGGTGTTTTTGCCCACAGAACTGCCGCTCACTGAATGTGTTTTGTTTATCGCACCATTCTCTGTAAACTCTAGAGACTGTAGTGCGTAACAATCCCAGGAAGGCAGCTGTTTCTGAGATGCTGGAATCACCATGTGTGGCATCAACAATCATACCACGGTCAAATTTTCTTAGATTACGCATCTTGCCCGTTCTAATGTTTGGTCGAACAACAACTAAAGCTCTCTACAATATATACTCTATATATTGAGTTGCAGGCGGCCACATGATTTCGAATGTAACCTTCCTTGATGAGCTAAATCAGGTCTGTAGAGCTGATGGCGTGACCTATGTCATTGTGTGGGATAATGTCAGGTTCCACCACGCTCAAATGGTGCAAGCATGGTTTCAGGTCCAACCACAATTTACCACCCTGTACTTATCCCCATACTCTCCTTTCCTTAACCCGATTGAGGAATTTTTCTCCACATAGAGGTGGAAGGTAAATGATAGGCGCCCTCACGAACAAGCCACCCTTCTCCAGGCCATGGATGACGCATGCAATGACATCACGGCAGACCAGTGTCAGGCCTGGATTCGCCCGAAGATTCTTCCCAAGATGTTTGGCTAATGAAAACATCCATTGTGATGTGGATGAGAACCTGTGGCCAAATCCACAAGACAGGGTTGAGGGAAATATAGAAGTACAGTAATCAATCTTTGTTTTGATTTTTACAGTAAGCCAGGTGAGGAACACTGCAGTTGACGTTTTACTGTATTTAAAAAAAAAAAATTGTATCTAATTATTTTTGCTTTGATTCAAAGAAACCTATGTTGTGATTTTATTGTATTTCATCAATAAATTTCAGATTTTGTTCAATGATTCCACTGTGTCTGTAGTATTCTCTCTACTAGTCCTTTTACAGTGATGCATTTACGTGTAGTAGCATAATGAAACATGTATCACATATTTTGTATTACAATATTTCATGATTGTAGGAACAACTACACAGTGAAACTATCGGTATCTTGTGTGTGTCTGATCTAAATGAATGTTCCTATGGTATTTCATGATACATTAGTTATTTGAACCAATGATTCTGCAAGTGCAAGGTTTCTTTAAAGAAATAAATGCACAATGCAATGTTTTGAACATCCTGTGTTAGAAGTAATGACATTATACATTACATTTAAGTCACTCTTATCCAGAGCAACTTACAGTAGTGAATACATTTCATGCATTTTCTTTTTTGTACTGGCCCCCCGTGGGAATCGAACCCACAACCCTGGCATTGTACACACCATGCTGGCGTTGCAAACACCATGCTCTACCAACTGAGCCACAGGGAACTGACCATTTTGAGCTTTGTGTCTAGAGTTTAGAAAAATGACCACAAGGTTTTGGAATTAGTGGCAAAGTGATTGTTAAAAACTGTAACCTTTGGGCAGTTACAAAATGTTTTAATTATATAACTTTCCCTGTTTCCTACTACCTCCATCATACACTACTGTACCAACGTCATCATGGGTTGAAGAACTGAATGTGTCAATTGTATTGATAGCTTTCATTGATTGAGTGTGTGTGTGTGTGTGTGTGTGTGTGTGTGTGTGTGTGTGTGTGTGTGTGTGTGTGTGTGTGTGTGTGTGTGTGTGTGTGTGTGTGTGTGTGTGTGTGTGTGTGTATGTGTGTGTGTCTTTCATTGAGCTCCATTCTAAACTCATTCTCCAAAACACGTCAAAAAGGGATACATTTACTAAGTCTGAATCGGCTCCATGATGCAATTATGGTCAGAGTGAGCTGTTCTCTCATTTGTGTCTGGAAGTAGCAAGCAAGCTAGCCAACGTTAGCCAGTTAGCTTGGGTGCTTGGCTGCTGTTGTTAGGTCAGAATGCTCAAATCAACCCTACTCGTCCGGCGTGCGCTCTGAACGCTCCGAGAGCGTAACGCTCTGAATTTATGAAGGGACAATCTGACAACGCTCTGAGTTTATGAATCCCCAGAAAACACTGGCACTCCAGATTAAATTTACGAACTCAACCGTAGTATAAACCAGCCTTTAGTCTTGAAATCTTTGTTTGTTTCGTACATGGCCTCACATGTGAATCCTTAAAGAGATGGGTGGGGTTAAAGTTTAATAGGGTGTGAACGATTCTGAATGGGTGTAGACAAAGAGGAGTTTTCCAGTATGTGCACCAAAACATTCAAGGGCCATTTTCTCAAAAGTGATTTTACAAGTTTATCCATTTTCAAAGCAGGATTACTTTCCCATTGTCACTCAAATGCAGTGTATGATATAGCATTTTCTAGCTCTGAGTCTCTACCTTTATCCAATGTAAAAAACATAATTTCAAATTTTCCTACATAAGACCGAATCGAGCCGGTCGGTCAAATATCGCTAAATGTTTTGTTTTATGTACCAATCCCAGATTGCCCCTTTGTAACGCCCTGGCCATAGAGAGGGGTTTTTTGTTCTTTATTTTGGTTAGGCCAGGGTGTTACATTGGGTGGGCGTTCTATGTTCCTTTCTCTATGTTTTTGTATTTCTTTGTTTTGGGCCGTGTGTGGCTCCCAATCAGGCACAGCTGAAGCTCGTTGTTGCTGATTGGGAGTCACACATAAGGAGCATGTTTTTCCTTTGGGTTTTGTGGGTAATTGTTTCTGTTAGTGTTTGCACCTGACAGGACTGTTTGGCTGTCAGTTTTTTCTTGTTTTTGTATAGTGTTCACGTTGTTCAATTAAATATTCAATGATGAACACTAACTCCGCTGCACCTTGGTCTACTCTCTCTCACGACAGCCCTTACACCCTTTAACCCCAGATTAACACTAAAGTCACCACAAAGCACTGATGATTCATCAGGGCCATCACTGCTGTGTGCTGACTTTACCCAATTAGACACTGGCATGCAGGAATGTATGTAACCCTATACTCTGCCCTTCTTCAGGTACAGGTCGCTTTAGCTACAGGAAAAACACCTCATCTGCATAACTCCTCCTCTTCTTTTCTAGTCTGTGATTTCCCGGAATCGCTGTTGTGCTGTCATAGAGAGAGATGAGAGATGTGAGACACCTTTGTGTATAATACATTTGTTACCTCAGCAGTCCAAGACTGGCAAAAATCAGATTCTACAGTGGAACTTGCTGGACTTTTTTCAGCTATTCTCATCTGACCACAAGACAAGATGGCGGCAACATGCAACAAAGGTAAGTGTTTGGTGTTAGTGTGCAGTTCATTTAAATGTTGCCTGTGAATAAACAAACAAAAAAACTATATTGAGGTTATGTTTTCCAATTGACCTGTTTATACCTGTCACATTGACCTGTTTATACCTGTCACATTGACCTGTTTATACCTGTCACATTGACCTGTTTATACCTGTCACATTGACCTGTTTATACCTGTCACATTGACCTGTTTATACCTGTCACATTGACCTGTTTATACCTGTCACATTGACCTGTTTATACCTGTCACATTGACCTGTTTATACCTATCACATTGACCTGTTTATACCTATCACATTGACCTGTTTATACCTGTCACATTGACCTGTTTATACCTATCACATTGACCTGTTTATACCTGTCACATTGCCTTACAGTATTGTGTGTCTACTGATCAATCAGGAGGTTTGATGACATAACATGCTTTATGTCCTTGGACAGACTCTGGTCCCACAACAGATTCCACCAACATGAGGATAGTTCTGCTGGGTACGCCTGGAGCAGGGAAGAGTGCAACAGGAAACACCATCCTGGGGAGAGATGTGTTTAGAGAGGAGACTGGATCAGGGAAGAGTGTGTTGGGGAAAAGAGAGGTGGAGGGGAGGACCATCACTGTGATTGACACTCCTGGGATTTACAGCACAACACTGACTAAAGAACAACTGAATGAGGAAATGAAAAGGTGCATCTCTCTCTCTTCTCCAGGCCCCAACGTGTTCCTTCTGGTTATCAGGCTGGAGAGATTCACACAGGAAGACAGGAATGCTTTGTCATGGATCCAGGAAAACTTTGGTGAGGAGGCCTTGAGTTACACCATGGTGTTATTCACCGGAAGAGAAAAACTAACCAGGAAGCAATGGGAGGACTTTGAGAGGACTGAAACAACTAAACAACCAATCAGTGTGTGTGGAGGAGGGTATTATGCTCTCAACAGTAAGCCAGAGGTCCACACCACTCAGGTCACAGAGCTGCTGAGGAAGATAGAAGAGATGGTGGAGAGGAATGGAGGAGAGCTCTACCTAGAGGAGAGGTACCAGGTGGCTCAGAGAAAGATCAGAGAGGAGCAGGAGAGGGAGAAGAGAAAGGTGGAGATAAATGAGAGGAAGGGGAAATTAGAGAGGAGAGAGGAAGAGGTGAGGAGGATGGAGGAGGAGTTGAGGAAGTCACTGGAGGAGGTAAAGAGGATAGAAGAAGATCTGAAGGAGAGACATAAAGAGTTACAAGAAAAGAGAGAGGAGTTTAAGAAAGTGGAGAAGAGAAAAAGACAAGAGGAGGAGGATAAATTGATAGAAAAGGAGCAGCAGAAGAGAGAAGAGAATCTTCAAAAGGTAAAGGAAGAGGCAAGGAAGCAAGAGAACAAAGTAAAGGAAATAGAGGAAGACTTGAAGCTAGCACAGGAACATGTGAGGAAGATCGCAGGAGAGGTGAATGAGATAGAGGAAGTGATGAAGAGAGAAGAGCAGAGGAGGAGTGAGCAGAATACACAGGAGAAGAAGAAAATAGTGGAATTGATGAAGAGAGAGATAGACAAAAGGAAGAGAGAGGAGCAGAAGAGAGAGGAGGAGAAGAAAATAGAAGAGCGGAAGAGAGAGGAGCAGAAGAGAGAGGATGAGAAGAAGAAAATAGAAGAAGAGAAGAAGAGAGAGGAGCGGAAGAGAGAGGATGAGAAGAAGAAAATAGAAGAAGAGAGGAAGAGAGAGGAGCAGAAGAGAGAGGAGGAGATGAAAATAGAAGAAGAGAGGAAGAGAGAGGAGCAGAGGAGAGAGGAGGAGACGAAAATAGAAGAAGAGAGGAAGAGAGAGAAGCAGAAGAGAGAGGAGGAGAAGGAACTCTTGTTATTAGCAACTGTTACAGGTGGGTTAGCATTACTAGTTGCAGTGTGTTTTTGGGCCAAACAATAGGAGATTGAAGAAGATGTTTGATTGAATGGTGAATGCTGATTGAGTGTTTCATCTCCTGACCACATTACTGACATCTACTAATGAAATATTTTGTTCCCATCAAAAAGTTCTGTATGTAGAATTATATTAAAGTTCAGATCTTATGTAAATATGATTGACATGTAAAGGTATTGGTATTTACGGTGATATGAGGGTGAAATGTAGCTTAGCCATTAAGAGTGTTGGGCCAGTAACCATAAGGTATTGCTGGTTGGAATCCCCGAGCCGACAAGGTCGATATGCCCTTGATCAAGGCACTGTCATGACGTTGGCCTGTGGGTAAGGTTTATGACCCCCCCATAAATACCTTTCCCCCTTCCCCTCTCTTACTGACCCTACTGAAGAACTGCTGTCCTGTTAAATATAGAGAGTCTGGGAACATCAAACAAATGTGGAAAGGTACCACATATTTTGTTAATAAAACCAGTTGGAAATATGCTTGGGAACGTAATGAGTATGTATGTCAGTTCGGTTGTCATCTGAGACATTATGACTGATGACAGGACGACATAAACTGTATCTGAGAAAGTATACACCCTCTAGTTATCAGAGTCACATGGAATTGTTATGCAATTGAAATGTTTGATATTGAAAATGTTTGTTAGGAGATGAAATGTAATTTTAGCATCCAAACGAGAGAATTGGGTTTTCATAAGGAAAGTGCCCTGCTCGATCAGTGGCCCAACCCTGTGAAGAGACATGGGTTATAAACGATGAAACACCTCCCTCCCCCTCTCCACTATATAATCCTTTGACGAAAAGATAACCAGGTAGTTCCAGTACGGGAGGGCTGCAGCCTCCACGTTAGAAGGAGACACACATATCAAGGACAGAACTATGCCAACCTCGGCGTGAACTTTGATGGCGAATGGTATGAACTTTGAGCTTATTCACTACAGAAGTGATACTTCCTAGCCGTTGAGTTAGCAGCTGCCGCTGTCGACGTGGGCTAGGAAAGGACGGACGACGGATCCAGTCTAACAGACGGACGAAGATACCACCACGTATCCAATTTACCACCAGAGACATTGTTCCGAGTACAGGAAGACCTGTTGGCCAACCCGGCCAGCATCTACGACCAATCTACCGAAGCGCAGCTCAGAGTAAATATTTATTGCATTTTCCTTTTCCAAATGGGCGGTAATTTAGAATGCATAAGATAATGTATTTACGATAGCATAGCTGCTGTTTCTTTGTTCCTAAATCTTCCCGCTCTTTCATTCAAGCCCAACCCCCTTTCCTTTGTGTAACCAGCCATGATACAGGTTCCGTCCACCAGGACGTTTTCTGTATGACGTCATTGTATTCTGTGTATTTGTAATTCTGTGTGATTAGTTAGGTATTTAGTAAATAAATAATTAAACCCAATTTTGTATTGCTGATTCAACTTGTTAGCCAGGGTTCGTGAAGATAGCCAAGAACTTACAACTTTCATTATGAGACTGAAAATAAGACAAGGGTTAATATTGACTGCTATCGAGGTAAAATATTACTAAGTATTTTAAGAGTTTATTCGGAAGTTAACAGCTCTATAAACGTTCTTCCGTGGTGCCCCGACTTTCTAGTTAATTACATTTACATGATTAGCTTAATCAGGTAATATTAATTACAGAGAAATCATTTTATAAGTTAGCATATCATATCACTTAATCCGGCATAGCCAAAGACACGACAGCACTTAACCTTAAAAGCTCCTGTAAGTTGCTTTGGAAAAGAGCATCTGTTAAAGGACTGAACTGTAATATGATATTAATTTATGTCAGATTGACAATTTCATATTCTACCAAAACTTTTGTTCACCTTGTTTGAACTGGAATCCTCTTTGTGTGTGACACATGACACAAAATATATTTCTTTAAAACAAGGTATATGGTACTGCATCTCCTGGGTCATTGACATTGGATATTACCTCAAAATAAATAAACAGCATATTTGTTTTATAGTTTTAACAAAACCAGCCCAGAAACATCTGACATGTAGGTAGCAAACTTGAAGATCAAAAGAGTATTTCTCCTGGCATGCTGCTGTCATACCTAACAATTACTCTACAGATAGATAGCACAAGATTAATAATGAGGCAGAGCTAGGGGTTTTCTAAAACTGTGTGTGTGTGTGTGTGTGTGTGTGTGTGTGTGTGTGTGTGTGTGTGTGTGTGTGTGTGTGTGTGTGTGTGTGTGTGTGTGTGTGTGTGTGTGTGTGTGTGTGTGTGTGTGTGTGTGTGTGTCAAGCCAGTAGCTCAGTAATGTGAGAGTTGTTGGCCACCTCTGCTATGTCATCATCATAAAACCAGTTCCTCCAGCAACATGCAAACCACACCTCTATAGTTCCTCCTATTCTTTTCTGATCTCTGATGTCCCAGAATCATTTACATGTTCTAATACAGAGGATAGTGGTTTTAAATTAAACCAGTCTACTATTTGAAACATGGTTTACTTTGAGAATTTATCTATGTACAGATATAGGATCTTAATTTGAACACTTTGTTGCAAACTTGTAGCGTATTTTTAAATAGAGTTTTAAAAAGGCTTCTGAAGTTTGTAATTTCCACTTAGAAACTTCAGACTTTCTCTTTCTACCATTTTATTTTGATCTTCTCTTAACTTCCTCTCCTCTTCCTGTCATCTAGCTTCCTCCTCCTCTTTCCTCTCCTCCTCCTCTGATCTTCCTCTGAGCCTCCTGATACACCTCCTTGGTGTAATAGTGTCCTCCATTCTGCTTCACCATCTCCTCTATCTTCCTCAGCTGGGGCCTCGTCTATAAACCGTGGGCACATACAAAATAGACCCTAAAATGTGCGTGCGCCAGTTTTCATGCAAAAGTTATAATTTGTAATATCTGAACTTGACGTGAGAATGTGCTTTCCTCCCGGAAAACTTTACACCATGTATATGCACAGTTTCTAGTGGTTGAAGTATTTAATTGGAAGAAGGAAAAAGTAGCCTAGTAGCCTGGTAGCCTAGTAGCCTGGTAGAGTAGTAGCCTAGTAGCCTAGTAGCCTTGTAGCCTAGTAGCCTTGTAGCCTAGTAGCCTAGTAGAGTAGTAGCCTAGTAGCCTAGTACCCTTGTAGCCTAGTAGCCTTGTAGCCTAGTAGCCTAGTAGAGTAGTAGCCTAGTAGCCTAGTACCCTTGTAGCTTAGTAGCCTTGTAGCCTAGTAGAGTAGTAGCCTAGTAGACATGTAGCCTAGTAGCCTTGTTGCCTTGTAACCTAGTAGCCTTGTAGCCTTGTAACCTAGTACCCTTGAGCCTAGTAGCCTTGTAGCCTTGTAGCCTGGTAGCCTAGTACCCTTGTAGCCTTGTAGCCTGGTAGCCTAGTAGCCTTGTTGCCTTGTAGCCTAGTAGCCTTGTAGCCTTGTAGCCTAGTAGCCTGGTAGCCTAGTACCCTTGTAGCCTGGTAGCCTTGTAGCCTAGTAGCCTTGTAGCCTAGTAGCCTTGTAGCCTGGTAGCCTGGTAGCCTTGTGAAAATGGGGAATACAGTGTCTTCAGAAAGTATTCCACATTTTGTTGTATTAAAAACTGAATCTAACATTTTATCACCCATCTACACAATGACAATGTGAAAACTTGTTTTTAGAGATCTTTGCAAATTTATTCAAAACGAAATGCAGAAATATTACATGTACATAAGTTTTCAGCTCCCTGAGTCAATATATTTTAGAATCATCTTTGGCAGCAATTACAGCTGTAGTCTTTCTAGGTAAGTCTCTAAGAGCTTTGCACACCTGAATAGTACACTATTTGCGCACATTATTCGTTTTTTTAATTCTTCAAGCTCTGTCAAGTTGGTTGTTGTAGACAGCCATTTTCAAGTCTTGCCATAGATTTTCAAGCCAATTTAAATAAAAACTGTAATTAGGCCACTCAGGAACAAGCAGCTCCAGGGTATATTTGGCTTTTTGTTTTAGGTTGTTGTCCTGCTAAAAGGTGAATTTGTCTCCTAGTATCTGTTGGAAAGCAGACTGAACCAGGTTTTCCTCTAGGATTTTGACCTATTCTGTTTCTTTATCATAAAAAAACTCCCTAGTCCTTGTCAATGACAAGCATACCCATAACATGATGCTGCCACCACCATGCTTGAAAATATTAAGAGTGGTACTCAGGGATGTGTTGTGTTGGATTTAGAACAGTCATCGGCACATGTAGCATGAGTCACAAATGGCACCATATTCCCTTAATAGTGCACTGCTTTCTACCAGGACCTTAGTGCACTACTTTCTACCAGGACCCTAGTACACTACTTTCTACCAGGACCCTAGAGCACTACTTTCTACCAGGACCCTAGTGCACTACTCTCTACCAGGACCCTAGTACACTACTTTCTACCAGGACCCTAGTGAACTACTTTCTACCAGGACCATAGTGCACTACTTTCTACCAGGACCCTAGTGAACTACTTTCTACCAGGACCCTAGTGCACTACTTTCTACCAGGACCCCAGTGCACTACTTTCTACCAGGACCCTAGTGCACTATAAAGGGAATAGGGTGCCTTTTGGGAAGAAACCCACATGTACCTACACAACACAAACATCCTTCTGAAAGTCAACTTCACCTGGGTATCTGTGAGGCAGACAAAAGAGTTGAAGGAGGCAGGCTTATAATCTGTGTCATTTTTACAACAGTGTAATGTTAGCTAAACAGAATGGGTTTTAATCTGTGTCAATGCCAAACATACTGGCCTTTCAGTAACCTTCACATATGAACATTCTATCATTAATGAGCTGGAAAAGATCAGAGGATTTGATCCTGATTCAATAACCCTCATTGATACCCTTAAATCACAAGGGTTATGCAAATATTGGAACATTTACCTTTTTGTTGTTGTTCAACAATTGTGTTTGTGTCCGGTTGCTAAGCAAATATTTTGTAAGCTAAACTGACTTTTACACAGGTACAGTGCCTTCGGAAAGTATTCAGAACCTGTCACGTCCTGACCATGGTAAGCTGTTATTTTCTATGGTAGAGTAGGTCAGGGCGTGACAGGGGGGTTTATTCTATGTGTTCTATTTCTATGTTCTTGGGTTCTAGTTTTGTATTTCTATGTTGGTTTGTTTGGGATGATCTCCAATTAGAGGCAGCTGGTCCTCGTTGTCTCTAATTGGAGATCATACTTAAGGGGTTTTTCTTCCTGGGTTTTGTGGGTGATTTATTTTTGAGTAGTGTTTGTTTCTCCGCTGCATCACGGTTTGTTGTTTTGTCTATTCCGTTTTTGATGTATTGCATAGTTTCACAGAGTAATTAAAAATGTGGAGCTACACACACCTTGGTCCTCTCCTTTTGACAGCCATGACAGAACCCTTGACTTTTCCACATTTTGTTACGTTACAGCCTTATTCTAAAATGGGTTAAATAAAAACATGTCCTCAAGCAATCTACACACAATACACCATGACGACATCACAATACCCCATAATGACATCACAATACCACATGATGACAAAGCGAAAACAGGTTCTTAGACATTTTTGCTCATAAAATAAAAAAATATGATACTCGAAATTGAGCTCAGGTGCATCCTATTTCCATTTATCATCCTTGAGATGTTTCTACAACTAGATTGGAATCCACTTGTGGTAAATTCAATTGATTGGACATGATTTGGAAAGGCACACACCTGTCTATATAAGGTCCCACAGTTGACCGTGCATGTCAGAGAAAAAACCAAGCCATGAGGTTGAAGGAATTGTCCATAGAGCTCCGAGACAGGATTGTGTCGAGGCACAGATCTGGGGAAGGGTACCAAAAAATGCCTGCAGTGTTGAATGTCCCACAGTGGCCTCCATCATTCTTAAATGGAAAAAGTTTGGAAACACCAAGACTCTTCCTAGAGCTGGCAGCCAGGCCAAACTGAGCAATCGGGGGAGAAGGGCCTTGGTCAAGGAGGTGACCAAGAATCCAATGGTCACTGACAGAGCTCTTCTGTGGAGATGGGAGAACCTTCCAGAAGGACAACCATCTCTATAGTACTCCACCAATCAGGCCTTTATGGAAGAGTGGCCAGACGGAAGCCACTCCTCAGTAAAAGGCACATGACAGCCCACTTGGAGTTTGCCAAAAGGCACCTTAAGACTCTCAGACCATGAGAAACAAGATTCTCTGGCCTGATTGCCAAGCCTCACTTCTGGAAGAAACCTGGGACCATCCCTACAGTGAAGCATGGTAAAATGGGGATCTGCAGAGAAAAATGTGATAAACTCCCCAAATACAGGTGTGCCAAGCTTGTAGCGTCATACGATAGAAGACTCAAGCTGTACTTGCTGAAGTCTTATGTAAATGTGATATTTCAGTTTTTTATTATTAATTAATTAGCAAAAAAATGGTTTTTTTAAATGTGCTTTGTCATTATGGGTATTGTGTGTAGATTGATGAGGGGTGGGGGGGAGACAATTTAATCAATTTTGTAATAAGTCTGTAACCTAACAAAATGTGGAAAAAGTCAAGGGGTCTGAATCCTTTCCCAAGGCATTGTATATGATGCCATCTGCTGTAGTTGACGGGACTGGATCCTCTTTCAAACCAGTCCTCAACCTTCCTTGTATATGTTTATTTTCTTTCTTTAATTTCCAACTTTTCAAGTATATTTCTGTTTCCTGAAACAAATAATGTAGTGTGTGTGCTAACAAATCATCAACTATGAGTTTCTCTTGTCAGAGTAGTGTAAAATGTGTTTTATATTCAAACTATGAAACACATGTTATTGTTGTACTTGCGTTTGTGTTTTTCTAATTGAAATACGTTTCTTTACTATATCTCTTTAGTCACTGGGTCAATATCTAAAATAATAGACCACATTAGTTAAAATCAAATACAATCTTAGACAAAATACATCTAGCCTACTATGAATCACTTTTTCCAAATGTTGTTTACAGTTCAGTCATTTAGCAGACACTCTTATCCAGAGCGATTTACAGCAGCAATTAGGGTTAAGTACCTTACTCAAGGGCACATCGGCAGATTATTCACCTAGTCGGGTTGGGGATTCAAACCAGCGACCTTTCAGTTACTGGCCCAACAATCTCAACAGCTAGGTTACCTGCCGTCCCTTTTCAATCAGCAATGGACACATACATTTTGTAAAAGTATTTTATTGCTATTTATAACAAATGTACATAACATACAAATCAGTCATTCATTCAATAGTTTTGTGTGACTGACAGAGAAGTGTTTGCTAATTGTAGGAGTCATGCTTCAGTATCCCTCTATACTTCCTGTTTCTTCAAGTTCAGAACCACCATGATAGAAGCAACAACAAAAACAGGGACAAAGACATAAACCTTCCATAGATGTTGTTGAACGAACCGGTCTGTGGCCACCTTCAGTTTCACTCCAACAGCGATTCCAATGATCAACGTCAAGAACCCAACAGTAACCACCATCGGCTCACAATCTGGCTTATCAGCAGCTGTGACACATACACACACTGAGTATTAATCATTTAGAATCTGCTGCATTTTACAGCATTCAGCAGATCTGTCATTTAATGATACTTGAAAGAATAAAAACAAAACAAGTGGTTATATTTTACTTTGGCATCCCTGTCAGTTTTATGTTCCCTATTCTGTTGGACTACAATAGTACAGTATCACTACTGAACTGTCCTCTTCCATATGATAGGGAAGCTGTTACACTACAATAGTACAGTATCTCTACTGAACTGTCCTCTTCTCTATGATAGGGAAGCTGTTACACTACCATAGTAGAGTATCACTACTGAACTGTCCTCTTCCATATCTAAGGGAAGTTTGGGTTTTAATCATCACGGTACAGCACTCACCTGAAGACATCATGTTGATGTACTTTTCCTCTGTTGTTTATCCTGAACTCAATTCAACTCAATGAAGAGGGTGTCTACAATACAGCATTGAAATTAGACAATGAAGTGATGTTATTTACTGGTTAAACAATGAACATAGAACACAACAAACATAGAAAATAGGACAGAATGAACATAGAACAGAATAAACATAGAACAGAATAAACATAGAACATAGAACAGAATAAACATAGAACTTAGAACACAAAGAAGAATAAACACAGATAACAAGAGAATTACCATAGAACAGAATAAACATAGAACATAGAACAGAATAAACATAGAACAGAATAAACATAGAAAATAGTACAGAAAACTCAGAACAGAATAAACATATAATAGAATAAACATAGAATATAGAACAGAATAAACATAGAACAGAATAAACATAGAACAGAATAAACACAGGGGCGTCAGGTAACCTAGTGGTTAGAGTGTTGGACTTGTAACCGAAAGCCTTTTGGACTGGGTCTGTAGACTTTTCCATGTGAATATTAAAGTCACCAGAAATTAGAATATTATGTGCCATGACTACAAGGTATGATTGGAATTCAGGGAACTCAGTGAGGAACGCTGTATATGGCCCAGGAGGCCTGTAAACAGTAGCTATAACAAGTGATTGAGTAGGCTGCATAGATTTCTTGACTAGAAGCTCAAAAGACAAAAACATTTATTTTTTTTGTAAATTGAAATTTTCTATCTTAAATTTTAGCAACACCTCCACCTTTGCGGGACGCGCGGGGATATGGTCACTAGTGTAACCAGGAGGTGAGGCCTCATTTAACACAGTAAATTCATCAGGCATAAGCCATGTTTCAGTCAGGCCAATCACATCAAGATTATGATCAGTGATTACTTCAACTGCCTTTGAAGTGAGGGATCTAACATTAAGTAGCCCTATTTTGAGATGTGAGGTATCACAATCTCTTTCAATAATGGCAGGAATGGAGGAGGTCTTTATTCCAGTGAGATTGCTAAGGCGAACACCGACATGTTTAGTTTTGCCCAACCTAGGTCGAGGCACAGACACAGTCTCAATGGGCTGACTGAGCTGAGCTGACTACACTGACTGTGCTAGTGGCAGACTCCACTTAGCTGGCAGGCTGGCTAACAGCCTGCTGCCTGGCCTGCATCCTATCTCATTGTGGAGCTTGGGGAGTTAGAGCCCTGTCTATGTTCATAGATAAGATGAGAGCACCCCTTCAGCTAGGATGGAATCCGTCACTCCTCAACGGGCCAGGCTTGGTCCTGTTTGTGGGTGAGTCCCAGAAAGAGGGGCAATTATCTACAAATTCTATCTTTTGGTAGGGGCAGAAAACAGTTTTCAACCAGCGATTGAGTTGTGAGACTCTGCTGTAGAGCTCATCCCTCCCCCTAACTGGGAGGGGGCCAGAGACAATTACTCGATGCCGACACATCTTTTTAGCTGATTTACACGCTGAAGCTATGTTGCGCTTGGTGACCTCTGACTGTTCCATCCTAACATCGTTGGTGCTGACGTGGATAACAATATCCCTATACTCTACACTCTCCAGTTTTAGCTTTAGCCAGCACCATCTTCAGATTAGCCTTTACGTCGGTAGCCCTTCCCCCTGGTAAACAGTGTACGATCGCTGGATGATTCTTTTTAAGTCTAATACTGCGGGTAATGGAGTCACCAATGACTAGGGTTTTCAATTTGTCAGAGCTAATGGTGGGAGGCTTCGGCGTCTCAGACCCCATAACAGGAGGAGCAGAGACCAGAGAAGGCTCGGCCTCTGACTCCGACTTGCTGTTAATGGGGAGAACCGGTTGAAAGTTTCTGTCGGCTGATTGAGCGACACCGGTTGAGCATTCCTACAGCGGTTTCCCTCCAGAAGCCATTAGAAAGTTGTCCGGCTGCGGGGACTGTGCGAGGGGGTTTATACTACTATCTGTACTTACTGGTGGCACAGACGCTGTTTCATCCTTTCTTACACTAAAATTACCCTAACGATTGAGTCTGAAGCTGGGCTTGCAGCTTTTCCTAGCCACCGTGCTTCTACACCTGCATTGCTTGCTGTTTGGGGTATTAGGCTGGGTTTCTGTACAGCACTTTGAGATGTCAGCTGATGTAAGAAGGGCTTTATAAATAAATTCGATTTTTGATAATTTTTTTGTTTTTAGTAACCGAAAGGTTGCAAGATCCAATCCCCGAGCTGACAAGGAAAGAATCTGTTGTTCTGCCCCTGAACAAGGCAGTTAACCCACTGTTCCTAGGCTGTCTTTGAAAATAAGAATTTGTTTTTAACTTAAATAAAGGTCAAATAAAAGAACAGAATAAAATTAGAACTGAATAAACAGAGCACACTGTTTTACGATAAACTATGAGTCTATTGATGCACCCGTGCGTCAATCTAAGGAAAATAATCAAAAATACCCATCAAAATCCGTCAGTTTAAGATAGAGATATAATATCTGTTTTGTTGCATGGGCTGCGTCTCAATCCACCACATCCGCCGATATCGGCCTTCCACATCTGGTGTTTGTCAGACAATGAGGCAATTGGTCTTCTCACTAAAACATTGCTTTGGGCTACAAACTAATATGACCACACTATGGAAAGGGGAGATTCTCACAAACACAATGGTATTTTGCTCTATGGCCCCCATAAGTGGACTCATCTGAAGTAACTGGTACCATTTTTAAAAAATGTAAGGAAGTATGGAGGTAGTTTTGTGGTTAAATATGTTTCCATATCTCCTAGATACAGGAAAGACACTTCAAAACCTTATTTCTTATGATACATATTTGACTGTCTGTTTTGCCATTGATGAATGTGTTTCTATGGTCTATAGTAGTAACACCCCCCCTACATGTTTTACTCATTTACAAAGCAGTTGTCACGACACTTACGGAAGGTGGCGCCCCTCCTCCTTACTTTTGCACACCTTGCACTCCATACCTTGCATATTTTCCGTGTGGATATTTTTATTAAATTCATTAACGGAATCTTTCTGTCTCCTGCGCCTGACTCTTCGGAATCCACAAGCAACCCATTGTGACAGCAGTACTGGAGACATTAACATGCTTTCCTACACATTGTTCAGGTATCCTTGATTCAAATCGAATTTCATCAAACTAAACCATTCAACACCTACCTGTTACTTTGTCCCGTCTGTCTCTGCTGCCTCAGTTAATGTGGTGGTAATTTAAGTTATATTTTCCCTGAACTGAAACCAAGCTGTGAGGCACCACACCCATTCATAGTTCACTCCTGCTTAGTGCCAGATACAAACCATTACTAACACAGGATAATAACACGAACAGTACAGCTATGACTACACCTTCAACAATCTGGAAGTGCCTTTCAGACAAGGTGCCTATTCATGAAGGGAAAACAAATGTAACGTTACATCCTGTTAGACTAGTTTGTTGCTTTCCTCGTGCTCGCTATCTGGTCTTGTGTTTGTTTGAGAACTCTGTAGTGACATGGTATATTCATATCATTCTGGAGCATTAGAGGGGCGTGTCCTTACAGGTGTTTATCTGATGTTGTCTCGACAACTGGCACAGGTAATACAGCGTTTAGATTCTTAGAGGTAAGAGACCCAGAAGGGAGGGAGGTTGACCTCACATACTTACTACGGCACCAGTCTAGAATGTGTGTAGCCTACAAGTGTTGGTTCACCTGATAGAGAGAAGGACTGGAGCACACAGCAATAGGAATATTAGGTGAGTGTTTAGTTGACTTGCTGCATGGCTTGCTAATTTACACACACACACACACACACACACACAAACCCTAAAACACCACTGTTTGTGATTTCCTCATTCAGTAATAGTGTTTTCCATAACTTCCTCAGTGTGGTGTGATAACATTACTTGTTGTGAGAGTCTCCTTATCCCCGGCTGAGCTGAGATGGATGTGTGTCAGAGTAAGTTCTTAACTATTCTTGACTTGCTTATTTCCTAATATTAAAAAATACTAAAGATTGAGAAATCACTAAATATCCTGTTGTAGAGCCTTGCTCAGGTCAAACTCCAACGTGTAGAATGTTACATAACAGAAAAAAGTCCAATGACTACATTTACCACCTCATCAGCCAGTCCCACCGGTTAGAACCCAGAGGAGTATCAGCAAAGGATCATGGGAGAAAGAGTCCAGAGCCAACTGCTGACTTCCTACAAAGACGAGCTGGTCAGAGCTGCACAGAGTACTCCTGTGTTTCAGAGACCTACAGTGGGTGAGTGACTCATCATAAAGCAACATACTACATTCCATATTGGCCCCTGTATATCTGATATGATTTAGATCTTTAATGGTTTGGTTAGTATTTAGTCAGGTAATGATCCTAGGACAGCCATTAGGACCTGTATTAAAGCTGTACTGTAGATCCACCTTACTCTTTAATGGTTTGGTTAGTATTTAGTCAGGGTAATCTTATCCCAGGACAGCCATTAGGAGCTGTATTAAAGCTGTACTGTAGGTCCACCGTACTCTTTGAAAGGCTCTGTGGACATTTCTACACCTTGATTGCACCTATCCAATCCTGTCAGGGCCTACTTACAGGCCAAAAACACAAATCTGACCTCAGATCAGTGTCTTGGGGCTACTTCGTCTTTATCCAACTTTTCCAATCCTGTCAGGCCCCCTTTGTAGGACTAAAACACCAAGTCTGACCTCAGATCAGTGTCTAGGCTACTTCTTTCTCCGTAAATAGTAATATCTCATTTTCAGTCTTTTAGTGAAAGCACGCCATCTAACGGTGATTTGTGAAATACGTTGAATAAATAATCTGCACCATTTACTTAATTATACTTATTCAACCTAGTTATAATACAGTAAAATACAGTACAGTACAATACATTTAGGAATTTATGAGGTTCTTTTCATTAACTTCCCTCAAAGATCATAGATCTCTTCCACGTTGGTGACCGTTTCCCCCTGTGAGTAAAGAGGGGTGTGTCTTTCTCTTGGCAGTGCGGTCCAATGAGGTAAAGGAGAGGGAGCGCTACAGATACCAGTGGAGGAAGGAGGACAGGCAGAGAATCGTCAGTGACAGATTGGAGCTCATCGTTGCCATAGTGACGGGGTTGTTGATGGGGGTTCTGACAGGTGGTTTTGGGGGTATTGTCATGGGAGGGTTGACAGGGGCGGTGATATGGTTTACAACAGGACTGGTCAGGAACTGGTGGAGCCCCTGACTTACTGGGAGGCACCATGTGTAGGTTATGGATCTACTTTTATGAAGACATTTGGAGGATAAAACTATTTTAATGTGTATAGATGGAAGGGCTTTGGTGATGGATGATGTTTCTTTGATGCAATTATAAAACTTTAATTATTAATAATTTGGAAGTGAATAAAAGCCCAATATAGAGAGAAAAGAAACAGAGAATATAGTGATTATTTTTAAAGAGAGATAAAACCCTCATATTCATCACCAGTGCTAACCTACTTCTGTTAAGACAGTCCTGATATGGGTCTGAACCTGTTAGTCATGAAGGGATTAAAAGTGAGATTCATCCAGAAATATCTTTCCCTGATTTCATCTGACCAAGTATTCAGATATTGTGTGACAGTAGTTATGGCCAGGCCAATGAAAGACCTTCATCCTACCCTGTAAAATCCTTCAGAATATCAGCAACAAGAACTAATGACTAGATCACCAAATATACATGATCAATTAATAGTTTACGTAAACAAACATAGTGATCTTACTAGAACCCCGATCCAGTGACTGTCAACCCAACACAGTTTGGCCAAGATCACAGCCCGTATCCAGAAAGTACCTCAGAGTAGGAGTACTGATCTAGGATCTGTCCATATAATCATTATGATCTAAAAGTCAAAAACTGGTGCTAGATCAGCACTCCTACGGGCCCTGGTCACTACTAATCTCAACAATGTTGTTATTGTTGTCGGCTCAATCTGTCATGGAATCAGTAAACCCTGCTCTCTTATCTGTCATGGAATCATTAAACCCTGCTCTCTTATCTGTCATGGAATCAGTAAACCCTGCTCTCTTATCTGTCATGGAATCAGTAAACGCTGCTCTCATATCTGTCATGGAATCAGTAAACGCTGCTCTCATATCTGTCATGGAATCAGTAAACCCTGCTCTCTTATCTGTCATGGAATCAGTAAACCCTGCTCTCTTATCTGTCATGGAATCAGTAAACCCTGCTCTGAATCTGTCATGGAATCAGTAAACCCTGCTCTCTTATCTGTCATGGAATCAGTAAACGCTGCTCTCATATCTGTCATGGAATCAGTAAACCCTGCTCTCTTATCTGTCATGGAATCAGTAAACCCTGCTCTGAATCTGTCATGGAATCAGTAAACCCTGCTCTCTTATCTGTCATGGAATCAGTAAACCTTGCTCTCATATCTGTCATGGAATCAGTAAACCCTGCTCTCTTATCTGTCATGGAATCAGTAAACCCTGGTCTCAATCTGTCATGGAATCAGTAAACCCTGCTCTCATATCTGTCATGAAATCAGTAAACCCTGCTCTCAAATTAACAAAAATATGTAGCCTGATTGGGCTTCTGCTGTTCTTACAGAATAACTGACGAATTTACAAACGCTCAACACCAACTGAATATGGCCAGTGTCAGTAAACGTTGGCAAAAAAAGCATTAAATTGTTTCCAGCAATACAGTTGCAGTCACCAATGCTCTGGATAACATAAAAACAGCCTAACCAGCTCTGCTAGGGTGAGTAAAATTGTCAGAGTGAGCTGTTCTTTCATTTGTGTCTGGAGGTAGCTAGCAAGATAGCCAACGTTAGCCAGTTAGCTTGGGTGCTTGACTGCTGTTGTTAGGTCAGAATGCTCAAATCATCCCTACTCCTCGGCCAGTGAGCGCTCTGACCACTCCGAGAGCGTAACACTCTGAATTTACGAAGGGACAATCTGACAGCGGTCTGACTTTACGCCCAGAAAACACTCTGGCACTCCAGATAAATTTACGAACACACCCGTAGTATAAACCAGCCTTTGGTCTTGAAATCTTTGGTTGTTTAGTACATGGCCTCACATGTGAATCCTTAAAGAGATGGCTGGGGTTAAAGTTTAATCGTTTTTTTTTTAAGTTGCAAAATTCAAACTAGGTAAATGAGTAGGTTCTAATCTATTTGGAGAAGGGGATTGTAAATACAAACAGATTGTTTTAGATGATTTTTACTTTGGCATGCTGGAGACAAATGTGAAACCAGTCATGGAAGCAAACTGAAAACCCAACAAGTGCCCCTTTCGCACAGTAAAGTACAGAATGCTGTGACCTTATGGAATGCTGTGACCTTATGGAATGTTGTGACCTTATGGAATGTTGTGACCTTATGGAATGCTGTGACCTTATGGAATGCTGTGACCTTATGGAATGCTGTGACCTTATGGAATGCTGTGACCTTATTGAATGCTGTGACCTTATGGAATGTTGTGGCCTTATGGAATGCTATGACCTTATGGAATGCTGTGATGTTGTGACCTTATGGAATGCTGTGACCTTATGGATTGCTGTGACCTTATGGAATGCTGTGACCTTATGGAATGCTGTGACCTTATGCATCATTTTAACTGTATGGCCTTTTAGCTTGCAGTGATGAAACTTGGAGATGCAGCTAAATAGGTAGTCTACTGCAGCCTGGAGCATGTGGCCACTGTGTGACAATAATGCTAGTATAAACTCAGACGCAGAGAAACACAGCAGGTAAGGGTAAATCCAGAACATTTACTAAGGTCTTCACAGAAAAACAAAGCAAAAACATACCAGCACACTAATTAAAACATTAGACCTAAGCAAAGAGATCTGCCCACAGAGGAACCTAAATAGCCAGTCAACAGGTGAACCGAGAGGGCAATCAACACACAGGTGAAACCAATGATAACAATCAGGGTAACCTGGACACTAGAAACAAAGTAAGGGTGCCCTCCAGCGGTAAGCTCAGGGAGCACACTCAAAAATGAAACAGAAACCGTGACACACTGGTTGAATCAACGTTGTTTCCACGTCAATTCAAGCAAACAAATCAACGTGATGACATTTAATCAACGTGGATAACCGATTGGATTTGCAAAACGTTTTGTTGTTTTCTTTCACCCAACTTTTAACTTAAATCCAATGACATGGTGGCATTTGTTCTTGATTTCACTTCCAATCCACGGCTAGTTGCCAACTCGATCAAACGTAAATCAAAGCAAGACATTGAACTGTCGTACGACTGTGCCCAGTGGGGGATGACTCACAAAATGTTTTAACCTTACTATTTCCACCATACACTAATCTTCCAACGGGTTGAAGAACGTGTGTCAGTTGTTTTGATGGCTACATTTCATTGGTCTCCTTTCTGAAGACATTCTCCATAGACTACATTCTAATATTGTGTTAATGACTACCTTCTAGTATTGTTTTGATGGCTACCTTTCATTGGTCTCCTTTCTGAAGACATTCTCCATAGGCTACATTCTAATATTGTGTTAATGACTACCTTCTAGTATTGTTTTGATGGCTACCTTTCATTGGTCTCCTTTCTGAAGACATTCTCCATAGACTACATTCTAATATTGTGTTAATGACTACCTTCTAGTATTGTTTTGATGGCTACCTTTCATTGGTCTCCTTTCTGAAGACATTCTCCATAGACTACATTCTAATATTGTGTTAATGACTACCTTCTAGTATTGTTTTGATGGCTATCTTTCATTGGTCTCCTTTCTGAAGACATTCTCCATAGACTACATTCTAATATTGTGTTAATGACTACCTTCTAGTATTGTTTTGATGGCTACCTTTCATTGGTCTCCTTTCTGAAGACATTCTCCATAGACTACATTCTAATATTGTGTTAATGACTACCTTCTAGTATTGTTTTGATGGCTACCTTTCATTGGTCTCCTTTCTGAAGACATTCTCCATAGACTACATTCTAATATTGTGTTAATGACTACCTTCTAGTATTGTTTTGATGGCTACCTTTCATTGGTCTCCTTTCTGAAGACATTCTCCATAGGCTACATTCTAATATTGTGTTAATGACTACCTTCTAGTATTGTTTTGATGGCTACCTTTCATTGGTCTCCTTTCTGAAGACATTCTCCATAGACTACATTCTAATATATTTTTGATCTTTTTAACTAGGCAAGTCAGTTAAGAACAATTCTTATTTTCAACGCCGGCCAAGGAACAGTGGGTTAACTGCCTTGTTCAGGGGCAGAACGACACATTTGTACCTTGTCAGCTCAGGGATTCGATCTTGCAATCTTGCAACCTTTCGGTTACAAGTCCAACGCTGAAATAAATGTATTTAGGCTACCTGCCGCCCCTTGATAACTACATTATAATATTGTGTTGTTTTGATGGCTACCTTTCATTAGTTTCCATTCTGAACACATTCTCCATAGGCTACATTCTGATATTGTGTTGTTTTGACGGCTACATTCTAATATTGTGTTATTTTGATGGCTACATTCTAATATTGTGTTGTTTTGAAGGTTACACTCTAATATTGTGTTGTTTTGAAGGTTACATTCTAATATTGTGTTGATTTGATGGCTACATTCTAATATTTGTGCCAATCAAATTCTAATTAAATGTACAGTATCTAAAGGTATTGCTTTAAATAAATAAACAGGACAATTAATTGAAGACAAATTCCCTAATCAAGTTGGTAGGCCATCCAATGGGTGTGTTTTCTGGGAATGCATTAAATGTATTTAGTGTGCGCATGGGAGCCACACCTGCAAACCTTGTTATGCACCTGCAATAGATTAGTCTGAATACCAAATACTGAGAAGTGCTTAATCAAAACGCGTAAAAAAGTCTGAATCGGCCTCATGATGCATTTATGAGTTTGAATCCTCAATAACGAATGGCTGTATCACAGATACAATAAAATAGATGTACCAACCCCAGAATGCCCCTTTAACCCCAGTTTAACACTAAAGTCAAAACATCAGATTTTAAACCAAACCATAACCCTAAACACATTGCTAACCGTAATGCCTAACCCTTAAATTAAGACCAAAAAGCTAATTTTTTATTTCCATAATTTTTTACGATAGAGCCAATTTAGACTTTGCAGCTGACCCATCTAGCGGAAATCTCTCAGTTCTGCCTCCAGGTCAAGATGAATGAAAATAAATGTCAACCTGCATTTCATTGATACCCTAACATGTTCTGAGACAACCTTTGACTGCTTCTTGGAAGTTACTTATCAGATCACCTGACACAGGTGGGTGGGCAATCTTTTAACATTTCAATATGATTGTTTAACTGATTTTGAGTCCATATTCAATGTAATAGTACTTGCAGGGGAAACCTGACACAAAACAAGTATGGCATCTTCCTCAGGGAAGTCAGTTAACCCACTGGAGTCCTGGTGTTGTCCCTATGACAACTACTAACTTAACACATATCCTAACATAACTGAGTATTGGTGTTGTCCCTATGACAACTATAACCTTTTTTTTTTTTTTTTTTTTACTCATTCAGCAAGAAAATAACTGCCAGGTGCCCCCAATGGTTTTGTTGTTGAAAGTGAAGGATCATGATGTATGCCATATAACGTTCCTTTGGATATCCACTGGCCTGCTATCAGTAGTGATGGATCATGATGGGGCCTGTTATTAGTAGTGATGGATCATGATGGGGCCTGTTATCAGTAGTGATGGATCATGATGGGCCTGTTATCAGTAGTGATTAGGCCTGTTATCCACTGACCTGTTATCAGTAGTGATGGGGTTTGTTATCAGTAGTGATGGATCACGATGTGGCCTGCTATTAGTAGTGATGGATCATGATGGGGTCTGTTATCAGTAGCGATGGATCATGATTGGGCCTGTTATCAGTAGTGATGGATCATGATGGTGCTTGTTATCAGTAGTGATGGATCATGATGGGGCCTGTTATCAGTAGTGATGGTTCATGATGGGGTCTGTTATCAGTAGTGATGGATCATGATTGGGCCTGTTATCAGTAGTGATGGATCATGATGGGGCCTGTTATCAGTAGTGATGGGGCCTGTTATCAGTAGTGATGGTTCATGATGGGGCCTGTTATCAGTAGTGATGGATCATGATGGGCCTGTTATCAGTAGTGATGGATCATGATGGGGCTTGTTATGAGTAGTGATGGATCATGATGGGGCCTGTTATCAGTAGTGATGGATCATGATGGGGCCTGTTATCAGTAGTGATGGGGCCTGTTATTAGTAGTGATGGATCATGATGGGCCTGTTATCAGTAGTGATGGATCATGATGGGGCTTGTTATCAGTAGTGATGGATCATGATGGGGCCTGTTATCAGTAGTGATGGATCATGATGGGGCTTGTTATCAGTAGTGATGGATCATGATGGGGCCTGTTATCAGTAGTGATGGTTCATGATGGGGCCTGTTATCAGTAGTGATGGATCATGATGGGGCTTGTTATCAGTAGTGATGGATCATGATGGGGCCTGTTATCAGTAGTGATGGATCATGATGGGGCTTGTTATCAGTAGTGATGGATCATGATGGGGCCTGTTATCAGTAGTGATGGATCATGATGGGGCTTGTTATCAGTAGTGATGGATCATGATGGGGCCTGTTATCAGTAGTGATGGTTCATGATGGGGCCTGTTATCAGTAGTGATGGATCATGATGGGGCTTGTTATCAGTAGTGATGGATCATGATGGGGCATGTTATTAGTAGTGATGGATCATGATGGGGCTTGTTATCAGTAGTGATGGATCATGATGGGGCCTGTTATCAGTAGTGATGGATCATGATGGGGCTTGTTATCAGTAGTGATGGATCATGATGGGGCATGTTATTAGTAGTGATGGATCATGATGGGGCTTGTTATCAGTAGTGATGGATCATGATGGGGCCTGTTATCAGTAGTGATGGATCATAATGGATCTCCTCCCTCAAATACACAGGCATTGAGCATGTTGCTCTACCAAGGAGAGGAAATAATATATACATTTATAAAACTTGTTCATAAAAGAGGGAATTGTTCATAAGAAGGGCCTGAGATCAAAGTCAATATTCAGACCACTAGGGGTCAATGTTTTTAGAGAGGATATCCAGTAAGCCTCACTTTCTAGTAGCAGGATCTCCATGTTTCCTCCTCTCCTTGGTAGAGCAACATGCTCAATGCCTGTGTATTTGAGGGAGGAGATTGGTTGGTTAGCTTCAACAAAGTGAGCTGCTACTGGATAGTCAATGTTCTTACACCTGATTGAGCTGCGGTGTTCAGCTATGCGTTGTTTTAATTGTCTCTTTGTTTGTCCTTCATAGGCTTTTCCACATGAACAGGTGATGAGATAGATTACTCCTTTGGTCTTGCATGAGATGATAACCCTAACAGGGATGTCACCCCTAACAGAGATGATACCCCTAACATGGATGATACCCCTAACATGGATTTTTCGACCTGTATGTGGGTGTCTGAAGAAGGATGTTTTTATAGTGATATTGCACTGTGCGTATGAGCCACATTTGTTGTTCCCATTTGGAATGGTTATCAAGAGTGTCTGAGTGGGCTGAGGGGCAGGTCAGATCTCACTAAGCTATCTCAAATATTGCGACCACGCTTATAGACCACCAGCGGGGGTTCCTTGAAGAGGTGTGCGATTTGTTTTGTCTGATTGCAGAATATGCCAGTGCTTTCTCAGGATTGATTTCATTTTCTCCGAACCCTTGGTGTACTTAGTGCAAAAGACAGTTGCGTTGTTTTTCTTCTTTGGTTGAGTTTTTAGTAATTCCTCTCTTGGTTTTTGAGATATTGTCACCATTGCAGCATCAAGAGTTATGTCCTTGTAGCTTCTCATGTTGAATTCATCTGACTTTCTTTTTAGCATTGCTGTCAAAATCTGTCTGGTGGCCACAGATTCGTTTAACCCTGCATAACTGGCTGTATGGTAGACCATTCTTGAGGTGAATGGGATACATACTATCCGCACATAGCAAGGTATTGCGGTCTGTGGGCTTTGTGTATAAGTCTGTGTGTAATGCATCATTCTCTTTGATGATCCATAAGTCCAGGTAGTTTATTTTTCTCTCATCAGTTTGCATGGTGAATTTGAGGTATTCAGAACTTTTGTTAAGTAGAGTTTGGAATTAATTTAGTTCCTGCTGACTTCCTTCCCAGAGCACATAGACATCATCTATGTATCTCTTCCATAGGAGGATTTTAGAAAGTAAGGAGTGTGTCTCTGTTTTATAAAGGAGTGCTTCCTCAAATTGTCCCAAATATAGGTTTGCATAGTTGGGGTAAAAGGGGGAGCCATGGCTACACCTTGAATTTGAAGGAAAAAGTCTGACTCAAAGACGAAGTAGTATTGGATAATACCAGTTCAGTAAGTTGTAAGATGCAATCATTGGATGCAGCAAGGGTAGAGTTTCTCTGCTGAAGGAAGTGTTGCAGCGCCTGCAAGCCCTCTGGTATCCTTCCTAAGCCCTCTATCAGTGAGATCATGTGATTAGTGTCATTGACATAAGATGGGAGATTCTCAACCATCGGTTTAATGTGGTAATCAACAAATGTATAAATGTTTAATGTCACAGAGTTGATTGCTGATACAATGGGTCTACCTGAAGGAGGAGGAGACACTTGTTTGTGTAATTTAGCAACTGTATAGAAAGTTGGTATCTTGGGAAATTTCACACATAGAAATTCAACTTCTTTTTTGGTGATTTGTCCTGATTCCAAACAGCTTTCCACTGTGGACAAGATATTATGCTGGAATTCTAGGGTCACAATTCAGTTTGCGATAGAAGTTACCTTTAGATAATTGTCGGCGACATTCATTCACATAGTTGCACTTGTTTTGTACAAATTCCTCCTCCTTTGTAACATTTATTTTATGATAATGGAAGGATCTGACTTTCAGTCCTTAAGAGCCATTCTCTCGTCTCTACTCAGGTTATCAGAGGATTTGTGTTTCTGTTTATCTTTCAGTAGGTCACATACATCATTTTCAACAATCCTGCAGAAGGTTTCTATGGGGGCATTGCGTTTGGGGGGAGGTACAAATTAACTTTTTGCTCTAAATGTTGTTCTCTCAGAGTTCTCAGGTACCTCAGCTGGGTTAATGGCTTCATCTCCTCCTTGACTCAAGGTAGGACAGGTAAGTCTATTGATTAGCATGATAGACCAATGTACATCTCACTGAGGATGACATTTCAAGTGGAGTCATGAAGTTTCACTCTTATCAAAGAACTCACACAATCTCAGATTATGAAGAAACTTAAATAGATCGATCTGGACATTAATGTATGCAGTGGGTACAAACTATAACCACTTATTGAGAACACGAAGGTGAGCTGATGTCAGGGTCATAACCCCTTATTGAGAACACTGAGGTGAGCTGATGTCAGGGTCATAACCCCTTATTGACAACACTGAGGTGAGCTGATGTCAGGGTCATAACCCCTTATTGAGAACACTGAGGTGAGCTGATGTCAGGGTCATGACCCCTTATTGAGAACACTGAGGTGAGCTGATGTCAGGGTCATAACCCCTTATTGAGAACACTGAGGTGAGCTGATGTCAGGGTCATAACCCCTTATTCAGAACACTGAGGTGATCTGATGTCAGGGTCATAACCCCTTATTGAGAACACTGAAGTGAGCTGAGGTCAGGGTCATAACCCCTTATTGAGAACACTGAGGTGAGCTGATGTCAGGGTCATAACCCCTTATTGAGAACACTGAGGTGAGCTGATGTCAGGGTCTTACTTGATAAGTTGAAGACATGTATCTCCTGTGGACTGGGGGCCCGTCCTGGGTCTCAATCGGTAGGTGTCATGGGGTGGTGGTGGATAACTTCTTCCCACGACGTATGCACCGAACCCTCTTACCTGCTGGGGGTGTTGGCCTCAACGTTGTCCAATGTGTTTTTCTAATTTAAATATGTTTTATTTACTACATCTCTTTAGTCACTGGGTCAAAGTTCAAAGGTCAATATCTAAAATAATAGACCACGTTAGTTAAAATCTGTTTTATTATTTGGTTTAATCAGCCCAGAAGATACTGACATGTTGATGAGCAGAAACAAATGAGTTGAAGTGACACATGCAATTGGTTACAAAAACATATTATTAAGTACATTTTCAACTGATCAATAAGGCACTTACAATTATAAATCACACACATCGACAAAGTACAAGAAAAGTACGAGTACACACAGAGATGGCCAGAGATGGAAAGGGATCTTAGTCACATTCAAATGGGATGACAAATACAATCTTAGACAAATACATCTAGCCTACCATAAATCACTTTTTCAAAACGTTGTTTACAGTTCAGTCATTTAGCAGACGCTCTTATCCAGAGCGATTTACAAGAGCAATTAGGGTTAAGTTCCTTGCTCAAGGGCACATCGGCAGATTTTTTCACATTTGGCTTGGTTGGAGATTCAAACCAGCGACCTTTCAGTTACTGGCCCAACAATCTCAACAGCTAGGTTACCAGCCACCCCTTTCCATCAACAATGGACACATGCATTTTGGAAAAGTATTTTATTGCTATGTATAACAAATGTACAAATCAGTCATTCATTCAATAGTTTTGTGTGACTGACAGAGAAGTGTTTGCTAATTGTAGGAGTCATGCTTCAGTATCCCTCTATACTTCCTGTTTCTTCAAGTTCAGAACCACCATGATAGAAGCAACAACAAAAACAGGGACAAAGACATAAACCTTCCATAGATGTTGTTGAACGAACCGGTCTGTGGCCACCTTCAGTTTCACTCCAACAGCGATTCCAATGATCAACGTCAAGAACCCAACAGTAACCACCATCGGCTCACAATCTGGCTTATCAGCAGCTGTGACACATACACACACTGAGTATTAATCATTTAGAATCTGCTGCATTTAACAGCATTCAGCAGATCTGTCATTTACTGATACTTGAAAGAATAAAAACAAAACAAGTGGTTATATTTTACTTTGGCATCCCTGTCAGTTTTATGTTCCCTATTCTGTTGGACTACAATAGTACAGTATCACTACTGAACTGTCCTCTTCCATATGATAGGGAAGCTGTTACACTACAATAGTACAGTATCTCTACTGAACTGTCCTCTTCTCTATGATAGGGAAGCTGTTACACTACCATAGTAGAGTATCACTACTGAACTGTCCTCTTCCATATCTAAGGGAAGTTTGGGTTTTAATCATCACGGTACAGCACTCACCTGAAGACATCATGTTGATGTACTTTTCCTCTGTTGTTTATCCTGAACTCAATTCAACTCAATGAAGAGGGTGTCTACAATACAGCATTGAAATTAGACAATGAAGTGATGTTATTTACTGGTTAAACAATGAACATAGAACACAACAAACATAGAAAATAGGACAGAATGAACATAGAACAGAATAAACATAGAACACAAAGAAGAATAAACACAGAACAGAAGAGAATTACCATAGAACAGAATAAACATAGAACAGAATAAACATAGAACATAGAACAGAATAAACATAGAACACAAAGAAGAATAAACACAGAACAGAAGAGAATTACCATAGAACAGAATAAACATAGAACTTAGAACACAAAGAAGAATAAACACAGAACAGAATTAACATAGAACAGAATAAACATAGAACTTAGAACACAAAGAAGAATAAACACAGAACAGAAGAGAATTACCATAGAACAGAATAAACATAGAACAGAATAAACATAGAACATAGAACACAAAGAAGAATAAACACAGAACAGAAGAGAATTACCATAGAACAGAATAAACATAGAACAGAATAAACATAGAACATAGAACAGAATAAACATAGAACTTAGAACACAAAGAAGAATAAACACAGAACACAAGAGAATTACCATAGAACAGAATAAACATAGAACAGAATAAACATAGAACATAGAACAGAATAAACATAGAACTTAGAACACAAAGAAGAATAAACACAGATAACAAGAGAATTACCATAGAACAGAATAAACATAGAACATAGAACAGAATAAACATAGAACAGAATAAACATAGAAAATAGTACAGAAAACTCAGAACAGAATAAACATATAATAGAATAAACATAGAATATAGAACAGAATAAACATAGAACAGAATAAACATAGAACAGAATAAACACAGGGGCGTCAGGTAACCTAGTGGTTAGAGTGTTGGACTTGTAACCGAAAGCCTTTTGGACTGGGTCTGTAGACTTTTCCATGTGAATATTAAAGTCACCAGAAATTAGAATATTATGTGCCATGACTACAAGGTATGATTGGAATTCAGGGAACTCAGTGAGGAACGCTGTATATGGCCCAGGAGGCCTGTAAACAGTAGCTATAACAAGTGATTGAGTAGGCTGCATAGATTTCTTGACTAGAAGCTCAAAAGACAAAAACATTTATTTTTTTTGTAAATTGAAATTTTCTATCTTAAATTTTAGCAACACCTCCACCTTTGCGGGACGCGCGGGGATATGGTCACTAGTGTAACCAGGAGGTGAGGCCTCATTTAACACAGTAAATTCATCAGGCATAAGCCATGTTTCAGTCAGGCCAATCACATCAAGATTATGATCAGTGATTACTTCAACTGCCTTTGAAGTGAGGGATCTAACATTAAGTAGCCCTATTTTGAGATGTGAGGTATCACAATCTCTTTCAATAATGGCAGGAATGGAGGAGGTCTTTATTCCAGTGAGATTGCTAAGGCGAACACCGACATGTTTAGTTTTGCCCAACCTAGGTCGAGGCACAGACACAGTCTCAATGGGCTGACTGAGCTGAGCTGACTACACTGACTGTGCTAGTGGCAGACTCCACTTAGCTGGCAGGCTGGCTAACAGCCTGCTGCCTGGCCTGCATCCTATCTCATTGTGGAGCTTGGGGAGTTAGAGCCCTGTCTATGTTCATAGATAAGATGAGAGCACCCCTTCAGCTAGGATGGAATCCGTCACTCCTCAACGGGCCAGGCTTGGTCCTGTTTGTGGGTGAGTCCCAGAAAGAGGGGCAATTATCTACAAATTCTATCTTTTGGTAGGGGCAGAAAACAGTTTTCAACCAGCGATTGAGTTGTGAGACTCTGCTGTAGAGCTCATCCCTCCCCCTAACTGGGAGGGGGCCAGAGACAATTACTCGATGCCGACACATCTTTTTAGCTGATTTACACGCTGAAGCTATGTTGCGCTTGGTGACCTCTGACTGTTCCATCCTAACATCGTTGGTGCTGACGTGGATAACAATATCCCTATACTCTACACTCTCCAGTTTTAGCTTTAGCCAGCACCATCTTCAGATTAGCCTTTACGTCGGTAGCCCTTCCCCCTGGTAAACAGTGTACGATCGCTGGATGATTCTTTTTAAGTCTAATACTGCGGGTAATGGAGTCACCAATGACTAGGGTTTTCAATTTGTCAGAGCTAATGGTGGGAGGCTTCGGCGTCTCAGACCCCATAACAGGAGGAGCAGAGACCAGAGAAGGCTCGGCCTCTGACTCCGACTTGCTGTTAATGGGGAGAACCGGTTGAAAGTTTCTGTCGGCTGATTGAGCGACACCGGTTGAGCATTCCTACAGCGGTTTCCCTCCAGAAGCCATTAGAAAGTTGTCCGGCTGCGGGGACTGTGCGAGGGGGTTTATACTACTATCTGTACTTACTGGTGGCACAGACGCTGTTTCATCCTTTCTTACACTAAAATTACCCTAACGATTGAGTCTGAAGCTGGGCTTGCAGCTTTTCCTAGCCACCGTGCTTCTACACCTGCATTGCTTGCTGTTTGGGGTATTAGGCTGGGTTTCTGTACAGCACTTTGAGATGTCAGCTGATGTAAGAAGGGCTTTATAAATAAATTCGATTTTTGATAATTTTTTTGTTTTTAGTAACCGAAAGGTTGCAAGATCCAATCCCCGAGCTGACAAGGAAAGAATCTGTTGTTCTGCCCCTGAACAAGGCAGTTAACCCACTGTTCCTAGGCTGTCTTTGAAAATAAGAATTTGTTTTTAACTTAAATAAAGGTCAAATAAAAGAACAGAATAAAATTAGAACTGAATAAACAGAGCACACTGTTTTACGATAAACTATGAGTCTATTGATGCACCCGTGCGTCAATCTAAGGAAAATAATCAAAAATACCCATCAAAATCCGTCAGTTTAAGATAGAGATATAATATCTGTTTTGTTGCATGGGCTGCGTCTCAATCCACCACATCCGCCGATATCGGCCTTCCACATCTGGTGTTTGTCAGACAATGAGGCAATTGGTCTTCTCACTAAAACATTGCTTTGGGCTACAAACTAATATGACCACACTATGGAAAGGGGAGATTCTCACAAACACAATGGTATTTTGCTCTATGGCCCCCATAAGTGGACTCATCTGAAGTAACTGGTACCATTTTTAAAAAATGTAAGGAAGTATGGAGGTAGTTTTGTGGTTAAATATGTTTCCATATCTCCTAGATACAGGAAAGACACTTCAAAACCTTATTTCTTATGATACATATTTGACTGTCTGTTTTGCCATTGATGAATGTGTTTCTATGGTCTATAGTAGTAACACCCCCCCTACATGTTTTACTCATTTACAAAGCAGTTGTCACGACACTTACGGAAGGTGGCGCCCCTCCTCCTTACTTTTGCACACCTTGCACTCCATACCTTGCATATTTTCCGTGTGGATATTTTTATTAAATTCATTAACGGAATCTTTCTGTCTCCTGCGCCTGACTCTTCGGAATCCACAAGCAACCCATTGTGACAGCAGTACTGGAGACATTAACATGCTTTCCTACACATTGTTCAGGTATCCTTGATTCAAATCGAATTTCATCAAACTAAACCATTCAACACCTACCTGTTACTTTGTCCCGTCTGTCTCTGCTGCCTCAGTTAATGTGGTGGTAATTTAAGTTATATTTTCCCTGAACTGAAACCAAGCTGTGAGGCACCACACCCATTCATAGTTCACTCCTGCTTAGTGCCAGATACAAACCATTACTAACACAGGATAATAACACGAACAGTACAGCTATGACTACACCTTCAACAATCTGGAAGTGCCTTTCAGACAAGGTGCCTATTCATGAAGGGAAAACAAATGTAACGTTACATCCTGTTAGACTAGTTTGTTGCTTTCCTCGTGCTCGCTATCTGGTCTTGTGTTTGTTTGAGAACTCTGTAGTGACATGGTATATTCATATCATTCTGGAGCATTAGAGGGGCGTGTCCTTACAGGTGTTTATCTGATGTTGTCTCGACAACTGGCACAGGTAATACAGCGTTTAGATTCTTAGAGGTAAGAGACCCAGAAGGGAGGGAGGTTGACCTCACATACTTACTACGGCACCAGTCTAGAATGTGTGTAGCCTACAAGTGTTGGTTCACCTGATAGAGAGAAGGACTGGAGCACACAGCAATAGGAATATTAGGTGAGTGTTTAGTTGACTTGCTGCATGGCTTGCTAATTTACACACACACACACACACACACACACAAACCCTAAAACACCACTGTTTGTGATTTCCTCATTCAGTAATAGTGTTTTCCATAACTTCCTCAGTGTGGTGTGATAACATTACTTGTTGTGAGAGTCTCCTTATCCCCGGCTGAGCTGAGATGGATGTGTGTCAGAGTAAGTTCTTAACTATTCTTGACTTGCTTATTTCCTAATATTAAAAAATACTAAAGATTGAGAAATCACTAAATATCCTGTTGTAGAGCCTTGCTCAGGTCAAACTCCAACGTGTAGAATGTTACATAACAGAAAAAAGTCCAATGACTACATTTACCACCTCATCAGCCAGTCCCACCGGTTAGAACCCAGAGGAGTATCAGCAAAGGATCATGGGAGAAAGAGTCCAGAGCCAACTGCTGACTTCCTACAAAGACGAGCTGGTCAGAGCTGCACAGAGTACTCCTGTGTTTCAGAGACCTACAGTGGGTGAGTGACTCATCATAAAGCAACATACTACATTCCATATTGGCCCCTGTATATCTGATATGATTTAGATCTTTAATGGTTTGGTTAGTATTTAGTCAGGTAATGATCCTAGGACAGCCATTAGGACCTGTATTAAAGCTGTACTGTAGATCCACCTTACTCTTTAATGGTTTGGTTAGTATTTAGTCAGGGTAATCTTATCCCAGGACAGCCATTAGGAGCTGTATTAAAGCTGTACTGTAGGTCCACCGTACTCTTTGAAAGGCTCTGTGGACATTTCTACACCTTGATTGCACCTATCCAATCCTGTCAGGGCCTACTTACAGGCCAAAAACACAAATCTGACCTCAGATCAGTGTCTTGGGGCTACTTCGTCTTTATCCAACTTTTCCAATCCTGTCAGGCCCCCTTTGTAGGACTAAAACACCAAGTCTGACCTCAGATCAGTGTCTAGGCTACTTCTTTCTCCGTAAATAGTAATATCTCATTTTCAGTCTTTTAGTGAAAGCACGCCATCTAACGGTGATTTGTGAAATACGTTGAATAAATAATCTGCACCATTTACTTAATTATACTTATTCAACCTAGTTATAATACAGTAAAATACAGTACAGTACAATACATTTAGGAATTTATGAGGTTCTTTTCATTAACTTCCCTCAAAGATCATAGATCTCTTCCACGTTGGTGACCGTTTCCCCCTGTGAGTAAAGAGGGGTGTGTCTTTCTCTTGGCAGTGCGGTCCAATGAGGTAAAGGAGAGGGAGCGCTACAGATACCAGTGGAGGAAGGAGGACAGGCAGAGAATCGTCAGTGACAGATTGGAGCTCATCGTTGCCATAGTGACGGGGTTGTTGATGGGGGTTCTGACAGGTGGTTTTGGGGGTATTGTCATGGGAGGGTTGACAGGGGCGGTGATATGGTTTACAACAGGACTGGTCAGGAACTGGTGGAGCCCCTGACTTACTGGGAGGCACCATGTGTAGGTTATGGATCTACTTTTATGAAGACATTTGGAGGATAAAACTATTTTAATGTGTATAGATGGAAGGGCTTTGGTGATGGATGATGTTTCTTTGATGCAATTATAAAACTTTAATTATTAATAATTTGGAAGTGAATAAAAGCCCAATATAGAGAGAAAAGAAACAGAGAATATAGTGATTATTTTTAAAGAGAGATAAAACCCTCATATTCATCACCAGTGCTAACCTACTTCTGTTAAGACAGTCCTGATATGGGTCTGAACCTGTTAGTCATGAAGGGATTAAAAGTGAGATTCATCCAGAAATATCTTTCCCTGATTTCATCTGACCAAGTATTCAGATATTGTGTGACAGTAGTTATGGCCAGGCCAATGAAAGACCTTCATCCTACCCTGTAAAATCCTTCAGAATATCAGCAACAAGAACTAATGACTAGATCACCAAATATACATGATCAATTAATAGTTTACGTAAACAAACATAGTGATCTTACTAGAACCCCGATCCAGTGACTGTCAACCCAACACAGTTTGGCCAAGATCACAGCCCGTATCCAGAAAGTACCTCAGAGTAGGAGTACTGATCTAGGATCTGTCCATATAATCATTATGATCTAAAAGTCAAAAACTGGTGCTAGATCAGCACTCCTACGGGCCCTGGTCACTACTAATCTCAACAATGTTGTTATTGTTGTCGGCTCAATCTGTCATGGAATCAGTAAACCCTGCTCTCTTATCTGTCATGGAATCATTAAACCCTGCTCTCTTATCTGTCATGGAATCAGTAAACCCTGCTCTCTTATCTGTCATGGAATCAGTAAACGCTGCTCTCATATCTGTCATGGAATCAGTAAACGCTGCTCTCATATCTGTCATGGAATCAGTAAACCCTGCTCTCTTATCTGTCATGGAATCAGTAAACCCTGCTCTCTTATCTGTCATGGAATCAGTAAACCCTGCTCTGAATCTGTCATGGAATCAGTAAACCCTGCTCTCTTATCTGTCATGGAATCAGTAAACGCTGCTCTCATATCTGTCATGGAATCAGTAAACCCTGCTCTCTTATCTGTCATGGAATCAGTAAACCCTGCTCTGAATCTGTCATGGAATCAGTAAACCCTGCTCTCTTATCTGTCATGGAATCAGTAAACCTTGCTCTCATATCTGTCATGGAATCAGTAAACCCTGCTCTCTTATCTGTCATGGAATCAGTAAACCCTGGTCTCAATCTGTCATGGAATCAGTAAACCCTGCTCTCATATCTGTCATGAAATCAGTAAACCCTGCTCTCAAATTAACAAAAATATGTAGCCTGATTGGGCTTCTGCTGTTCTTACAGAATAACTGACGAATTTACAAACGCTCAACACCAACTGAATATGGCCAGTGTCAGTAAACGTTGGCAAAAAAAGCATTAAATTGTTTCCAGCAATACAGTTGCAGTCACCAATGCTCTGGATAACATAAAAACAGCCTAACCAGCTCTGCTAGGGTGAGTAAAATTGTCAGAGTGAGCTGTTCTTTCATTTGTGTCTGGAGGTAGCTAGCAAGATAGCCAACGTTAGCCAGTTAGCTTGGGTGCTTGACTGCTGTTGTTAGGTCAGAATGCTCAAATCATCCCTACTCCTCGGCCAGTGAGCGCTCTGACCACTCCGAGAGCGTAACACTCTGAATTTACGAAGGGACAATCTGACAGCGGTCTGACTTTACGCCCAGAAAACACTCTGGCACTCCAGATAAATTTACGAACACACCCGTAGTATAAACCAGCCTTTGGTCTTGAAATCTTTGGTTGTTTAGTACATGGCCTCACATGTGAATCCTTAAAGAGATGGCTGGGGTTAAAGTTTAATCGTTTTTTTTTTAAGTTGCAAAATTCAAACTAGGTAAATGAGTAGGTTCTAATCTATTTGGAGAAGGGGATTGTAAATACAAACAGATTGTTTTAGATGATTTTTACTTTGGCATGCTGGAGACAAATGTGAAACCAGTCATGGAAGCAAACTGAAAACCCAACAAGTGCCCCTTTCGCACAGTAAAGTACAGAATGCTGTGACCTTATGGAATGCTGTGACCTTATGGAATGTTGTGACCTTATGGAATGTTGTGACCTTATGGAATGCTGTGACCTTATGGAATGCTGTGACCTTATGGAATGCTGTGACCTTATGGAATGCTGTGACCTTATTGAATGCTGTGACCTTATGGAATGTTGTGGCCTTATGGAATGCTATGACCTTATGGAATGCTGTGATGTTGTGACCTTATGGAATGCTGTGACCTTATGGATTGCTGTGACCTTATGGAATGCTGTGACCTTATGGAATGCTGTGACCTTATGCATCATTTTAACTGTATGGCCTTTTAGCTTGCAGTGATGAAACTTGGAGATGCAGCTAAATAGGTAGTCTACTGCAGCCTGGAGCATGTGGCCACTGTGTGACAATAATGCTAGTATAAACTCAGACGCAGAGAAACACAGCAGGTAAGGGTAAATCCAGAACATTTACTAAGGTCTTCACAGAAAAACAAAGCAAAAACATACCAGCACACTAATTAAAACATTAGACCTAAGCAAAGAGATCTGCCCACAGAGGAACCTAAATAGCCAGTCAACAGGTGAACCGAGAGGGCAATCAACACACAGGTGAAACCAATGATAACAATCAGGGTAACCTGGACACTAGAAACAAAGTAAGGGTGCCCTCCAGCGGTAAGCTCAGGGAGCACACTCAAAAATGAAACAGAAACCGTGACACACTGGTTGAATCAACGTTGTTTCCACGTCAATTCAAGCAAACAAATCAACGTGATGACATTTAATCAACGTGGATAACCGATTGGATTTGCAAAACGTTTTGTTGTTTTCTTTCACCCAACTTTTAACTTAAATCCAATGACATGGTGGCATTTGTTCTTGATTTCACTTCCAATCCACGGCTAGTTGCCAACTCGATCAAACGTAAATCAAAGCAAGACATTGAACTGTCGTACGACTGTGCCCAGTGGGGGATGACTCACAAAATGTTTTAACCTTACTATTTCCACCATACACTAATCTTCCAACGGGTTGAAGAACGTGTGTCAGTTGTTTTGATGGCTACATTTCATTGGTCTCCTTTCTGAAGACATTCTCCATAGACTACATTCTAATATTGTGTTAATGACTACCTTCTAGTATTGTTTTGATGGCTACCTTTCATTGGTCTCCTTTCTGAAGACATTCTCCATAGACTACATTCTAATATTGTGTTAATGACTACCTTCTAGTATTGTTTTGATGGCTATCTTTCATTGGTCTCCTTTCTGAAGACATTCTCCATAGACTACATTCTAATATTGTGTTAATGACTACCTTCTAGTATTGTTTTGATGGCTACCTTTCATTGGTCTCCTTTCTGAAGACATTCTCCATAGACTACATTCTAATATTGTGTTAATGACTACCTTCTAGTATTGTTTTGATGGCTACCTTTCATTGGTCTCCTTTCTGAAGACATTCTCCATAGACTACATTCTAATATATTTTTGATCTTTTTAACTAGGCAAGTCAGTTAAGAACAATTCTTATTTTCAACGCCGGCCAAGGAACAGTGGGTTAACTGCCTTGTTCAGGGGCAGAACGACACATTTGTACCTTGTCAGCTCAGGGATTCGATCTTGCAATCTTGCAACCTTTCGGTTACAAGTCCAACGCTGAAATAAATGTATTTAGGCTACCTGCCGCCCCTTGATAACTACATTATAATATTGTGTTGTTTTGATGGCTACCTTTCATTAGTTTCCATTCTGAACACATTCTCCATAGGCTACATTCTGATATTGTGTTGTTTTGACGGCTACATTCTAATATTGTGTTATTTTGATGGCTACATTCTAATATTGTGTTGTTTTGAAGGTTACACTCTAATATTGTGTTGTTTTGAAGGTTACATTCTAATATTGTGTTGATTTGATGGCTACATTCTAATATTTGTGCCAATCAAATTCTAATTAAATGTACAGTATCTAAAGGTATTGCTTTAAATAAATAAACAGGACAATTAATTGAAGACAAATTCCCTAATCAAGTTGGTAGGCCATCCAATGGGTGTGTTTTCTGGGAATGCATTAAATGTATTTAGTGTGCGCATGGGAGCCACACCTGCAAACCTTGTTATGCACCTGCAATAGATTAGTCTGAATACCAAATACTGAGAAGTGCTTAATCAAAACGCGTAAAAAAGTCTGAATCGGCCTCATGATGCATTTATGAGTTTGAATCCTCAATAACGAATGGCTGTATCACAGATACAATAAAATAGATGTACCAACCCCAGAATGCCCCTTTAACCCCAGTTTAACACTAAAGTCAAAACATCAGATTTTAAACCAAACCATAACCCTAAACACATTGCTAACCGTAATGCCTAACCCTTAAATTAAGACCAAAAAGCTAATTTTTTATTTCCATAATTTTTTACGATAGAGCCAATTTAGACTTTGCAGCTGACCCATCTAGCGGAAATCTCTCAGTTCTGCCTCCAGGTCAAGATGAATGAAAATAAATGTCAACCTGCATTTCATTGATACCCTAACATGTTCTGAGACAACCTTTGACTGCTTCTTGGAAGTTACTTATCAGATCACCTGACACAGGTGGGTGGGCAATCTTTTAACATTTCAATATGATTGTTTAACTGATTTTGAGTCCATATTCAATGTAATAGTACTTGCAGGGGAAACCTGACACAAAACAAGTATGGCATCTTCCTCAGGGAAGTCAGTTAACCCACTGGAGTCCTGGTGTTGTCCCTATGACAACTACTAACTTAACACATATCCTAACATAACTGAGTATTGGTGTTGTCCCTATGACAACTATAACCTTTTTTTTTTTTTTTTTTTACTCATTCAGCAAGAAAATAACTGCCAGGTGCCCCCAATGGTTTTGTTGTTGAAAGTGAAGGATCATGATGTATGCCATATAACGTTCCTTTGGATATCCACTGGCCTGCTATCAGTAGTGATGGATCATGATGGGGCCTGTTATTAGTAGTGATGGATCATGATGGGGCCTGTTATCAGTAGTGATGGATCATGATGGGCCTGTTATCAGTAGTGATTAGGCCTGTTATCCACTGACCTGTTATCAGTAGTGATGGGGTTTGTTATCAGTAGTGATGGATCACGATGTGGCCTGCTATTAGTAGTGATGGATCATGATGGGGTCTGTTATCAGTAGCGATGGATCATGATTGGGCCTGTTATCAGTAGTGATGGATCATGATGGTGCTTGTTATCAGTAGTGATGGATCATGATGGGGCCTGTTATCAGTAGTGATGGTTCATGATGGGGTCTGTTATCAGTAGTGATGGATCATGATTGGGCCTGTTATCAGTAGTGATGGATCATGATGGGGCCTGTTATCAGTAGTGATGGGGCCTGTTATCAGTAGTGATGGTTCATGATGGGGCCTGTTATCAGTAGTGATGGATCATGATGGGCCTGTTATCAGTAGTGATGGATCATGATGGGGCTTGTTATGAGTAGTGATGGATCATGATGGGGCCTGTTATCAGTAGTGATGGATCATGATGGGGCCTGTTATCAGTAGTGATGGGGCCTGTTATTAGTAGTGATGGATCATGATGGGCCTGTTATCAGTAGTGATGGATCATGATGGGGCTTGTTATCAGTAGTGATGGATCATGATGGGGCCTGTTATCAGTAGTGATGGATCATGATGGGGCTTGTTATCAGTAGTGATGGATCATGATGGGGCCTGTTATCAGTAGTGATGGTTCATGATGGGGCCTGTTATCAGTAGTGATGGATCATGATGGGGCTTGTTATCAGTAGTGATGGATCATGATGGGGCCTGTTATCAGTAGTGATGGATCATGATGGGGCTTGTTATCAGTAGTGATGGATCATGATGGGGCCTGTTATCAGTAGTGATGGATCATGATGGGGCTTGTTATCAGTAGTGATGGATCATGATGGGGCCTGTTATCAGTAGTGATGGTTCATGATGGGGCCTGTTATCAGTAGTGATGGATCATGATGGGGCTTGTTATCAGTAGTGATGGATCATGATGGGGCATGTTATTAGTAGTGATGGATCATGATGGGGCTTGTTATCAGTAGTGATGGATCATGATGGGGCCTGTTATCAGTAGTGATGGATCATGATGGGGCTTGTTATCAGTAGTGATGGATCATGATGGGGCATGTTATTAGTAGTGATGGATCATGATGGGGCTTGTTATCAGTAGTGATGGATCATGATGGGGCCTGTTATCAGTAGTGATGGATCATAATGGATCTCCTCCCTCAAATACACAGGCATTGAGCATGTTGCTCTACCAAGGAGAGGAAATAATATATACATTTATAAAACTTGTTCATAAAAGAGGGAATTGTTCATAAGAAGGGCCTGAGATCAAAGTCAATATTCAGACCACTAGGGGTCAATGTTTTTAGAGAGGATATCCAGTAAGCCTCACTTTCTAGTAGCAGGATCTCCATGTTTCCTCCTCTCCTTGGTAGAGCAACATGCTCAATGCCTGTGTATTTGAGGGAGGAGATTGGTTGGTTAGCTTCAACAAAGTGAGCTGCTACTGGATAGTCAATGTTCTTACACCTGATTGAGCTGCGGTGTTCAGCTATGCGTTGTTTTAATTGTCTCTTTGTTTGTCCTTCATAGGCTTTTCCACATGAACAGGTGATGAGATAGATTACTCCTTTGGTCTTGCATGAGATGATAACCCTAACAGGGATGTCACCCCTAACAGAGATGATACCCCTAACATGGATGATACCCCTAACATGGATTTTTCGACCTGTATGTGGGTGTCTGAAGAAGGATGTTTTTATAGTGATATTGCACTGTGCGTATGAGCCACATTTGTTGTTCCCATTTGGAATGGTTATCAAGAGTGTCTGAGTGGGCTGAGGGGCAGGTCAGATCTCACTAAGCTATCTCAAATATTGCGACCACGCTTATAGACCACCAGCGGGGGTTCCTTGAAGAGGTGTGCGATTTGTTTTGTCTGATTGCAGAATATGCCAGTGCTTTCTCAGGATTGATTTCATTTTCTCCGAACCCTTGGTGTACTTAGTGCAAAAGACAGTTGCGTTGTTTTTCTTCTTTGGTTGAGTTTTTAGTAATTCCTCTCTTGGTTTTTGAGATATTGTCACCATTGCAGCATCAAGAGTTATGTCCTTGTAGCTTCTCATGTTGAATTCATCTGACTTTCTTTTTAGCATTGCTGTCAAAATCTGTCTGGTGGCCACAGATTCGTTTAACCCTGCATAACTGGCTGTATGGTAGACCATTCTTGAGGTGAATGGGATACATACTATCCGCACATAGCAAGGTATTGCGGTCTGTGGGCTTTGTGTATAAGTCTGTGTGTAATGCATCATTCTCTTTGATGATCCATAAGTCCAGGTAGTTTATTTTTCTCTCATCAGTTTGCATGGTGAATTTGAGGTATTCAGAACTTTTGTTAAGTAGAGTTTGGAATTAATTTAGTTCCTGCTGACTTCCTTCCCAGAGCACATAGACATCATCTATGTATCTCTTCCATAGGAGGATTTTAGAAAGTAAGGAGTGTGTCTCTGTTTTATAAAGGAGTGCTTCCTCAAATTGTCCCAAATATAGGTTTGCATAGTTGGGGTAAAAGGGGGAGCCATGGCTACACCTTGAATTTGAAGGAAAAAGTCTGACTCAAAGACGAAGTAGTATTGGATAATACCAGTTCAGTAAGTTGTAAGATGCAATCATTGGATGCAGCAAGGGTAGAGTTTCTCTGCTGAAGGAAGTGTTGCAGCGCCTGCAAGCCCTCTGGTATCCTTCCTAAGCCCTCTATCAGTGAGATCATGTGATTAGTGTCATTGACATAAGATGGGAGATTCTCAACCATCGGTTTAATGTGGTAATCAACAAATGTATAAATGTTTAATGTCACAGAGTTGATTGCTGATACAATGGGTCTACCTGAAGGAGGAGGAGACACTTGTTTGTGTAATTTAGCAACTGTATAGAAAGTTGGTATCTTGGGAAATTTCACACATAGAAATTCAACTTCTTTTTTGGTGATTTGTCCTGATTCCAAACAGCTTTCCACTGTGGACAAGATATTATGCTGGAATTCTAGGGTCACAATTCAGTTTGCGATAGAAGTTACCTTTAGATAATTGTCGGCGACATTCATTCACATAGTTGCACTTGTTTTGTACAAATTCCTCCTCCTTTGTAACATTTATTTTATGATAATGGAAGGATCTGACTTTCAGTCCTTAAGAGCCATTCTCTCGTCTCTACTCAGGTTATCAGAGGATTTGTGTTTCTGTTTATCTTTCAGTAGGTCACATACATCATTTTCAACAATCCTGCAGAAGGTTTCTATGGGGGCATTGCGTTTGGGGGGAGGTACAAATTAACTTTTTGCTCTAAATGTTGTTCTCTCAGAGTTCTCAGGTACCTCAGCTGGGTTAATGGCTTCATCTCCTCCTTGACTCAAGGTAGGACAGGTAAGTCTATTGATTAGCATGATAGACCAATGTACATCTCACTGAGGATGACATTTCAAGTGGAGTCATGAAGTTTCACTCTTATCAAAGAACTCACACAATCTCAGATTATGAAGAAACTTAAATAGATCGATCTGGACATTAATGTATGCAGTGGGTACAAACTATAACCACTTATTGAGAACACGAAGGTGAGCTGATGTCAGGGTCATAACCCCTTATTGAGAACACTGAGGTGAGCTGATGTCAGGGTCATAACCCCTTATTGACAACACTGAGGTGAGCTGATGTCAGGGTCATAACCCCTTATTGAGAACACTGAGGTGAGCTGATGTCAGGGTCATGACCCCTTATTGAGAACACTGAGGTGAGCTGATGTCAGGGTCATAACCCCTTATTGAGAACACTGAGGTGAGCTGATGTCAGGGTCATAACCCCTTATTCAGAACACTGAGGTGATCTGATGTCAGGGTCATAACCCCTTATTGAGAACACTGAAGTGAGCTGAGGTCAGGGTCATAACCCCTTATTGAGAACACTGAGGTGAGCTGATGTCAGGGTCATAACCCCTTATTGAGAACACTGAGGTGAGCTGATGTCAGGGTCTTACTTGATAAGTTGAAGACATGTATCTCCTGTGGACTGGGGGCCCGTCCTGGGTCTCAATCGGTAGGTGTCATGGGGTGGTGGTGGATAACTTCTTCCCACGACGTATGCACCGAACCCTCTTACCTGCTGGGGGTGTTGGCCTCAACGTTGTCCAATGTGTTTTTCTAATTTAAATATGTTTTATTTACTACATCTCTTTAGTCACTGGGTCAAAGTTCAAAGGTCAATATCTAAAATAATAGACCACGTTAGTTAAAATCTGTTTTATTATTTGGTTTAATCAGCCCAGAAGATACTGACATGTTGATGAGCAGAAACAAATGAGTTGAAGTGACACATGCAATTGGTTACAAAAACATATTATTAAGTACATTTTCAACTGATCAATAAGGCACTTACAATTATAAATCACACACATCGACAAAGTACAAGAAAAGTACGAGTACACACAGAGATGGCCAGAGATGGAAAGGGATCTTAGTCACATTCAAATGGGATGACAAATACAATCTTAGACAAATACATCTAGCCTACCATAAATCACTTTTTCAAAACGTTGTTTACAGTTCAGTCATTTAGCAGACGCTCTTATCCAGAGCGATTTACAAGAGCAATTAGGGTTAAGTTCCTTGCTCAAGGGCACATCGGCAGATTTTTTCACATTTGGCTTGGTTGGAGATTCAAACCAGCGACCTTTCAGTTACTGGCCCAACAATCTCAACAGCTAGGTTACCAGCCACCCCTTTCCATCAACAATGGACACATGCATTTTGGAAAAGTATTTTATTGCTATGTATAACAAATGTACAAATCAGTCATTCATTCAATAGTTTTGTGTGACTGACAGAGAAGTGTTTGCTAATTGTAGGAGTCATGCTTCAGTATCCCTCTATACTTCCTGTTTCTTCAAGTTCAGAACCACCATGATAGAAGCAACAACAAAAACAGGGACAAAGACATAAACCTTCCATAGATGTTGTTGAACGAACCGGTCTGTGGCCACCTTCAGTTTCACTCCAACAGCGATTCCAATGATCAACGTCAAGAACCCAACAGTAACCACCATCGGCTCACAATCTGGCTTATCAGCAGCTGTGACACATACACACACTGAGTATTAATCATTTAGAATCTGCTGCATTTTACAGCATTCAGCAGATCTGTCATTTACTGATACTTGAAAGAATAAAAACAAAACAAGTGGTTATATTTTACTTTGGCATCCCTGTCAGTTTTATGTTCCCTATTCTGTTGGACTACAATAGTACAGTATCACTACTGAACTGTCCTCTTCCATATGATAGGGAAGCTGTTACACTACAATAGTACAGTATCTCTACTGAACTGTCCTCTTCTCTATGATAGGGAAGCTGTTACACTACCATAGTAGAGTATCACTACTGAACTGTCCTCTTCCATATCTAAGGGAAGTTTGGGTTTTAATCATCACGGTACAGCACTCACCTGAAGACATCATGTTGATGTACTTTTCCTCTGTTGTTTATCCTGAACTCAATTCAACTCAATGAAGAGGGTGTCTACAATACAGCATTGAAATTAGACAATGAAGTGATGTTATTTACTGGTTAAACAATGAACATAGAACACAACAAACATAGAAAATAGGACAGAATGAACATAGAACAGAATAAACATAGAACACAAAGAAGAATAAACACAGAACAGAAGAGAATTACCATAGAACAGAATAAACATAGAACTTAGAACACAAAGAAGAATAAACACAGAACAGAAGAGAATTACCATAGAACAGAATAAACATAGAACTTAGAACACAAAGAAGAATAAACACAGAACAGAAGAGAATTACCATAGAACAGAATAAACATAGAACTTAGAACACAAAGAAGAATAAACACAGAACAGAATTAACATAGAACAGAATAAACATAGAACATGTAACATATAAACATAGAACACAATAACAGATTAAACAGAACAGACTGTTTCACAATAAACAACGAGTCTATTGATTCACCCTTGCTTCAATCTAAGTAACATAATAAAAAATCCCCATTAAAATCCATCAGTTTAAGTTAAAGATACTGTATGTGTTGTTTTGCATGGGCTGCTTCTCAATCTCAGAACTGAAGAACATACGCACATCCAGGCACTTTCCGCAGGCGCTGGAGATGTAGGCAAAGTCATGGAAATGTGTGCAGCGTTTTCCTTTCTGTTTTCCACTGCTTCTCAATCTACCAACTCCGCCTATATCGGACTTCTGCATCTGCGGTGGAGGAAGGTGGCCGAGATACAGCGGTGTTTGTCAGACCATGTGGCATGCAAAAATCAGTCTTCTCACTAAAACGGCTGTAGCGTCCGAACGGTTTGGCCTACAAACGATGTTCTTCGTTTTGCTCTACGACCCCCACACGTGTTATCAGACTTGCCTGAAGTCAGTACCGCCGATGTGCCAACTTCTGTCTGTAGCGTCTGAACGGTTTGGGCTACAAACTAATATGACTCCACTATGGAAAAGGTGGGATTCTCACAAGCACAATGGTATGTGACGGGACTCATCTAAAGTAACTGGTACCATTTTAAAAAAATGAATGGAGGTATGTAGGTAGTTTTGTGGTAGTTATGTCGGTAGTTTTTATGTGTCCATATCTCCTAGATATAGGAAAGTCCCCCCGTGTTTTCCTCATTTACAAAGCAGTACTTGGGACGTTAGCGTGTATCCTTTCATACACATTGTTCAGGTATCCTTGATTCAAATCGAATTTCATCAAACTAAACCATTCAACACCTACCTGTTACTTTGTCCCGTCTGTCTCTGCTGCCTCAGTTAATGTGGTGGTAATTTAAGTTATATTTTCCCTGAACTGAAACCAAGCTGTGAGGCACAACACCCATTCATAGTTCACTCCTGCTTAGTGCCAGATACAAACCATTACTATGACAGGGTAATAACACAAACAGTACAGCTATGACTACACCAATCTGGAATTCCCCTTCAGTCACAATTCTTGTTCTAAAATTAAAGAATGTCCAATAGAACGTTATTTTCACTTTGTTGCTTTTCTCATGTACTCACCATCTCCTCTTGTATTTGTTTAGAGATCTGTAGTCACATGGTCTATTAATATCATTCTGTTAGAGATCTGTAGTCACATGGTCTATTAATATCATTCTGTTAGAGAGATCTGTAGTCACATGGTATATTAATATCATTCTGGGAGATCTGTAGTCACATGGTATATTAATATCATTATGTTAGATCTGTAGTCACATGGTCTATTAATATCATTCTGTTAGATCTGTAGTCACATGGTCTATTAATATCATTCTGTTAGAGATCTGTAGTCACATGGTATATTAATATCATTATGTTAGATCTGTAGTCACATGGTCTATTAATATCATTCTGTTAGAGAGACCTGTAGTCACATGGTATATTAACATCATTCTGTTAGAGAGATCTGTAGTCACATGGTATATTAATATCATTCTGTTAGATCTGTAGTCAGATGGTATATTAATATCATTCTGTTAGATCTGTAGTCACATGGTATATTAATATCATTCTGTTAGAGATCTGTAGTCACATGGTATATTAATATCATTCTGTTAGAGATCTGTAGTCACATGGTATATTAATATAATTATGTTAGAGAGATCTGTAGTCACATGGTATATTAATATCATTCTGAGAGATCTGTAGTCACATGGTATATTAATATCATTCTGTTAGAGATCTGTAGTCACATGGTATATTAATATCATTCTGTTAGATCTGTAGTCACATGGTATATTAATATCATTCTGTTAGAGAGATCTGTATTCACATGGTATATTAATATCATTCTGTTAGAGAGATCTGTAGTCACATGGTATTTTAATATTCTGTTAGCGAGATCTGTAGTCACATGGTATATTAATATCATTATGTTAGAGAGATCTGTAGTCACATGGTATATTAATATCATTCTGTTAGATCTGTAGTCACATGGTATATTAATATCATTCTGTTAGAGAGACCTGTAGTCACATGGTATATTAATATCATTCTGTTAGAGAGATCTGTAGTCACATGGTATATTAATATCATTCTGTTAGAGAGATCTGTAGTCACATGGTATATTAATATCATTCTGTTAGAGAGATCTGTAGTCACATGGTATATTAATATCATTCTGTTAGAGAGACCTGTAGTCACATGGTATATTAATATCTTTCTGAGAGATCTGTAGTCACATGGTATATTAATATCATTCTGTTACAGAGATCTGTTGTCACATGCTATATTAATATCATTCTGTTAGAGAGACCTGTAATCACATGGTATATTAATATCTTTCTGAGAGATCTGTAGTCACATGGTCTATTAATATCATTCTGTTAGATCTGTAGTCACATGCTATATTAATATCATTCTGTTAGAGAGATCTGTAGTCACATGGTGTATTAATATCATTCTGTTAGTGATCTGTAGTCACATGGTATATTAATATAATTCTGTTACAGAGATCTGTTGTCACATGGTATATTAATATCATTCTGTTAGAGATCTGTGGTCACATGGTATATTAATATCATTCTGTTAGAGAGATCTGTAGTCACATGGTATATTAATATCATTCTGTTAGAGAGATCTGTAGTCACATGGTATATTAATATCATTCTGTTAGAGAGATCTGTATTCACATGGTATATTAATATCATTCTGTTAGAGAGATCTGTAGTCACATGGTATATTAATATCATTCTGAGAGATCTGTAGTCACATGGTATATTAATATCATTCTGAGAGACCTGTAGTCACATGGTATATTAATATCATTCTGGTAGAGAGATCTGTAGTCACATGGTATATTAATATCATTCTGTTAGATCTGTAGTCACATGGTATATTAATATCATTCTGTTAGATCTGTAATCACATGGTCTATTAATATCATTCTGTTAGAGAGATCTGTAGTCACATGGTATATTAATATCATTCTGTTACAGAGATCTGTTGTCACATGGTATATTAATATCATTCTGTTAGAGATCTGTGGTCACATGGTATATTAATATCATTCTGTTAGAGAGATCCGTAGTCACATGGTATATTAATATCATTCTGTTAGAGAGATCTGTAGTCACATGGTCTATTAATATCATTATGTTAGAGAGATCTGTAGTCACATGGTCTATTAATATCATTCTGTTAGAGAGATCTGTAGTCACATGGTCTATTAATATCATTCTGAGAGATCTGTAGTCACATGGTCTATTAATATCATTCTGAGAGATCTGTAGTCACATGGTATATTAATATCATTCTGTTAGATCTGTAGTCACATGGTCTATTAATATCATTCTGTTAGACCTGTAGTCACATGATATATTAATATCATTCTGTTAGAGAGACCTGTAGTCACATGGTATATTAATATCATTCTGTTAGAGAGATCTGTAGTCACATGGTATATTAATATCATTCTGTTAGATCTGTAGTCACATGGTATATTAATATAATTCTGTTAGAGATCTGTAGTCACATGGTGTATTAATATCATTCTGTTAGAGATCTGTAGTCACATGGTCTATTAATATCATTCTGTTAGAGAGATCTGTATTCACATGGAATATTAATATCATTCTGTTATAGAGATCTGTAGTCACATGGTATATTAATATCATTCTGTTAGAGAGATCTGTAGTCACATGGTATATTAATATCATTCTGTTAGAGAGACCTGTAGTCACATGGTGTATTAATATCATTCTGTTAGAGAGATCTGTAGTCACATGGTATATTAATATCATTCTGTTAGAGAGATCTGTAGTCACATGGTGTATTAATATCATTCTGTTAGATCTGTAGTCACATGGTATATTAATATCATTATGTTAGAGAGATCTGTAGTCACATGGTGTATTAATATCATTCTGTTAGATCTGTAGTCACATGGTGTATTAATATCATTCTGTTAGATCTGTAGTCACATGGTGTATTAATATCATTCTGTTAGATCTGTAGTCACATGGTATATTAATATCATTCTGGGAGATCTGTAGTCACATGGTATATTAATATCATTCTGTTAGAGAGACCTGTAGTCACATGGTGTATTAATATCATTCTGTTAGAGAGACCTGTAGTCACATGGTATATTAATATCATTCTGGGAGATCTGTAGTCACATGGTATATTAATATCATTCTGGGAGATCTGTAGTCACATGGTATATTAATATCATTCTGTTAGAGAGACCTGTAGTCACATGGTATATTAATATCATTCTGTTAGAGAGACCTGTAGTCACATGGTATATTAATATCATTCTGGGAGATCTGTAGTCACATGGTATATTAATATCTTTCTGTTATAGAGATCTGTAGTCACATGGTATATTAATATCATTCTGTTAGAGATCTGTAGTCACATGGTATATTAATATAATTCTGTTAGATCTGTAGTCACATGGTCTATTAATATCATTCTGAGAGATCTATAGTCACATGGTCTATTAATATCATTCTGTTAGATCTGTAGTCACATGGTATATTAATATCATTCTGTTAGAGAGATCTGTAGTCACATGGTATATTAATATCATTCTGTTAGATCTGTAGTCACATGGTATATTAATATCATTCTGGGAGATCTATAGTCACATGGTATATTAATATCTTTCTGTTATAGAGATCTGTAGTCACATGGTATATTAATATCATTCTGTTAGAGATCTGTAGTCACATGGTATATTAATATAATTCTGTTAGATCTGTAGTCACATGGTCTATTAATATCATTCTGAGAGATCTATAGTCACATGGTCTATTAATATCATTCTGTTAGATCTGTAGTCACATGGTATATTAATATCATTCTGTTAGAGAGATCTGTAGTCACATGGTATATTAATATCATTCTGTTAGAGATCTGTAGTCACATGGTCTATTAATATCATTCTGTTAGAGAGATCTGTAGTCACATGGTATATTAATATAATTATGTTAGAGAGATCTGTAGTCCCATGGTATATTAATATCATTCTGTTAGAGAGATCTGTAGTCACATGGTCTATTAATATCATTCTGAGAGATCTGTAGTCACATGGTATATTAATATCATTCTGTTAGATCTGTAGTCACATGGTCTATTAATATCATTCTGTTAGACCTGTAGTCACATGATATATTAATATCATTCTGTTAGAGAGACCTGTAGTCACATGGTATATTAATATCATTCTGTTAGAGAGATCTGTAGTCACATGGTATATTAATATCATTCTGTTAGATCTGTAGTCACATGGTATATTAATATCATTCTGTTAGAGATCTGTAGTCACATGGTGTATTAATATCATTCTGTTAGAGATCTGTAGTCACATGGTCTATTAATATCATTCTGTTAGAGAGATCTGTATTCACATGGTATATTAATATCATTCTGTTAGAGATCTGTAGTCACATGGTATATTAATATCATTCTGAGAGATCTGTAGTCACATGGAATATTAATATCATTCTGTTAGAGATCTGTAGTCACATGGTATATTAATATCATTCTGAGAGATCTGTAGTCACATGGAATATTAATATCATTCTGTTAGAGAGATCTGTAGTCACATGGTATATTAATATCATTCTGTTAGACCTGTGGTCACATGGTATATTAATATCATTCTGTTAGACCTGTAGTCACATGGTATATTAATATCATTCTGTTAGAGAGATCTGTAGTCAAATGGTATATTAATATCATTCTGAGAGATCTGTAGTCACATGGTATATTAATATCATTCTGTTAGACCTGTAGTCACATGGTATATTAATATCATTCTGAGAGATCTGTAGTCACATGGAATATTAATTCATTCTGGTAGAGAGATCTGTAGTCACATGGTATATTAATATCATTCTGTTAGACCTGTAGTCACATGGTATATTAATATCATTCTGTTATAGAGATCTGTTGTCACATGGTATATTAATATCATTCTGAGAGATCTGTAGTCACATGGTATATTAATATCATTCTGAGAGACCTGTAGTCACATGGTATATTAATATCATTCTGAGAGATCTGTAGTCACATGGAATATTAATATCATTCTGTTAGAGATCTGTAGTCACATGGAATATTAATATCATTCTGTTAGAGAGATCTGTAGTCACATGGTATATTAATATCATTCTGTTAGACCTGTAGTCACATGGTATATTAATATCATTCTGTTAGACCTGTAGTCACATGGTATATTAATATCATTCTGTTAGAGATCTGTAGTCACATGGTCTATTAATATCATTCTGTTAGAGATCTGTAGTCACATGGTATATTAATATCTTTCTGTTATAGAGATCTGTAGTCACATGGAATATTAATATCATTCTGTTAGAGATCTGTAGTCACATGGTATATTAATATAATTCTGTTAGACCTGTAGTCACATGGTATATTAATATCATTCTGTTAGATCTGTAGTCACATGGTGTATTAATATCATTCTGTTAGATCTGTAGTCACATGGTATATTAATATCATTCTGTTAGATCTGTAGTCACATGGTATATTAATATCATTCTGTTAGACCTGTAGTCACATGGTATATTAATATCATTCTGTTAGATCTATAGTCACATGGTATATTAATATCTTTCTGTTATAGAGATCTGTAGTCACATGGAATATTAATATCATTCTGTTAGAGACCTGTAGTCACATGGTATATTAATATCATTCTGTTATAGAGATCTGTAGTCACATGGTATATTAATATCATTCTGTTAGAGAGATCTGTAGTCACATGGTATATTAATGTCATTCTGTTAGAGAGACCTGTAGTCACATGGTGTATTAATATCATTCTGTTAGAGAGATCTGTAGTCACATGGTATATTAATATCATTCTGTTAGAGAGATCTGTAGTCACATGGTGTATTAATATCATTCTGTTAGATCTGTAGTCACATGGTATATTAATATCATTCTGTTAGAGAGATCTGTAGTCACATGGTGTATTAATATCATTCTGTTAGATCTGTAGTCACATGGTGTATTAATATAATTCTGTTAGATCTGTAGTTACATGGTGTATTAATATCATTCTGTTAGATCTGTAGTCACATGGTATATTAATATCATTCTGGGAGATCTGTAGTCACATGGTATATTAATATCATTCTGTTAGAGAGACCTGTAGTCACATGGTATATTAATATCATTCTGGGAGATCTGTAGTCACATGGTATATTAATATCATTCTGTTAGAGAGATCTGTAGTCACATGGTATATTAATATCATTCTGTTAGAGAGATCTGTAGTCACATGGTATATTAATATCATTCTGGGAGATCTGTAGTCACATGGTATATTAATATCATTCTGTTAGAGAGACCTGTAGTCACATGGTATATTAATATCATTCTGTTAGAGAGACCTGTAGTCACATGGTATATTAATATCATTCTGGGAGATCTGTAGTCACATGGTATATTAATATCTTTCTGTTATAGAGATCTGTAGTCACATGGTATATTAATATCATTCTGTTAGAGATCTGTAGTCACATGGTATATTAATATAATTCTGTTAGATCTGTAGTCACATGGTCTATTAATATCATTCTGAGAGATCTATAGTCACATGGTCTATTAATATCATTCTGTTGGAGATCTGTAGTCACATGGTATATTAATATCATTCTGTTAGAGAGATCTGTAGTCACATGGTATATTAATATCATTCTGTTAGATCTGTAGTCACATGGTATATTAATATCATTGTTAGAGAGATCTGTAGTCACATGGTCTATTAATATCATTCTGTTAGAGATCTGTAGTCACATGGTCTATTAATATCATTCTGTTAGAGAGATCTGTAGTCACATGGTATATTAATATAATTCTGTTAGATCTGTAGTCACATGGTCTATTAATATCATTCTGAGAGATCTATAGTCACATGGTCTATTAATATCATTCTGTTAGATCTGTAGTCACATGGTATATTAATATCATTCTGTTAGAGAGATCTGTAGTCACATGGTATATTAATATCATTCTGTTAGATCTGTAGTCACATGGTATATTAATATCATTCTGTTAGAGAGATCTGTAGTCACATGGTCTATTAATATCATTCTGTTAGAGATCTGTAGTCACATGGTATATTAATATAATTCTGTTAGAGAGATCTGTAGTCCCATGGTATATTAATATCATTCTGTTAGAGAGATCTGTAGTCACATGGTCTATTAATATCATTCTGAGAGATCTGTAGTCACATGGTATATTAATATCATTCTGTTAGAGAGATCTGTAGTCACATGGTATATTAATATCATTCTGGAGCATTAGAGGGGCATGTCATTACAGGTGTTTATCTGATGTTGTCTCGACAACTGGCACAGGTAATACTACGTTTAGATTCTTAGAGGTAAGAGACCCAGAAGGGAGGGAGGGTGACCTCACATACTTACTACGGCACCAGTCTAGAATGTGTGTAGCCTAAAAGTGTTGGTTCACCTGATAGAGAGAAGGATTGGAGCACACAGCAATAGGAATATTAGGTGAGTGTTTAGTTGACTTGCTGCATGGCTTGCTGAGTTACACACACAACACACACACAACACACACACACACACAAACCCTGAAACATCACAGTTTGTGATTTCCTCATTCAGTGATATTGTTTTCCATAACTTCCTCAGTGTGCTGTGATAACATCACTTGTTACGAGAGTCTCCTTATCCCTGGCTGAGCTGAGATGGAAGTGCATCAGAGTAAGTTCTGAACTTTCCTTGACTTCCTTATTTCCTAATATTAAAAAATACTAAAGATTGCGAAATCACTAAATATCCTGTTGTAGTGCTTTGCTCAGGTCAAACTCCAATGTGGAGAAAGTTACATAACAGAACAAAACTCCAATGATTACATTCCCCATCTCACCAGCCAGTTCCACTGGGGGAGAACCCAGAGAAGGATCAGCAAAGGATCATGGGAGAAAGAGTCCAGAGCCAACTGCTGACTTCCTACAAAGAGGAGCTGGTCAGAGCTGCACAGAGTACTCCTGTGTTTCAGAGACCTACAGTGGGTGAGTGACTCATCATAAAGCAACATACTACATTCCATATTGGCCCCTATATATCTGATATAATTTAGATCTTTAATGGTTTGGTTAGTATTTAGTCAGGTAATCTGATCCTAGGACAGCCATTAGGACCTGTATTAAAGCAGTACTGTAGTTCCACCTTACTCTTTAATGGTTAGTTTATTATTTAGTCAGGGTAATCTGATCCTAGTGTAACCGATGTGAAATGGCTAGTTAGTTAGCAGTGGTGCGCGCTAGTAGCATTTCAATCGGTGACGTCACTCGCTCTGAGACTTGAAGTAGGGTTTCCCCTTGCGTCGCAAGGGCCGCGGCTTTTGTGGCGCGATGGGTAACGATGCTTTGTGGGGTGTCAGTTGTTGATGTGTGCAAGGGTCCCTGGTTCGAGCCCGGGTTGGGGCGAAGAGAGGGACGGAACCTACACTGTTACACTAGGACAGCCATTAGGACCTGTATTAAAGCTGTACTGTAGTTCCACCTTACTCTTTAACAGTTTGGTTAGTATTTATTCAGGGTAATCTGATCCTAGGACAGCCATTAGGACCAGTATTAAAGCTGTACTGTAGTTCCACCTTACTCTTTAACAGTTTGGTTAGTATTTATTCAGGGTAATCTGATCCTAAGACAGCCATTAGGACCAGTATTAAAGCTGTACTGTAGTTCCACCGTACTCTTTTAAAGGATACAGTATGTGGACATTTCCACACCTTGATTGCCCCTATCAATTTCTGCCAGGCCCCCTTCATATGTCAAAAACACAAAACTGACCTATTCTGATGTATATAGATGGAAGGACTTTGGTGATGGATCATTTTCTTGATGCAATTATGCAACTTTAATTATTAATAATTTGGAAGTGAATAAAAGCCCAATAAAGAGAGAAAAGAAACAGAGAATATATTGATTATTTTTAAAGAGAGATGAAACCCTAATATTCATCACCAGTGCTAACCTACTTCTGTTAAGACAGTCCTGATATGGGTCTGAACCTGTTATTCATGAAGGGATTAAAAGAGAGATTCATCCAAAAATATCTTTCCCTGATTTCATCTGACCAAGTCTTCAGATATTGTGTGACAGAACTTATGGCCAGGCCAATGATAAGCCTCTATCCTACCCTGTAAAACCATAAAAAATAACAACATTTTATCTTTATTTAACTAGGCAAGTCAGTTCAGAACAAATTCTTATTTTCAATGACGGCCTAGTGGGTTAACTGCCTTAACTGAACGACAGATTTGTACCTTGTCAGCTCGGGGTTTCGAACTTGGAACCTTTCGGTCACTAGCCCAACACTCTAACCACTAGGCTACCCTGCCGCCCTAGTGAGGTGCCGGAACAAAACAATGACCTGAGGGGCTCTGAGGTACCGGAACAGATCATAAAAAAAGTGTCTTTATAATAAAGCATTGCATGCACATCATTGCATTTGCATAGTGGCATAGAGCATTAGAGTAGAGGCATAGAGCATTAGAGTAGAGGCATAGAGCATTAGAGTAGAGACACAGAGCAGTAGAGTAGAGAGGCATAGAGCATTAGAGTAGAGAGGCATAGATCATTAGAGTAGAGACATAGAGCATTAGAGTAGAGAGGCATAGAGCATTAGAGTAGAGGCATAGAGCATTAGAGTAGAGACACAGAGCAGTAGAGTGAGGCATAGAGTGAGGCATAGAGCTGTAGAGTGAGGCATAGAGCATTAGAGTAGAGACACAGAGCAGTAGAGTAGAGACACAGAGCAGTAGAGTGAGGCATAGAGCATTAGAGTGAGGCATAGAGCATTAGAGTAGAGAGGCATAGAGCATTAGAGTAGAGGCATAGAGCATTAGAGTAGAGAGGCATAGAGCATTAGAGTAGAGACATGGAGCATTAGAGTAGAGACATGGAGCATTAGAGTAGAGAGGCATAGAGCATTAGAGTAGAGAGGCATAGAGCATTAGAGTAGAGAGGCATAGAGCATTAGAGTAGAGACATAGAGCATTAGAGTAGAGACATAGAGTATTAGAGTAGAGACATAGAGCATTAGAGTAGAGACACAGAGCAGTAGAGTAAAGACACAGAGCAGTAGAGTGAGGCATAGAGCATTAGAGTGAGGCATAGAGCATTAGAGTAGAGAGGCATAGAGCATTAGAGTAGAGGCATAGAGCATTAGAGTAGAGACATGGAGCATTAGAGTAGAGACATGGAGCATTAGAGTAGAGACATGGAGCATTAGAGTAGAGAGGCATAGAGCATTAGAGTAGAGAGGCATAGAGCATTAGAGTAGAGAGGCATAGAGCATTAGAGTAGAGACATAGAGCATTAGAGTAGAGACATAGAGTATTAGAGTAGAGACATAGAGTATTAGAGTAGAGACACAGAGCAGTAGAGTAGAGACACAGAGCAGTAGAGTAGAGACACAGAGCAGTAGAGTGAGGCATAGAGCATTAGTGAGGCATAGAGCATTAGAGTAGAGGCATAGAGCATTAGAGTAGAGAGGCATAGAGCATTAGAGTAGAGGCATAGAGCATTAGAGTAGAGGCATAGAGCATTAGAGTAGAGGCATAGAGCATTAGAGTAGAGACATAGAGCATTAGAGTAGAGACATAGAGCATTAGAGTAGAGACATAGAGCATTAGAGTAGAGAGGCATAGAGCATTAGAGTAGAGACATAGAGCCTTAGAGTAGAGAGGCATAGAGCATTAGAGTAGAGGCATAGAGCATTAGAGTAGAGACATGGAGCATTAGAGTAGAGGCATAGAGCATTAGAGTAGAGACATAGAGCATTAGAGTAGAGACACTTACAGAAGTTGCACTCATGGTGTTTTTTAACTTGGGTCTGGGAAGAAATGCCTTTTATAAACACATTTCATGCAATTCTACCTCATTTTATATAACTGGAGACTAGCAGAATATTTCAAATTCTGCACAAATGATCTAAATGACAGGCTACTTTGACACTGACAAACTGAGGTCAATAAAGTAAACTAAGTAAAGTAATCCATCAATAGTCTAGGTCTAGGTGTGACATACTGTACAATATAAGGAGGAAATGATAGTCCTAGAAAACAGTGGAGGCTGCTGAGGGGAGGATGGCTCATAATAATGGCTGGAACGGAGCAAATGGAATGGCAACAAACACTTGGAAACCATGTGTTTGATATATTTGATACCATTCCACTGATTCCACTCCAGCCATTAACACAAGCCCGTCCTCCACAATTTAAGGTGCCACCAACCTCCTGAGCTAGAAAAGCTTTCCACTTTCACTGACTCACCCAATGATGCACAGCTCACTCATTGGCGATGGCCAATAGGCTCTTGCTCTTTTGTATTACTTTGTAAAACAATGTTTGCTCATTAGGCCTACTTGGAAGTTTATACAATATTTTGTTAGCCTACAGTCAGATTAGAGTCTTCTGTTTTAAGCAGGAGACATTTGCTTTCCAACCTGTGTTTTCCTGCGATTGTATTTGAAATATTGGGAAAGGTTTGTTCTGGCTGCATGCTGTTCACTGACAGATTTGCTGCACGTTCCACGGTTAGGTCTATATGCCTTATGATTGGCTAAATTATAGACCTACTCCTGGTGAAGTATTCAGAATAATTGAATTTCTTTCTGAACAGACAGCAGTAATTTTATAACTTCGGCAAATGTATTTCAATTAATCAGGGGTGCTGCAGCTCCTCCAGCGGTATGATTCTATTAGTGTATAAATGATGAAGTGCAACCGTTAAAGAGATGAGAGTTGCGTGTCTATTAGAGCAGAGAGAGGGAGCGATATCATAGATCTCTCTCTTACCGCAGCAACGGCTACGCGTTGGTCTCAAAAACATAGTCTATAATATTGCGCAAACCATAAAACCGGGCCGGCCCAATGAATGAATTCTAAGAATATCAGGTGGGGGCTGAAAATCTACGTTTTACAATTACGTTTTTTTAGGGGGCAGGAGAATTAGGTAATGAGGAGACAACTCAAATTAACTCTGGTTGCTTTTATTATAATGTTTTACATTACAAACAGTGATTTTATTTCTCATGTAGATGTACCGGATCCGGCTCAAATGAAGCACTGCGCATGTCTAGATCAACCAAATATACACGATCAAAGAATAACTTATGTACACAAAAATAGTGAGCCACAACAGGGGCACCCAGGGACTGTCAACCCAACACCTAAAGGATAATATCAGGTCACTACAAATCTCAACAATGTTGTTATTGTTGTTGCCTTTGTGTAACAGAATCAGTAAATCCCGCATGAATTATATTTCACCAGAAATGACGTGATAGCAAATGGCATAAGAGTGGAAATCCCCACTACTCCCAGATAAAGAGCAGCCAGACTCTTTTCCTATAAACTATCAGTGAGTAATTCATGCTTCGCTAAACTGAACCAAGAAGCCTTCATCGATTTGCACACGATTGGCCAACAGTTTCAATAAATCACACCAAATGCAGGTACGTGGTTGTTTCATAATGATTGCTAATAACATTTTCTATTGAATAACATTTACATTACTTAAGTCGAAGAAACTGTCAGATCCTGAAATGTAACTTCCGTATCTTTATTTTGTACGCTAAAAATGAGTCTAAAAGTTTGCATTGTCAAAGACATGAAAACGCGATCACATTAAGATAAATATTAAAACGTGTAAGTGTTTCCGGGTGAATTTACTTACCATTTGCCGGTTTTCAAAGTATTTGACAAAGACCATACAGTATGAAGCTATTCAAAAACTGATGGCGTGCTTTAGTCTAACGCAAACTGCGCATGTGCGGGCCGTCAACTCAAAGGCACTCATTCGATATAACGTTTTTTATGAAAACGTATCAGTTTTTACTTTCAAAGGTTGGAGTAATACCATGTTCAACTACTTAAAACATTGGCTCCAATCTAGGTTGTGCCTTTTAGATTTCAAGAAAGTTAACAACTTCGGAAGAATCTTTCACTTCTCTAATTGACTTCTGAAACCACAAACCCCGGCCTGGTCTGTTTGGCGTGTATCGCAATCTTTCCCGGAAGTCTAGTCTTCCACCTCTGGGTTTCGAAACTCTGTATTTGACTGCAAAGAAGAAGCGCGAAGCCAAAAAGTTTCATCCGTTTATTTAGAACTACAATCATGAACTACAACTCCAACCAGCTGTATAATGTCTCTCTTTCGACAGTTTTCCGGTCTAAAACAACTTTCTTTTGCATTTTCTAAATTTACATTCATTCAGAACCCCCCCCACCCAATAGGAATGTCATTTTATATAAGCTCTGGCATGTGTCAGTAATGTCTGACCAATGGAACATTACCATCATTTATTTAAAATGCAGTTAAATAAATGATGGTCATGCTCCATTGGTCAGACATTACTGACACATGCCAGATCTTACAACGGCTGGATAGCTATTTTATATATCAGCTAACTACATCATATGTTATAGCAATCTGGTGCCCAACGGCACAGTTGATGATATGTCACTCAACCATTGGTTGATGAATGCAACCGCTGAGCAGGGGAAAATGACCTTTAGGACATGATACTGAAGTATAGCGAAATGTTAATTTCACAGGTTATTGACATGCGAATCGCAACACAGAGTTTAATTGTTTAGTGTAATATATATATATATATATATATATATATATAATATATATATATATATATAAAAACTAATTTGGCCAAATAACTGAGTTGCGATAGTCTTATCTACTTTTTGTGTCAATTCCATATCTTGACTGTAAATGTCTTCATGCTAGTCTGAGTTAAAGTATTTAACATCAGAGTTTTTAAATATTTTTTTTATGAAAGATGGCGCTGCCGCTGCCCAGCAGCCCGGCACTGGACTTGATCGGTAATGACAGCCTGCAGGACTGGGAAGTGATTGGTGGAGGGGGATTTGGACAGATCCACAAGGCCAGGCATATAAAGTGGAGGTTTGATGTGGCCATCAAGTTGCTGCATTATGATGATGGGTAAATATGACCATCCCACAGCCGTGCATAAGACAATATGTTAATTCTGTTTGCTCCGGTGCATTCACAATCTCTAAATAAGGGCCCTGGCCAATATGAAAGAAAACTAATTGAACTGCATTACATTTAAAACATAATATATACTACTGTTCAAAAGTTTGGGGTCACTTAGAAATGTCCTTGTTTTTGAAAGAACAGCACATTTTTTGTCCATTAAAATAACATTAAATTGATCAGAAATACAGTGTAGACATTGTTAATGTTGCAAATGACTATTGTAGCTGGAAACGGCAGATTTATTTTTATGGATTATGTACATAGGCGTACAGAGGCCCATTATCAGCAACCATCACTCCTGTGTTCAAATAGGACGTTGTGTTAGCTAATCCAAGTTAATCATTTTAAAAGGCTAATTGATCATTAGAAAACCCTTTTGCAATTATGTAAGCACAGCTGAAAACTGTTGTTCTGATTAAAAAAGCAATAAAACTGGAGCATCAGCATTTGTGGGTTCGATTAGTCATTTACAATATTAACAATGTCTACACTGTATTTCTGATCAATTTGATGTTATTTTAATTGACAAAAATGTGCTTTTCTTTCAAAAACAAGGACATTTCTAAGTGACCCCAAACTTTTGAACAGTAGTGTATACGTTTTAATGATGTCAACCATTTTGATTAAAGGTGCAATCTGTAATTTATTTCTGGTTTAAAGTGCTGCCCCTACAGTCTTTGTTAAATATTTTTGTTGTTGTTGTTGCTCTTAGGTCAAATGTATTTACGTCAAGGTACCACTAGGGGAAGTAAAGGTTTCTTTAAGGTTCTAGTCCATGTGTCAAACTCATTCCACAGAGGGCCGAGTGTCTGCGGGTTTTCACTCCTCCCTTGTACTTGATTTATGAGTTAAGGTCACTAATTAGTAAAGGACTCCCCACACCTGGTTGTCTAGGTCTTAATTGAAAGGACAAAAACAAAAACCTGCAGACACTAGGCCCCCCATGGAATGAGTTTGACACCCCTGCTCTAGTTCATGAGCCAGGGGGGTCGGACCGGCTCACTTGGGGTGACGATGTCTCATAGAGATTTCTGTTGAAGGTCTTTGTTGAAGTTTGAAAATGTATGATAGCAGTGTAGCAATGGGAGCTTTTCTCTGTGTTATCACTCTTTCATTCATCCATCCCATCCATTTTTCCCATCGGGATTTTATCCTATGACAAACAATGCCAGTATACAAGAAGTTACTGATCACGTATTCCCTCATCATTGGAAAGCTAAGATTCACAGCTATTCGTCAGACACATTTTCGGAATGTTTAGGTCAACAGAAATGTTACCTTTGACCTCTAGGGTACACATCAGAATTACCCTCATACAAGTAGTTCTAAAATATCATGAAATTACCTTTCAACTTATATGTAATATAACCTACTTTGAAAATACCAGCTACAACCATTAAAACATTGCGGAAATTGTACCATTGACATTCCACGAAGAGAGGAAGCTATGTTTTTGTATTGTATCTTTGGTGATAGAGGCACCACATTTCACACACACAGCTAGAACAGGGTTTAAAAAACATTTGTAGATACAGGGCTGAAGGGTCAGTCTAGAATATGTGGAAGGGGTGAACCTACACTCTTAGGAAATAAGGTTACGGTTAGGGTACAGTATTTTTCCCTGGGGTACAAAAAGATATCAGTGACTCTGTTTTACGTAATCATGGCTCTCTCCGGATATACTGTCCCCGTCCATTCAGCCAGCGGGGTTCTCCGTCCATCTAATGGACAGGAAGAAAGAACCCTCTGGGGAAAAAGAAAAGGAGGTGTTTGTTTCATGATTAAGTCACCGTAGTAACGTACAAGAAGTCAAGTCCTTTTGTTCTCTCGATCTGAAATACCTCACCATCAAACGGCGCCTGTATTACCTCCCAACCTTCTTCGGTCATCGTCACTGCTGTGTAACCCCCCCCCACACACACACACAGACACCCCACTGCGACGGCTCTCAATGAACGACACTGGACTTTGTGTAAACTGGAAACTGCATATCCTGAAGCCTTTTTTATTGTATCTGGGGAATTTAATAAAGGAAATCTGCCAAGGTTTTATAAATACCTCCTCTGCTACTCTTGGATCTTGACTATTGCTACTCCCCCTTCCAGGAAGGCGACAAGGCCCTTCCATGCCTTCCCTCCAGCAAATCCCATTTTGCTCCTCCCTTCTTATAGGCAGAAACTTAAACATTAAGTACCCGTGGTAAAGACTGTTCAATGATGGTCTGACCAATCAGAATCTATGCTAAGAATGTTGTCCATCGACTACAGCTCAGCCTTCAACACCATAGTGCCCTCCAAGCTCATCACTAAACTCGGGACTCTGGGTCCGAACCCCGTCCTGTGAAACTGGGTCCTGGAAGTAAGTAACAACACTTCTGCCACACTGATCCTCAACATGGGGGCCCCACAAGGGTGCATGCTCAGCCCCTTCCTGTACTCCCTGTTCACCCATGACTGTGTGGCCACGTACGACACCAACTCAATCATCGAGTTTGCTGACATCACAACAGTGGTAGGCCTGATAACCACCAATGAGGACACAGCCTACAGGGAAGAGGTGAGTGTCCTGGCAGAGAGGTGCCAGGAAAATAACCTTTCCCTAAACTTCAACAAAAGGAAAGAGCTGATCGTGGACTTCAGGAGACAACAGATCATCCACATCGACAGGGCCACAGTAGAGATGATGAAAAGCTTAAAATTCCTCGGCGTGCACATCACTGACACCCTGCTGTGTGACTTAATATCTATAATGCTGTGTGACTTAAAATCTAGAATGCAATGTGACTTAAAATCTAGAATGCAATGTGACTTAAAATCTAGAATGCAATGTGACTTAAAATCTAGAATGCAATGTGACTCAATCTATAATGCTGTGTGACTTAAAAACAGTGATTCTTGATTTTTCTGTGCTTTTCTATAACTGTCATCTATGTAAATGATGCAGACAGCTTATGAAAAATGAGTTTGTAAATCCTTAAGAGTCTATTGACTCACCCGTGGAGCCTTTTTCTAACATGGCCGCCTAACAACTCAGTGTGGTTTTATTTGATCACCCACATGAAATACTAGGGTAAACTGGTCCCATGTAGCTCAGTGAAATACTAGGATAAACTGGTCCCGTGTAGCTCAGTGAAATACTAGGGTAAACTGGTCCCGTGTAGCTCAGTGAAATACTAGGGTACCTAGGGTACTAGGGTCCCGTGTAGCTCAGTCGGTAGTGCACCATTTTAGGGTTCTAGATAGCACCTTTTTTTCTAAGAGTATAAACACTGTAGTGAAAGAAAATGTAGTATATACCATAGTAATTCATGTGGTGTTTTTGCTAATTGTAGTATACTGTAGTATTTATTATTTTTTATATATTTTTTGCGGGTATTACCGTAGCTTTTACTAAAGTGTTTTAGTTGTTGTTGTTTTTTTTACATAGAAGTGCAGGCTTTCTACTTGAGGAAACCGACTGGTGCAATATTAAAGTAGCACATGTTCCATAAACTGTAGAACTGGAGTCTGAACGGATAATTCAGAGCTTCTGCTCTTTTCTTTAACCTTTTATGAAAACAGTTAATAATATAACATTGTATGTCATTTGAATAAGCTCACATCCATGACTATTCATTTGTACATATCCATTTTAAAATGTTTGAAGGTAAAATATTCAGAAGTCATCAATTCATACAGCTTTTAAGACACCTTGTTACCACAATTCTGTGAATAATGTGACATCATAATGTGACATCATAATGTGACAATCATAATGTGACAATCATAATGTGACATCTTTATATATGGGTCATGTGGTTGTGTGTTCTACATCACTATGGACATTTTAAGACATTCTTGTGCGTACTACAATTATATTTCATACAGGTTTGGTCATGCAAAATTAATCCAATAAGACCCATTGAGTTGTTTGGCGGCCATATTGGAATAAGTCTTCTGTCGGGTTAAGTCCTGTGATGGCCCTGTATCTACAAATCTTTTTTAAAACCCTGTTGTTCTAGCTGTGTGTGTGAAATGTGGTGCATCTATCAACAAAGTGTACAATCCAAAAACATAGCTGATTTTTAAACAATAGTTGTATCTGATCCTTTCAAAGTGGGTTATATTAAATATCATTTGAAAGGTAATTTCATGACCTTTCAGTACCACTTGTCAAACAAAGTTAAAATGTATCAGTTTCCTTTTTAAAGCAATTTATACAGGTCATTCTAATATGTAACCTAAAGATATGAAAATATGTCTGATGAGAAATATGTCGGATGAGAAAATGAGTCTGATGGATAGCTGTGACTAATCTTTCAAATGGAATATGATTAAAGGGTATACAGTATGTGATCAATAACTTGTTGGTCTGGCTCATGGACTATAATCCCTGTCTTTATCCCACCACCCCACCCCGACCCTCCCACACTCACACCTCATTCCAGCTCTAGCACTTTCCTGCTTAAGGAGGTAAAAAATATGCAGAAGGGAGGGAGCCCCCATGTGGTGAGGATTCTGGGGGTGTACCAGGGGTGCCCTCCATCTCCAAGTAGAGGCCTCTCCAGCCAGCTGGGTATTGTGATGGAGTTAATGAAGATAGGCTCACTGGCCACCCTCCAGGCCAGCCTCTCTGGCCCCCCACCCTGGCCCCTAGCCTTCCGCCTGGCCCACCAGATCGCTCTGGGAATTAACTTCCTTCACAACCTCCCTCAGCCACTTTTGCATCGCGACCTAAAGCCCAATAACGTGCTGCTGGATGACAACCTTAATGCAAAGGCAAGTCCCAAGATCCTGAGTCTCTACTAGTGGTGAGATACGTCTGAACTATATGCAGTCGTCACTACCCACTGGCAGTATACACATTTACTGAACATTACTATTTCTGTTTAGTCTATGTGAAGCCCATCTCTCTCTCTCTCTCTCTCTCACACGTTCACTCTCTTTCTCGCTGTCTCTCTCTCTCTCTCTCTAGCTTACAGATTTTGGCCTTGCTGAAGTCTCCCATAGTGTTTTGAAGACGTCCAGAGAGGAGCCTGGGAAGGAAGGAGGCACTCTAAGCTACATGCCCCCTGAGGCTTTTGAATCATCGTATGAACCAACTCGAGCCACTGACATCTACAGGTACACCACAGAGAGACAGCACTCAGAAAGTACCACGGACATTTGATAACTCTCTCTATTTCCTCTGTCTCAGTTACGGCATACTGCTGTGGTCCATCTTCACTGGAAAAGAGCCCTATTATGCAGATAACCCTCGTAAGTGGTAGTGTCACTGTTAAGCACACACACATTAACACACACATTAACACACACGTCTTCCTCTCCATCTCTCATCCAGCTCACCCGTCACTACTCACTATTATTTAGACTTTCTTGTTGTCTTATTTCACTCTCCTGTAGATCTCCAGTCCAGTATGGTGAGGTTCCGGGTCCCCATGGGCGACAGGCCTCCTCTGGAGGCAGTGGACAGGGACCAGGCTGGTGGGCTGGGGGAGATGGTGGACCTCATGGTGAATTGCTGGGACCAACAGCCTTCGAATAGACCCCGTTTCCTGGGTGAGACTACAGGAAGGTTGTTTATACTTTGCCCTGTCACTTGATGAGTAACAGGTGTCATTAATCATGATAATTAACCTTTTTGTATACCTTGGTATGTTGTTTGGTTGTTCGTATTGGAACCCAGGACCAAATACTGATTAGACATTTATGTCAGCGGTCTGTCACAAGAGACTATTTGGTTGTTAACTCTTTTTGCTTATTATTCAGATTGCCTCACTGTGACAGAGAGAACATATGAGAGGCACAAGCAATCAATAAACGACGTTGTCCATCAAGTGCTCCTTAAACTGGTACTGTACAAGACACTCTGATTCAAAGCCTCCAGTTCTATATGTGTAACATTCACTTATAGCAACATAACTGAACAACTCCTCATTTTAGCTCCACCTTTTCTCTCTCTCTCTCTCTCTCTCTCTCTCTCTCTCTCTCTCTCTCTCTCTCTCTCTCTCTCGCTCTCTCTCTCTCAGGAGGAGGAGAGGATGAGGAGACAGGAGGAGGAGAGGATGAGGAGACAGGAGGAAGAGGAGAGAGAGAGACAGGAGGATGACAGGATGAGGAGACAGAAGGAGGAGGAGGAGAGAGAGAGACAGAGTAAGCACATTTTTTGTTGTTATAATCATCAACATGACTATGTACTGTAAATTACATTATTTGATTAATTTACTTGATAATTTATTCAGCATATAATGGTGCCTCTCTATGTTCTTTTTTTTTAATTCACAGAAACTGGTCTAGCTCATCTGAGGATAGTTCTGGTGGGGAAGACTGGAGCAGGGAAGAGCGCAACAGGAAATACCATCCTGGGTGGGGAGGGGTTTAAAGAAGACTCCTCCCCTGAGTCTGTGACTGTTCAGTGTGAGAAACAGAGTGGAGAGGTGGATGGAAGGAAGATTGATGTGATTGACACGCCAGGACTCTTTGACACATCAGTGACAATAGAGAAAATGAAATGTGAACTAGAACGTTGCTTCTATATGTCAGTCCCAGGACCCCATGTGTTCCTGCTGGTGATCAGACTGGGGAGGTTCACACCCGAAGAGCAGAACACTGTGAAGTGGATCCAGGAGAACTTTGGAGAAGAAGCCTCAAAGTACACCATGGTGCTGTTCACTGGAGGAGACCAGCTGAGAAAAAAATCTGTTGAGCAGTTTGTAGGAGAAAGTGTTAACCTCCAGAATCTCATCAGCAAATGTGGAGGTGGATATCACTCTGTCATCAATGACAGTGACAGTAGCGCCAACCCTGACCAAATCCCAGAGCTGCTGAAGAAGATAGAGGAGATGGTGACGAGGAATGGAGGACAACACTACACCAACGAGATGTACCAGGAGGTCCAGAGGAAGATCGAAGAGGAGGAGGAGAGGAAGAGAGAGGAAGAGAGGAAGAAAAAAGAGGAAGAAATGAAGAAACAAGAGGAGGCGATCAGGAAACGGGAAGAGGAGGTGAGGAGAGAGGAGGAAATGAAAAGAGAGGAGGAGTTGAGGAGGATAGAAGAGGAGAGACAGGAGGAGAGGAGGAAGATGGAAGAGGAGAGACAGGAGGAGAGGAGGAAGACTGAAGAGGAGACGAGGAAGATGGAAGAGGAGAGACAGGAGGAGAGGAGGAAGATGGAAGAGGAGAGGAGGAAGATGGAAGAGGAGAGGGGGAAGATGGAAGAGGAGAGGAGGAAGAGGAGCAGGAGAAATTGGTTCGAGCGGGTTTTAAACCTTTAACCTTGTTCTGGCCAGCACCATGCTCTAACCCACTGAGCGGAACTGTGTGTACTTTCATCTTTATACAAACATTAACCAGACTTTTAACGTCATAACATGACATAATCATACCAATCTTCAACTTTCCTTTCACATTAAATCCCTATTCTTCAATAAATATAAAAACATGCTGATTATTACTTAACTGGGTCGTTGATTGTAGACTTTACTATCTGTAGGAAGGTAATTCACTCTGGATGAAAAAATATGCTGTCTGTTTCTATGACTGTATATGGCTCAGCTAATGATAAATGTACCCTAACCCTCCTTTGAGTTTCAGTCACCAGCACCATCTCCCACCTAAATTCCTGTTTTTTCTGGTCGTTAGTGTCCACTGTCCAGCAATGTTATTTAAGCAATAACACACAAGGGGGTGTGGTAGCCTAGTGGTTAGAGCATTGGGCCATTAACCGAAAGGTTGCTAGATTAAATCCCCAAGCTGACAAGGTAAACATCTGTCGTTCTGCTCCTGAACAAGGCAGTTAGCCCACTGTTCCTAGGCCGTCATTGTAAATAACAATTTGTTCTTAACTGACTTGCCTAGTTAAATTAAGGTTAAAAAAAAATATATATATATATATATATACCACAGCTAAGGGCTGTTCTTAGGCACAACGCAGCGCCATATACCACAAACCCCTGAGGTGCCTTATTGCTATTATAAACTGGTTACCAATGTAATTAGAGCAGTAAAAATACATTTTTTTGTCATACCCATGGAATATGGTCTGATATACCACGGCTGTCAGCCAATCAGTCTTCACGGCTCCAACCACCCAGTTTATAATAAAGGATTCTGGAAAATATGCTGTTTGTTTCTATGACTGTGTCATAACTCTCCTGTGACGATCTGAAGGATCAGGTTACAGTGGGTCCTCTCTACAGCGTGCTCTCTCTCTCGTAGAGGGGGAGAGTGGGAAGTCGGCTGTTTTATGGTCGGTCATAAAATACGCTGCCCCTATGTTCTGTAGTGTTCGAGATGGGAATGTAAACTGTGGAACACAGAGAGACCCTTGGACATCAAAAGTTTGATTAATGAAACAATATTTCTATTTTTGAGAATGGGGGAATGGTCCGTGGACACTTAAGGGACAGTCATGACGAGTGTGTTTTATTTGGTGATTTCATGAAGGACAGGAAACACACATTACTGTATCTCTGTTTGTGTACACTTTTCAATTACAAGGTTTACATCTACATTTTGTGAAACGTATGTGATTAAACATGGAACTATTTGTGAAAAGATGTAATGTGATGTTAACCTTCTAAATGATTAAATATGGGTTTTCATATAAAGTTAACCAAATCAGTGGCCACGCCAACGTGAGCATAGACATTACGTCGGCATCATGGACCGCCCTTTTCTCAGAAGTGTATAAAACCCACTCCTGACAACATTTACATTAGACCAGACAGCGTGCAGTGGTGGCTACACGGCTGACAAATGGTTTAAAACTACAAGACCAGAAAATATGGAGCTGACGCTACATGTTGAAATGGTTAAGAACTACAACTCTATTGGCCCAGGAGACCAGACAGCGTGTAGTGTTGGCTACACGGCTGGAAATGGTTAAACTCTGAGACTAGCGATGACTACAGAATAAGAGCAAATGCTAGACATAAAATTACTAGTCTGCTGGAAATTACGTAAGTCTAGAACAAGAATACCGACAACCGTGGAAGCATCTGTTCTATGCAACGACCATCTGTACACCTGACGTATCCATTACAACCTACACTATCCAGAGCCACTGAGGAAGCTACAACCACAAAAGACATTGTGACTTCTGGGGAAGTTAACCAGAGACTCTGATGAGCTGACTCTCCAGCAGATGGACCGGATACCAACACGGAAGACAACAATGACATATGGGCGTAAATATATACATTGCAATTATTCTCGAATGAGCAGCCGTTCATGTGCAAACGATTAGCATTTCAATTAATTAATTATCAACTGTGTGTAGTGAATCCATTTTGTCTTTCCCGCTCTTTTATCTGTCCCCACACCTTTCCATTGTCTACCAAGCCATCATACCGGTTTAGCCCACTAGGGACTTATCAATGTATTGTGTTAGTAACCAATATCTACTGTTTGTTTGTTATGTATTTCTGTGATTATTTTCTTAGTTTGTAAATAAATAATTAAGCCAATTTGTATATCGCTGATTCATCATTTATGCCAGGGTTCGTGCAGATATCCAAGGGTTTGTGACGTTCAGTAATGAGAACTGATGAGGTAATAATAATACATTAATACAAGACTCGATAAGATATGAAAATATCTGAAGAGTCGATTCGGGTAATAGAGACTCTATAAACATTTCCCGTGGTGCCCCGACTTCCTAGTTAATTAAAGTTTACATGATTAGTTTCATAATTATCACAATATTAATTACACATAGAGAATTGATTTGATAAAAAAAGCAGTCTTCACATCTAATGATAGTCACAGACACGACAACTTTTTTATGGCTCAGCTAATGTTAAAAAGTACCCTAACCCTCCTTTGAGCTTCAGTCATCAGCACCATCTCCCACCTAAACGAACGTTTTTCTGTTCATTAGTGTCCACTGTCCACCAATGTTATTAAAGAATGGTTCCCACCTTCTGGTTGATTTCCTGGTTTCATGGCTACTTGAGCTTGTCTCATCCTGTTTGTTTGCCAACATCAGACTTGTTTTGTTTGTATTTACATGTGAGATGTAATTCACTCTCTACTTGCTGACGTAAAAACAAATGAAATCATCCATCTTTCTAGTGAGTTTTCCCCTCTGGTATTTTATTAAGACTCAGATAACTACAGATGTACTAGAGATTCAGAAAAGTTATGCCCTTTTATACAACGGGTGGGTCTAATCCTGAATGCTGATTGGTCAAAACCGCATTTCAGTTGGTGTCTATTCCACAAGTAACCAGCTCTGAATACTGTCTGTGATTTAAGGAAAGATGATGCAGGAACGTCACAGACAGCCTTTGAGTTTGAATTCATCTCACACACAAACTTAAAGTAGATTTGATTTGATTGATTGTATTATTAAGCGTCTTCAGAATGCCCAGGCCACATTGGTTTATAAGACACTGTATTCATCATTCCTAATTGCATTTACAGTGTTACTAATCTTGAAAATCCAGAACTAAAATATTGCCTGCTTTTATTTATTTATCCCTTATTTTATCAGGCAAGTTGAATGAGAACACATTCTCATTTACAGCAACAACCTGTGGAATAGTTACAGGGATGAATGAGCCAATTGGAAGCTGGGGGCCATGATGGTATGAGGGCCAGATTGGGAATTTAGCCAGGACACCAGGGTTAACACCCCTACTCTTACAATAAGTGCCATGGGATTAATCCAAAAGACAGCACCCTACACAGGGAAATGTCCCCAATCACTGCTGTGGGGATTGGGATTTTTATACATTTTTTCACACCAGAGGAAAGGGTGCCTCCTCCTGGCCTTCCAACACCACTTCCTGCAGGAGCTAGTCTCCCATCCATAGATTGACCAGGACCAACCCTGCTTAGCATCAGAAGCAAGCCAGCTGTGTGATGCAGGGTGGTTTGCTGCTGGCTAAATGGATGGAGTTCTGGAGAGAGAGGTATGAGAAAAGATAGAAGAAATAGACCTGTGAGCTCCAATGGGGTTTCAGATTTCCCCCCAAAAAGATCCACTTTTCACTACGTTCAGGCTGTATAATAGGGAAACAATACGTGATTATACAGATACACTAAACACAATATTTCACATTGTATATTGTGGTAGAAAGGGCAATAGAGGAGAAAATGTATCTCTCCGAGGTGATATACTTCACTTTACTGACTTCATTGTCCCCATGGGGAAACGTTGTTGCAGTATCACCCACACGTTTAAAGTGCCGTTTAAATACAGTAGACAACAATTTGACAATACATCATTCACAACAGTTACACAGTTACATCGTCTTTCCTCTTCCATTTCACCACAATACCAATCTGTTTCAATGTATTAGTCCATTCCATTCCTCTCTGCTTTGTAGCTTATGTGTTCGTTCCACCTGTTGTACTCATAGCAGGCTATATATGTTGTGATATCCATTCATTCCTCCTGCTCTCCTCATAGCAGCCTATATATGTTGTGATATCCATTCATTCCTCCTGCTCTCCTCATAGCAGGCTATATATGTTGTGATATCCATTCATTCCTCCTGCTCTCCTCATAGCAGGCTATATATGTTGTGATATCCATTCATTCCTCCTGCTCTCCTCATAGCAGGCTATATATGTTGTGATATCCATTCATTCCTCCTGCTCTCCTCATAGCAGCCTATATATGTTGTGATATCCATTCATTCCTCCTGCTCTCCTCATAGCAGCCTATATATGTTGTGATATCCATTCATTCCTCCTGCTCTCCTCATAGCAGGCTATATATGTTGTGATATCCATTCATTCCTCCTGCTCTCCTCATAGCAGCCTATATATGTTGTGATATCCATTCATTCCTCCTGCTCTCCTCATAGCAGCCTATATATGTTGTGATATCCATTCATTCCTCCTGCTCTCCTCATAGCAGCCTATATATGTTGTGATATCCATTCATTCCTCCTGCTCTCCTCATAGCAGGCTATATATGTTGTGATATCCATTCATTCCTCCTGCTCTCCTCATAGCAGCCTATATATGTTGTGATATCCATTCATTCCTCCTGCTCTCCTCATAGCAGGCTATATATGTTGTGATATCCATTCATTCCTCCTGCTCTCCTCATAGCAGGCTATATATGTTGTGATATCCATTCATTCCTCCTGCTCTCCTCATAGCAGCCTATATATGTTGTGATATCCATTCATTCCTCCTGCTCTCCTCATAGCAGGCTATATATGTTGTGATATCCATTCATTCCTCCTGCTCTCCTCATAGCAGGCTATATATGTTGTGATATCCATTCATTCCTCCTGCTCTCCTCATAGCAGGCTATATATGTTGTGATATCCATTCATTCCTCCTGCTCTCCTCATAGCAGCCTATATATGTTGTGATATCCATTCATTCCTCCTGCTCTCCTCATAGCAGCCTATATATGTTGTGATATCCATTCATTCCTCCTGCTCTCCTCATAGCAGGCTATATATGTTGTGATATCCATTCATTCCTCATGCTGTACACATAGCAGCCTATATATGTTGTGATATCCATTCATTCCTCCTGCTCTCCTCATAGCAGCCTATATATGTTGTGATATCCATTCATTCCTCCTGCTCTCCTCATAGTAGGCTATATATGTTGTGATATCCATTCATTCCTCCTGCTCTCCTCATAGCAGGCTATATATGTTGTGATATCCATTCATTCCTCCTGCTCTCCTCATAGCAGCCTATATATGTTGTGATATCCATTCATTCCTCCTGCTCTCCTCATAGCAGGCTATATATGTTGTGATATCCATTCATTCCTCCTGCTCTCCTCATAGCAGCCTATATATGTTGTGATATCCATTCATTCCTCCTGCTCTCCTCATAGCAGGCTATATATGTTGTGATATCCATTCATTCCTCCTGCTCTCCTCATAGCAGGCTATATATGTTGTGATATCCATTCATTCCTCCTGCTCTCCTCATAGCAGCCTATATATGTTGTGATATCCATTCATTCCTCCTGCTCTCCTCATAGCAGCCTATATATGTTGTGATATCCATTCATTCCTCCTGCTCTCCTCATAGCAGGCTATATATGTTGTGATATCCATTCATTCCTCCTGCTCTCCTCATAGCAGGCTATATATGTTGTGATATCCATTCACTCCTCCTGCTCTCCTCGTAGCAGCCTATATATGTTGTGATATCCATTCATTCCTCCTGCTCTCCTCATAGCAGGCTATATATGTTGTGATATCCATTCATTCCTCCTGCTCTCCTCATAGCAGGCTATATATGTTGTGATATCCATTCATTCCTCCTGCTCTCCTCATAGCAGGCTATATATGTTGTGATATCCATTCATTCCTCCTGCTCTCCTCATAGCAGCCTATATATGTTGTGATATCCATTCATTCCTCCTGCTCTCCTCATAGCAGGCTATATATGTTGTGATATCCATTCATTCCTCCTGCTCTCCTCATAGCAGGCTATATATGTTGTGATATCCATTCATTCCTCCTGCTCTCCTCATAGCAGGCTATATATGTTGTGATATCCATTCATTCCTCCTGCTCTCCTCATAGCAGCCTATATATGTTGTGATATCCATTCATTCCTCCTGCTCTCCTCATAGCAGGCTATATATGTTGTGATATCCATTCATTCCTCATGCTGTACACATAGCAGCCTATATATGTTGTGATATCCATTCATTCCTCCTGCTCTCCTCATAGCAGCCTATATATGTTGTGATATCCATTCATTCCTCCTGCTCTCCTCATAGTAGGCTATATATGTTGTGATATCCATTCATTCCTCCTGCTCTCCTCATAGCAGGCTATATATGTTGTGATATCCATTCATTCCTCCTGCTCTCCTCATAGCAGCCTATATATGTTGTGATATCCATTCATTCCTCCTGCTCTCCTCATAGCAGGCTATATATGTTGTGATATCCATTCATTCCTCCTGCTCTCCTCATAGCAGCCTATATATGTTGTGATATCCATTCATTCCTCCTGCTCTCCTCATAGCAGGCTATATATGTTGTGATATCCATTCATTCCTCCTGCTCTCCTCATAGCAGCCTATATATGTTGTGATATCCATTCATTCCTCCTGCTCTCCTCATAGCAGGCTATATATGTTGTGATATCCATTCACTCCTCCTGCTCTCCTCGTAGCAGCCTATATATGTTGTGATATCCATTCATTCCTCCTGCTCTCCTCATAGCAGGCTATATATGTTGTGATATCCATTCATTCCTCCTGCTCTCCTCATAGCAGGCTATATATGTTGTGATATCCATTCATTCCTCCTGCTCTCCTCATAGCAGGCTATATATGTTGTGATATCCATTCATTCCTCCTGCTCTCCTCATAGCAGCCTATATATGTTGTGATATCCATTCATTCCTCCTGCTCTCCTCATAGCAGGCTATATATGTTGTGATATCCATTCATTCCTCCTGCTCTCCTCATAGCAGGCTATATATGTTGTGATATCCATTCATTCCTCCTGCTCTCCTCATAGCAGGCTATATATGTTGTGATATCCATTCATTCCTCCTGCTCTCCTCATAGCAGCCTATATATGTTGTGATATCCATTCATTCCTCCTGCTCTCCTCATAGCAGGCTATATATGTTGTGATATCCATTCATTCCTCCTGCTCTCCACATAGCAGGCTATATATGTTGTGATATCCATTCATTCCTCCTGCTCTCCTCATAGCAGCCTATATATGTTGTGATATCCATTCATTCCTCCTGCTCTCCTCATAGCAGGCTATATATGTTGTGATATCCATTCATTCCTCCTGCTCTCCTCATAGCAGCCTATATATGTTGTGATATCCATTCATTCCTCCTGCTCTCCTCATAGCAGCCTATATATGTTGTGATATCCATTCATTCCTCCTGCTCTCCTCATAGCAGCCTATATATGTTGTGATATCCATTCATTCCTCCTGCTCTCCTCATAGCAGGCTATATATGTTGTGATATCCATTCATTCCTCCTGCTCTCCTCATAGCAGGCTATATATGTTGTGATATCCATTCATTCCTCCTGCTCTCCTCATAGCAGCCTATATATGTTGTGATATCCATTCATTCCTCCTGCTCTCCTCATAGCAGGCTATATATGTTGTGATATCCATTCATTCCTCCTGCTCTCCTCATAGCAGGCTATATATGTTGTGATATCCATTCACTCCTCCTGCTCTCCTCGTAGCAGCCTATATATGTTGTGATATCCATTCATTCCTCCTGCTCTCCTCATAGCAGGCTATATATGTTGTGATATCCATTCATTCCTCCTGCTCTCCTCATAGCAGGCTATATATGTTGTGATATCCATTAATTCATCCTGCTCTCCTCATAGCAGGCTATATATGTTGTGATATCCATTCATTCCTCCTGCTCTCCTCATAGCAGCCTATATATGTTGTGATATCCATTCATTCCTCCTGCTCTCCTCATAGCAGGCTATATATGTTGTGATATCCATTCATTCCTCCTGCTCTCCTCATAGCAGGCTATATATGTTGTGATATCCATTCATTCCTCCTGCTCTCCTCATAGCAGGCTATATATGTTGTGATATCCATTCATTCCTCCTGCTCTCCTCATAGCAGCCTATATATGTTGTGATATCCATTCATTCCTCCTGCTCTCCTCATAGCAGGCTATATATGTTGTGATATCCATTCATTACTCATGCTGTACACATAGCAGCCTATATATGTTGTGATATCCATTCATTCCTCCTGCTCTCCTCATAGCAGCCTATATATGTTGTGATATCCATTCATTCCTCCTGCTCTCCTCATAGCAGCCTATATATGTTGTGATATCCATTCTTTCCTCCTGCTCTCCTCATAGCAGGCTATATATGTTGTGATATCCATTCATTCCTCCTGCTCTCCTCATAGCAGGCTATATATGTTGTGATATCCATTCATTCCTCCTGCTCTCCTCATAGCAGGCTATATATGTTGTGATATCCATTCATTCCTCCTGCTCTCCTCATAGCAGCCTATATATGTTGTGATATCCATTCATTCCTCCTGCTCTCCTCATAGCAGGCTATATATGTTGTGATATCCATTCATTCCTCCTGCTCTCCTCATAGCAGGCTATATATGTTGTGATATCCATTCATTCCTCTTGCTCTCCTCATAGCAGCCTATATATGTTGTGATATCCATTCATTCCTCCTGCTCTCCTCATAGCAGCCTATATATGTTGTGATATCCATTCATTCCTCCTGCTCTCCTCATAGCAGGCTATATATGTTGTGATATCCATTCATTCCTCCTGCTCTCCTCATAGCAGCCTATATATGTTGTGATATCCATTCATTCCTCCTGCTCTCCTCATAGCAGGCTATATATGTTGTGATATCCATTCATTCCTCCTGCTCTCCTCATAGCAGCCTATATATGTTGTGATATCCATTCATTCATCCTGCTCTCCTCATAGCAGCCTATATATGTTGTGATATCTATTCATTCCTCCTGCTCTCCTCATAGCAGGCTATATATGTTGTGATATCCATTCATTCCTCCTGCTCTCCTCATAGCAGCCTATATATGTTGTGATATCCATTCATTCCTCCTGCTCTCCTCATAGCAGCCTATATATGTTGTGATATCCATTCATTCCTCCTGCTCTCCTCATAGCAGGCTATATATGTTGTGATATCCATTCATTCCTCCTGCTCTCCTCATAGCAGGCTATATATGTTGTGATATCCATTAATTCATCCTGCTCTCCTCATAGCAGGCTATATATGTTGTGATATCCATTAATTCATCCTGCTCTCCTCATAGCAGCCTATATATGTTGTGATATCCATTCATTCCTCCTGCTCTCCTCATAGCAGCCTATATATGTTGTGATATCCATTCATTCCTCCTGCTCTCCTCATAGCAGCCTATATATGTTGTGATATCCATTCATTCCTCCTGCTCTCCTCATAGCAGGCTATATATGTTGTGATATCCATTCATTACTCATGCTGTACACATAGCAGCCTATATATGTTGTGATATCCATTCATTCCTCCTGCTCTCCTCATAGCAGCCTATATATGTTGTGATATCCATTCATTCCTCCTGCTCTCCTCATAGCAGCCTATATATGTTGTGATATCCATTCTTTCCTCCTGCTCTCCTCATAGCAGGCTATATATGTTGTGATATCCATTCATTCCTCCTGCTCTCCTCATAGCAGGCTATATATGTTGTGATATCCATTCATTCCTCCTGCTCTCCTCATAGCAGGCTATATATGTTGTGATATCCATTCATTCCTCCTGCTCTCCTCATAGCAGCCTATATATGTTGTGATATCCATTCATTCCTCCTGCTCTCCTCATAGCAGGCTATATATGTTGTGATATCCATTCATTCCTCCTGCTCTCCTCATAGCAGGCTATATATGTTGTGATATCCATTCATTCCTCCTGCTCTCCTCATAGCAGGCTATATATGTTGTGATATCCATTCATTCCTCCTGCTCTCCTCATAGCAGCCTATATATGTTGTGATATCCATTCATTCCTCCTGCTCTCCTCATAGCAGGCTATATATGTTGTGATATCCATTCATTCCTCCTGCTCTCCTCATAGCAGGCTATATATGTTGTGATATCCATTCATTCCTCCTGCTCTCCTCATAGCAGGCTATATATGTTGTGATATCCATTCATTCCTCCTGCTCTCCTCATAGCAGCCTATATATGTTGTGATATCCATTCATTCCTCCTGCTCTCCTCATAGCAGCTTATATATGTTGTGATATCCATTCATTCCTCCTGCTCTCCTCATAGCAGGCTATATATGTTGTGATATCCATTCATTCCTCCTGCTCTCCTCATAGCAGCCAATATATGTTGTGATATCCATTCATTCCTCCTGCTCTCCTCATAGCAGGCTATATATGTTGTGACATCCATTCATTCCTCCTGCTCTCCTCATAGCAGCCTATATATGTTGTGATATCCATTCATTCATCCTGCTCTCCTCATAGTAGCCTATATATGTTGTGATATCCATTCATTCTTCCTGCTCTCCTCATAGCAGGCTATATATGTTGTGATATCCATTCATTCCTCCTGCTCTCCTCATAGCAGCCTATCTATGTTGTGATATCCATTCATTCCTCCTGCTCTCCTCATAGCAGGCTATATATGTTGTGATATCCATTCATTCCTCCTGCTCTCCTCATAGCAGCCTATATATGTTCTGATATCCATTCATTCATCCTGCTCTCCTCATAGCAGCCTATATATGTTGTGATATCCATTCATTCATCCTGCTCTCCTCATAGCAGGCTATATATGTTGTGATATCCATTCATTCCTCCTGCTCTCCTCATAGCAGCCTATATATGTTGTGATATCCATTCATTCATCCTGCTCTCCTCATAGCAGGCTATATATGTTGTGATATCCATTCATTCCTCCTGCTCTCCTCATAGCAGCCTATATATGTTGTGATATCCATTCATTTATCCTGCTCTCCTCATAGCAGGCTATATATGTTGTGATAACCATTCATTCCTCCTGCTGTCCTCATAGCAGCCTATATATGTTGTGATATCAATTCATTCCTCCTGCTCTCCTCATAGCAGGCTATATATGTTGTGATATCCATTCATTCCTCATGCTGTACACATAGCAGCCTATATATGTTGTGATATCCATTCATTCCTCCTGCTGTCCTCATAGCAGCCTATATATGTTGTGATATCCATTAATTCATCCTGCTCTCCTCATGGCAGGCTATATATGTTGTGATATCCATTCATTCCTCCTGCTCTCCTCATAGCAGGCTATATATGTTGTGATATCAATTCATTCCTCCTGCTCTCCTCATAGCAGGCTATATATGTTGTGATATCCATTCATTCCTCATGCTGTACACATAGCAGCCTATATATGTTGTGATATCCATTCATTCCTCCTGCTGTACTCATAGCATAGTGATATCCGATATCCCCTCTCTCCACTGGGATTCTCTGCCTCAAACCCCTGCCGTCCCTAGGAGGGGTGCGTCACTTGAGTGGGTTGTGTCACTGACGTGATCTTCCTGTCCGGGTTGGCGCCCCCCCTTGGGTTGTGCTGTGGGGGAGATCTTCGTGTGCTATACTCTGCCTTGTCTCAGGATGGTATGTTGGTGGCTGAAGATATCCCTCTAGTGGTGTTGGGGCTGTGCTTTGGCAAAGTGGGTGGGGTTATATCCTGCCTGTTTGGCCCTGTCCGGGGGTATCGTCGGACGGGGCCACAGTGTCTCCCGACCCCTCCTGTCTCAGCCTCCAGTATTTATGCTGCAATAGTTAATCGGGGGCTAGGGTCAGTCTGTTATATCTGGAGTATTTCTCCTGTCTTATCCGGTGTGAATTTAAGTATGCTCTCTCTAATTCTCTCTCTATTTTTCTTTCTTTCTCTCTTTCTTTCTTCTTTCTTTCTTTCTTTCTTTCTTTCTTTCTTTCTTTCTTTCTTTCTTTCTTTCTTTCTTTCTTTCTTTCTTTCTTTCTTTCTTTCGGAGGACCTGAGCCCTAGTACCATACCTCAGGACTACCTGGCCTGATGACTCCTTGCTGTCCCCAGTCCACCTGATCATGCTGCTGCTCCAGTTTGAACTGTTCTGCCTGTGCCTATGGAATCCTGACCTGTTCACTGGAAGTGCTACCTGTCCCAGACCTGCTGTTTTCAACTCTCTAGAGACAGCAGGAGCGGTTGAGATACTCTGAATGATCGGCTATGAAAAGCCAACTGACATTCACTCCTGAGGTGCTGACCTGTTCCACCCTCTACAACCACTGTGATTATTATTTGACCCTGCTGGTCATCTATGAACATTTGAACATCTAAAACATATCAGAGAAATGTAATAAAAACATTAGTCATCAGTCAGACTCTTTACCTCTCTTTTATTAAGTGTTCATAAATGTTATCCCTGAACACATGATTAAATAAATAGATCACTGGACACCCAGAGAAATAATTAAGGGAATAGATTTAAGACAATTTTTATAGCAGTTTCCAAATATAAGGTAACAAGTGTGAAAAAGGCCTATCTATCTATCTATCTATCTATCTATCTATCTATCTATCTATCTATCTATCTATCTATCTATCTATCTATCTATCTATCTATCTATCTATCTATCTATCTATCTATCTATCTATCTATCTATCTATCTATCTATCTATCTATCTATCTATCTATCTATCTATCTATCTATCTATCTATCTATCTATCTATCTATCTATCTATAAAACCATCTATCAATCAATCATTCAATCTATGTTCCTGTTGTTTGGTCTTGTTTGACTGTGTTTACACAGGCAGCCAAATTCTGATCTTTACAGAGGCAGACAAATTCTGATATTTTGCCCAATTATTGACAAGAGATCGGATTGGTCAAAAGACCAATTAGTGGCAAAAGATCAGAATTATGTTGCCTGCGTAAAAACAGCCTTAATGATGTATACAGTATGTGATTGTTATACAGCTACGGAGACAGGTGTTTTAGCTCCACACCTTCCATTCTTTAGGCAGATAGCCGTTATTCCACTGGCTACTCCCAGCACCAGTAAGAGTGGAGCTAGAGCCAGGGCCACTGTGGTATCAGCAGCAGTTGCTATGATCACCCCTACTACTACACACACTACTGTTACTGCTAGAGCAATGTGGAGATTCCTCTTTTTATCTACCTTCTCCCTTTTCTCTTCCTCCTTTTCTTTCTCTATCTCTACCTTTACCTCTTCTTTTAATTTTCTCTCCTCCTCCTCCTTCCTTCTTTTCTCCTCCTCCCTCCTCCTCTCCTCTGCCTCCCTGATCTTCCTCTGAGCCTTCTGGTACATCTCGTTGGTGTAGTGCTCTCCTCCGTTCAGCTCCACCATCTCTTTGATCTTCTCCAGCAGCTCTGGGACCTGAGTGGGGTCATCTTTGGCGTCGTTGTTGAACGAGTGATACCCGCCGCCTAAAGTGATGGAGAGTCTCCTTAGCTCTTTACACATCTTCAGAGAATCTGTGACCTGTTTCCCCTTCAGCTGGTCTTTACAGGTGAACAGTAAGATGGTGTACATGGAGGCATCCTCTCCAAAGTTCTCCTGGATCCACCTCACGGCGTTCCTCTCCTCCTCTGTGAACCTCACCCCCAGCCTGATCACCAGCAGGAAGGCGTGGGGGCCCGGGACGGACATGTTAACACACTCCTCTATTTTCTCTTTCACTTCTTCGTCCAACCTGGCTGTGTCGAAGAGGCCTGGTGTGTCAACCACATGAACCGTCGTCCCGTTGACCTCTCCACTCTGTCTCTCACACTGTCCTGTCACTGACTCAGGGGAAGAGTCGACTTTAAATACATTCTTCCCCAGGATGGTGTTTCCTGTTGCGCTCTTCCCTGCTCCAGTCTTCCCTAGCAACACAATCCTCAGGTCAGCGGTCAAACCAGACCCTGTAGAAACCACACAGATAAAGTCAATGTAGCTCCCAGTAACTATCACAACAACAAAACATTTAAAGTAATTCAACTATCACACTGTAAAATAGAGATAATGTATGTTGATTCATTTAATTCATTCAATTGATTCATTGATTGATTCAATGTTTATTTGAACCATAACCATCCTGCTCAAAGTTACTAGTAGAGTTAGTATTATAAGTTACTAGTAGAGTTAGTATTATAAGTTACTAGTAGAGTCAGTATTATAAGTTACTAGTAGAGTTAGTATTATAAGTTAGTAGTAGAGTTAGAATTATAAGTTACTAGTAGAGTTAGTATTATAAGTTACTAGTAGAGTTAGTATTATAAGTTACTAGTAGAGTTAGAATTATAAGTTACTAGTAGAGTTAGTATTATAAGTTACTAGTCGAGTTAGTATTATAAGTTACTAGTAGAGTTAGTATTATAAGTTACTAGTAGAGTTAGAATTATAAGTTACTAGTAGAGTTAGTATTATAAGTTACTAGTAGAGTCAGTATTATACGTTACTAGTAGAGTTAAAATTATAAGTTACTAGTAGAGTTAGTATTATAAGTTACTAGTAGAGTTAGTATTATAAGTTACTAGTAGAGTTAGTATTATAAGTTACTAGTAGAGTTAGTATTATAAGTTACTAGTAGAGTCAGTATTATAAGTTACTAGTAGAGTTAGTATTATAAGTTACTAGTAGAGTTAGTATTATAAGTTACTAGTAGAGTTAGTATAATAAGTTACTAGTAGAGTGAGTATTATAAGTTACTAGTAGAGTTGGAATTATAAGTTACTAGTTGAGTTAGTATTATAAGTTGCCCAGCTCTAATGTGAGGTGTGTCATGATTTGACTAAACCATTAGAGACCATAACATCACAGTCCAAACAGAGTACATACCATCATGATTTGACTAAACCATTAGAGACCATAACCTCACAGTCCAAACAGAGTACATACCATCATGTTTTGTTGAGCCACACCCATCAGACTCAGGCAGCCGTTTCAGCTCCATCTCTCTGAGTGGTTTAGCTGGTAGGATAACATAACAAGTATATTTCAGTTAAATGTAAAACAGTCTTGTATTAGCTGAACTACAGAATCATTGTGATAGCTACACGTGTTCCAGGTTGAATGAACAGTTCAGTCTGCTACATCCTTCTCAAACAGTAAATGTATATGATATTTCATTATATAATATAAGATATTAAACCAAATATTGAGTTTTACCTTCAGCCATGGTTCTGTCCCTCTTTGCCAATATATTGTCAAATGTCACCAGCTCTTTCAGCTCCCCTGCCTGCGTTGAACCAGCTCTTTCAGCTCCCCTGCCTGCGTTGAACCAGCTCTTTCAGCTCCCCTGCCTGCGTTGAACCAGCTCTTTCAGCTCCCCTGCCTGCGTTGAACCAGCTCTTTCAGCTCCCCTGCCTGCGTTGAACCAGCTCTTTCAGCTCCCCTGCCTGCGTTGAACCAGCTCTTTCAGCTCCCCTGCCTGCGTTGAACCAGCGGTCTGAGTACTGAAGTTTTCTCACAAACAAAGAAAGGAATATCCTGTGCATCTGGCAGAATGGAGGGGAGGTTCCTGCTTCCCTGGATTGTCTACAGTTCTGACAAACATGGCCTGTGTCCCAAACGGCACCCTATTCCCTTTATTGTCTGCTACTGTAGAGCAGGGCCCTGGTCAAAAGTAGTGCACTATATAGGAAACAGAGTGCCGTTTGGGATGAACACGTGGACTGTTTCTCGAAACATCCCCTACCCTCTGCATCCCTTAGCCCCAATCCCCCAGGGACTGGAGTAGATCTGAAAGGCTTGGGTAGGTATCAGCAGTATGGTGGAAGTTCGACCTAACCTATCAGAAGGCAAGGTAGAGTCACTACCATGTTGCTTATTCCTGTCCAACTCCTCCATATCTACAGGAAGTATTTAGGCTGTAGTAATGAGGCTAGGGGTTGGTTGTACGGGGCCAGGTTGTAGGGGGCAGGCAGGGGCCAGGCTAGGGGTTGGTTGTAAGGGGCCAGGCTCTAGGGGCCAGGCTAAGGGGCCATGCCAAGGCCAGGCTAGGGGCCAGGCTGTAGGGGGCAGGCAGTGGCCAGGCTAGGGGTTGGTTGAATCTGGACTGGGCCTGGAGACCCAAAAGGGTGGGTAGTGACAATGTAGGCCAAGTTTTGAAGAATGAATAAAAGAATGAAAGAATTAATTCATTTTATTTGACAGATTTTAATATATAGAGAGTTGATTCAGCCATGTACAACAAATCATATAGGTGTAGGATCTTAATTTAATCATTGTTTTGTTGCTGAGAATTTTCCTGCTATGTGATTAACATAAATTAACTGAAAACCCACACTAACACATGGTTATATTAACACAACTGCACAGTACTACAGTACTTTTGTCCAGCTAATAGCCTAACCACCGATCAAGCAACATTATGGACAAAACTTTTAAATCCTGTTGCCGCAGTGTTATTTTGCTACAACAATATTGGTCAAATTAAGATTTTACATCTGTACATAAAAAAATGATGATTGAAACTTCTCTGACTTTCTGGTGTAGGTGTTGCTGAAACTGTAAGGGAAGTAGCTATACATGTTATTCTACAACTCTCTCTCTCTCTCTCTCTCGCTCTCTCTCTCTCTCTCTCTCTCTCTCTCTCTCTCTCTCTCTCCCAGCCTCACACAACAACTGTAACAAAATGTACAACTACATTTTCAAAACTGAAGTATAATTACTGCACGTTGACTAGAAACGTATTCAGAACTAAATTAGTGTGGTAAAACATGAGTATACATACTCACCCTACAGATGCACCATGTCCCATCCTCTAATAACGATTCTGTACACAATAATACACATCATAGAGATATAATGAACTATTAGCAATGTGCACTTCCTGTACGGCAGACAGTTGATTCCTACATTAACTATTAGCAATATGCACTTCCTGTACGGCAGACATTTGATTCCTACATTAACTATTAGCAATGTGCACTTCCTGTACGGCAGACAGTTCATTCCTACATTAACTATTAGCAATATGCACTTCCTGTAAGGCAGACAGTTGATTCCTACTGTCGTGTCTTTGGGGTACCATTAAACTGAAGACATGTTTATCAATTAACTCCCTGTAATTATTATCACGTGATTAAACTGATTAATCGTTTAATTGTAATTAACTAGGAGATCGGGGCACCAAGGAGAATATTCAGATTACAAAGCTATAATTTTCCTAATATAACTTTCCTGTATTATAATATTATATTCTATTATAGTATAGGCCGATTATCTTCTGGTTTAAATGGTGTATTTTACCTCGAGTCCAGTCTCATTCCAAACGTCGTAAATTGTTGTATCTGCACGAACCCAGTCTTTACTAAAATCATCCATACATCAATTGTCTTAAAATCATTTATTTACTACACTAAGTAATTAACAGAAAACATACAAACAGTAATTATCGTCACAAAGGATTGGTATAGTAATGTGCGCTAATTGCTAACAGGCATGGCTGGTCTGTTAGACAATGGGTCATAAACAGTCAGCTGAGAAGGTACAGAGTTCATTAATATTAACAATTGAAGGCTCGCTCATTCAGGAACAATTGCAATCAATATATATTTACGCTCATGTGTCGTCGTTCTTTGTTGGAGCGTCGTTCTGTGGAGAGTTTTGTCTCTCTCTCTCGGTTAGAATGGATCTTTCAAAGCGACATTCATTAATGTCGTCATAGAATGGATGTTTCGTTGGTCTTCGCGTTCGATGATATAATTTACTTAGCTGCAGACTAATAATTAATATCAAAGACTTGTTCTTATTCTGTGGGTCTCGATAGTCTAAAAGTTAACCACGTGGTGTAGTTCACTTTCAGTAGAGGAATTGGATGGTAAAACCTATTGGCCATGGAGTGGAGGCCTGGTCTGAAGAAATGTAAATCAGGGTGGGTTTTATAGTGACCCTTGAACAGGCTTGTCAAATGACGCCTGGTCCTGTCTGTGTCCCTTGGGGGCGTGCCGATGGCTGAGTGAAGCTTGGTACAGAAATCCAATTCTATCACATTAACATCAGTACATAGCATCTCAATGTATTACAAATAGCTTTATCCTTATTAATACATTTTATACAACCATTATGATGCAAGTCTCAAGCTGAGGCTATTATATAAACAGTTTTATGGTAATATGGCTATATTGTCTCTTCTGAGTATCACAAAATTGTACCAAGCGGACCAGTTCGTAGCTGGATTCTTCACCAATCTTCCATACCTTCTCCAGAACACAAATGTCGCTTGGCTCCCCAATTCTGTGAGTTGGAAGAATTTCCTGTGTCTCTCTATGGGCCATGTGGCCAGAGACTCCTCTTAGAGTTTTTACAACCCTTTCACACAGGGCCTGGGTGGTTGGGAAGGTAGGTTGGGGGATGGTACAAAGGGGAGGGGGTCAACTGTCCTTCCTGTACCCAAAGAGGCCAACGTCATGACACTACATTAACTATTAGGAATGTGCACTTCCTGTATGGCAGGCAGTTGATGCCTACATTTTCCTAAATTCATTCCACTTTATTTCCATTTGAGAACTTAACCCCCTAAGGTCAATGCCCCATGCAAATATAATTAGCATAATACCAAAATCCCCATAAAAATCTCCCAATTTAAGCTAGAGATATGTTTTTGTGTTGCTTTGGATGCGTCTAAATCCGCTGCATTCTCCTATGTCACGTTTAAAGCTGGAGGTGCTTTTATAAGATCTAGAAAACAGTGGTTAGAAAAGAACAGCAGGTATTTATTTAATTTTTAAAAGAGAAGAGGTCATCTGAATATGGTTAGGAGACTCAACATTGATGAGAAGAGGAGAACTGAATATGGTTAGGAGACTCAACACTGATGAGAAGAGGTGATCTGAATATGGTTAGGAGACTCAACATTGATGAGAAGAGTTGAACTGAATATGGTTAGGAGACTCAACATTGATGAGAAGAGGTGAACTGAATCTGGTTAGGAGACTCAACATTGATGCCATAGTCACTGTGGATAATAAATCAATATCAGACTTCACTGCAAACTTTTAGAAGAATTGATACTAATTTCACTCTTGCCTGATTTAATTCAAATCAATTATTCAGCTCCATTCTTGATGGCAATTCTGTTGATGAGGAATTCAATAAAGTTTGCTGGGAAGATTTGACAACAAAGGAGATCAGATATGATCACAGAGTTAAAAAATATCACACCCCCTGGTACTGATGGGCAAACCTCTAATTCTTACTTGCCACATATAAGAAAGCTATAGAAAAATGAGAGCTTCCAGCGTCATTAAAATAAGGTGTTATAACTCTTACCCCTAAACCACATAAGGATACATTCTTTCTTGATAACTGATGCCCAATTACACTCTTAAACAAAGATAAGATACTAGCTTCCATTCTTGCAAAATGCTTAAAATCTGGTCTGTGTAGTTTTATTAATCAGTGCCAATCTGGATTTTTGAAAGAGCGTCATATCTAAAAAAAATGATCAGGCTGGTCTTGGACTTGATGGAATATAACGATTAATTAGGTGACAACCCTGTTATTGGATTATTGGATTTCAAGAAAGCATTTGATACTGTTAGTCATCATGAGTGCATTTTTTGAACATTGCACTCTTTCAAATTTGTATTTTTTTAATCAATACGATTAAAACTCTTTCTAATGGTGGCAATAAACTTTCCCATGGATCCTCACCTACAGTTGAAGTGGGAAGTTTACATACAATTAGGTTTGAGTCATTAAAACTAGTTTTTCATCCACTCCACAAATTTCTTGTTAACAAACTAGAGTTTTGGCAAGTCGGTTAGGACATCTAATTTTTCAAACAATTGTTTACAGACAGATTATTTCACTTATAATTCACTGTATCACAATTCCAGTGGGTCAGAAGTTTACATGCACTACGTTGACTGTGCCATTAAACAGCTTGGATAATTCCAGAAAATGATGTCATGGCTTTAGAAGCTTCTGACAGGCTAGATTTTAATTTACCGGACATTTGAGACATGTTTCGGACATCCATATGCATTCAGATCTAACCTGGCGCAAATAATTAACGAGATCTTACCTGGCGCAGCCAGTGCCATCAATTAACGAGATCTAACCGGGCGCAGCCAGCGCCATCAATTAACGAGATCTAACCGGGCCCAGCCAGCGCCATCAATTAACGACATCTAACCGGGCGCAGCCACGCCATCAATTAACGAGATCTAACATGGCGCAGCCAGCGCCAACAATTAACGAGATCTAACCTGGCGCAGCCAGTGCCATCAATTGACGAAATCTAACCTGGGGCAGGCAGTGCCATCAATTAACGAGATCTAACCTGATGCAGCCAGCGCCATCAATTAACGATATCTAACCTGGCGCAGCCAGCACCATCAATTAATGAGGTCTAACCGGGCGCAGCCAGCACCATCAATAACGAGATCTAAACTGGCGCAGCCAGCACCATCAATTAACGAGGTCTAACCGGGCACAGTCAGCCCAATAAATTAACGAGATCTAACCTGGCGCAGCCAGCGCCATCAATTAACGAGATCTAACTTGATGCAGCCAGCACCATCAATTAACGAGATCTAACCTGAAGCAGCCAGTGCCATCAATTAACAAGATCTAACCTGATGCAGGTTACAATTGTTTACAGACAGATTATTTCACTTATAATTCACTGTATCACAATTCCAGTGGGTCAGAAGTTTACATGCACTACGTTGACTGTGCCATTAAACAGCTTGGAAAATTCCAGAAAATGATGTCATGGCTTCTGATAGGCTAGATTTCGAATGACTGGACATTTGAGACATGTTTCGGACATCCATATGCATTCAGATCTAACCTGGGGCAAATAATTAACGAGATCTAACCTGGCTCAGCCAGCGCCATCAATTAACGAGATCTAACCTGGCGCAGCCAGCACCATCAATTAACGAGATCTAACCTGGCGCAGCCAGCGCCATCAATTAAAGAGATCTAACCTGATGCAGCCAGCGCCATCAATTAATGAGATCTAATCTGATGCAGCCAGCGCCATCAATTAACGAGATCTAACCTGATGCAGCCAGCGCCATCAATTAACGAGATCTAACCTGATGCAGCCAGCGCCATCAATTAACACGATCTAACCTGATGCAGCCAGCGCCAACAATTAACGAGATCTAACCTGATGCAGCCAGCGCCATCAATTAACACGATCTAACCTGATGCAGCCAGCGCCATCAATTAACACGATCTAGCCTGATGCAGCCAGCGCCATCAATTAACAAGATCTAACCTGATGCAGCCAGCGCCAACAATTAATGAGATCTAACCTGGCGCAGCCAGCGCCATCAATTAACACGATCTAACCTGATGCAGCCAGCGCCAACAATTAACGAGATCAAACCTGGCGCAGCCAGCGCCATCAATTAACGAGATCTAGCCTGGCGCAGCCAGCACCATCAATTAACGAGATCTAACCTGGCGCAGTCAGCCCAATAAATTAACGAGATCTAACCTGGCGCAGCCAGTGCCATCAATTATTAACAAGATCTAACCTGATGCAGCCAGTGCCATCAATTAATGAGATCTAACCTGGCGCAGCCAGCACCATCAATTAACGAGATCTAACCTGGCGCAGTCAGCCCAATAAATTAACGAGATCTAACCTGGCGCAGCCAGTGCCACCAATTAACAAGGGGTTTGTTGCCCAAATGAGACACATTTACGTGTCCTTAGAACAACCTATAACAAATCACAAAAACACTATTCCTTGTGTTACAATGTGCAGCATATGCAAATTTGTATAGCCAATTCTTTTGTATTTATTTTTTAGGTCGATATATTGGATAGATATTTTGACAGGCTTGTTTAGATAGGTATATGTTTCTACTTATAATTACCAACATTTAGGCAGTGATGTGTACTCATGGATGCCAACAAAAAAAAGACTAAAATGTAAAATGTAAAGCCAGGCTTCCTAAAATATTTGACCAATAAAAGAACAGCAATTATAAAACAATTCTTCTTTCATTTACATACTTTTCCGTCAATTTGCAAGTGGCTGAATCTCAACAGAGAAATCATCTGAGCAGGGGAAACGCCCCTCTGTCTCAGTGTGTATAGCCAATGTGTCTGATGTCGTCTGGACCAAAATAGAATATATAACATGTTGCCGCCGTAGCATTTGATTGATGCCAGCAAGCATTTGGCCTCTCTTGATAAAAACATTATAAAATAATTTGCTAATTTGAGCTGAGCTGAACTGTGGGTTGTCATGGTGCAGCAAAACAGCCCCAAGGGAGGCTCGTTTGGATACACCAATCAAATCACATCCTAAGAAAAATGTAATCTTCAGAAAAACGTGTCTGTTTCTGGTCTGCTTGTGTTGATGTCCTGCAGTAGCTAGCTTGCTAAATTGGCCCTTTCCTAAGCCATGGATGGAGTTGGTGATTTGTACTGTAGTTTTTACTTAATTCTCTATACAGGTCAATGATTATGACAGCATTCTGATCTAAATTAATATGTTGTACCGTTGGCCTAAGAAGATTGAAGTTCAATCTTAGCCTAGATGTAGCCTAGTAGGCTCACTTTAATTAGCTAGCTAACTTAGCTGGTTCATTGTTGCCAATGTGAGGAATTTAGGGTAGCAAGCATTTTAGCTAGGTAGCCTATGACAACAAAAATTAAAAGTGTACTGTATGACAGAGTCATAGACCGTTTAGCCAACATGAAAGTGAGGAGGATGGCATTGGCGTTCAACTAGTCTACAAGTAGGGTGAGTGAACATGTTTTCTTTTACTTGTGCACAAAGACAGAAATCAGTACCATGGGAAGCCACATGATATTTAGCAACATTGATTGGACAAACATTTTTTCTGTGTATTAAACTATGCAGATATACCTTTCTTGATTTGATGATATTTCAATGTTTAAGTTAAAATGGTGCTGGAATAGCGGAGGCAGTGCTGCTGTTGTCTTTGTGCTGACTTGAGGTAACTGTTTGAATGTTAAATGACGAGACAGAGGCATTGATGCGAGTAACCAGTCTTGTTCACTATATTGCAATACATCCGGGTATTTCAAGCACACCGGTAAAAACACTGGAGTTGCAGTAATTAAAATTTACCAACAGATGGCAGCACTGTGCCATCTTACACCCATAACATCTTCCCTTTTATAAAACAGGACAGGAGGTGTCAATTCACTATCAAAACAAACCTAGTAATAATTTCCAACATGAACAGTTTATTTTGTTTCTTTTTATTCAGGTAACAACATTTTGATACTCTCTTCACTTGTATCTCTGTCTGGCAACAATCCCTAATGGGAAACCTACAGATTAAGTATTTTTGGTGGCTGGGACAGGTGCCCACAGCGTGAAAAGACAGGGGGCTTGTCTGCGAGGACTGCGGGTTCCCGCACAGGCGTGTCACCTGACTGTCTAAGGGGAGTATTGATGGGTGAGGGAGCGGCCGACCTGTGATCCCCTGGCTCTTCGCCCAGTGCCTCAGGCCCCATGTGACTTGCTGGGGTTCTGTCTTTTGTCATGCGACCCCTTTGACCATCAGGGTTCTGAGTAGGTGCTGGCTCAGCAATCCGAAGGTCAACCTTGTTACAACGGTACAGTGATCCATTCACTTCGACCAAGTAGAAGCGTGGTGCCACTTTCTGTACACAGGATCCGAGTCTCCAGAGGCCCGTCCGGTCCCCTGGTAGGGGCTTCATCCGCACCGTTTCACCCACCCTGAGCTCAGGTAAGTCTTTTGCTGATTTGTCATAGATGAACTTAGAGACCTGTCTTCTGTGATGTAGCTTCACCAGCACGTCTGTCACCACACATGGCTCCAGGAGAGTGCTGGCTACTGGCAGAGCTGCTTTTAAGCGCCGTGCCATGAGGCGCTGGGCCGGGCTGCTATCCATGCCTTCTGTCGGGGTATTGCGCCACTGCAGGATTGCTTTCCAGGCATCTTTGCCCTCTCTCAGAGCTTTTTTTGCAGAGGTTCTTTGCGATTTTGACCCCGGACTCCGCCTTCCCATTAGCTTTTGGGTGTCGTGGTGATGAAGTGATGTGCTCGAATTCCCAGTCTGCAGCAAATTTTCGGAACTCAACTCCGGAGAATTGGGGTCCATTGTCTGAAATTACCCTATCTGGCTGGCCATAGCGGGCACACCGAGCCTTGCAGCGTTTGATCGTTGTCTCTGCTGAGAGGTCGGGGAGGAGGTCAATCTCCCAGAAGTCTGAGTAATGATCGACTACCAGCAGAAAGTCTTTGCCACTGTGCTGGAAGAGATCTAGACTTACTATCTGCCAGTGGCGCATCGGTAGCTCGTGGGACATCATCGTCTCTCTCTGTTGCTCAATGGCATATTCATTGCAGATTGTGCATTTACTGACATAGTCTTTGATTTCACTCTTCATTCCTGGCCAATACAGTGTGTCACATGCTTGTCTGTAACAGGCCTCACCTCCTATGTGACTTGAGTGCACGCGCGCCAACATCTCAAGTTGCACAGACTGGGGAATAACGACTCTCTGACCCTTGAATATTACTCCTTTTTGAACACTGAGCTCCTCTTTGACTGGCCAATAATCTCTGACGGCTAAAGCAGTTTCTTCCTTGCAGTCGGGCCAGCCCATCAGAATCACAGACCTCAATGCCTGGAGTTGCTCGTCCCTGTCTGTGTGCTGTCTGATTTGTATAAGGCGCTGGTCCGTGACATTGAGGTAGTCAGCCATGTTGATGTGTTCAACATTCACTTGCTCTGTTTATAAGCTGCACACAGCGTGTCGTTCATGCATGGAGCGTGTGTGAGTGCCTGATGCAGTAGCTCTGCTGAACGTGTCACTCACATACATCTCTGGCCCTGGCTTATATACCACCTTGAGGTTGTAGTTTTGTAGGGCCAGTAGCATGCTCTGCAGTCGTTTCGGGGCATTCAGGAGAGGCTTGCTGAATATAGCAATAAGGGTGTGATCTGTCTCTGCGTTAATATTGTTGCGCCCGTACAGGTAGTGGTGGAAGCGTTGGCATGCAAACACAATGCTGAGGCACTCCTTCTCTATCTGGGCATAGTTCTGCTCTGTTGGGGTGAGTGCCCTAGAGGTGAATGCCACAGGCTGGCCCTCCTGCATGAGGCAACAGCCAAGTCCATACTGGCTTGAGTCAATCTGAATCGTGACAGGTTTTGACACATCGTAGTATCGCAGTACATGTGTCTGGGTGACCAGTTGTTTTATTTCCCTCAGCGCTCACTTCCATGTTTTGGGAGCCAATGCCAGATGGTGTCCTTGTCCATGAGCCTTCTTAGTGGCTCACACACTCCAGAGAGCCGCGGTAGGAACTTGGCCAGGTAGGTGACGAATCCGACAAAGCGCTGCACTCAGATGGGTGGGGCATTTCCAAGACAGCCTTCACTTTTTCAGGATCCGCCTTCAATCCGGTGGAGGACAAGATGTGCCCATGAAAGCGAACCTCTGGCACTTTAAACTGAAGCTTTTTTATGCTTAGCCTTAGCTTGACCTGTCTACATCTGAACATCAGGGCCAGCAGCTTGGCGTCATGGTCACATTCTGCCTCCTCATCACTGTCCCCACAGCCGACTACGAGGATGTCATCCGCTATGGGTTCCACGCCACTGAGTCCCATCAACAACTTGTGCTGTTTCCGCTGATACACCTCTGGAGCCACGGAGACACCAAACGGGAGCTTCAACCACCTCTTCCTGCCCCAGGGTGTCCAAAAGGTGGTCATGTAGCTGCTGGGCTCGTCGAGCTTGCACTGCAGGAAGGCATCTCTGGCATCCACGAGCGTGAATACTCTGGCCTTTGGGAGCTTGTAAAGAACATCCTCCAACGTGGGCATAATGTAATGTGAGCATCGCAGAGCCCGGTTGAGGTGTTTAGGATCAATGCATATCCGTAGCTTGTCTGGTTTCTTGAAGATGACCATATTACTTATCCAGTCTGTAGGCTCGATGACGGATATCATGTGGCCGTCTGCTTCGGATTTGTCAAGCTGAGCCTTTGTAGCTGCTTTCATGGCCACTGGTACATTGCAGGGTGCACACTGGACAGGCTAGTTTGCTGCGTCCAACTCAAAGTGGACTTCGCCGGGAACTGACTCGACCGGTGCGTTGAAGACATCATGGTACTTGCTTAGGAGTGTCTCCTTGCTCAGGGGCCCAGCCTGGTCTATAATGTTAAGATCAGCTGGGATGGTGAAGTTAATAAGCCTAAGGCGCTCGCATGTAGAACCTGACAGTAATGGCTGTTGACTAGCCTCAACGATTTCAAACTCAAGGGTGTGTTTCTGGCCACGTAAAACACACTCTGTCACAAACAGGCCTAAAGAGGTCATGAACTGGCCTGAATACAGTTTCAGCTTGGTGCTACTCTGTGTGAGTTTGTCTCTGGGCGCGAGCCTCCTTTTATCTTTAAGGCTCATAACGTTACATGTGGCCCCTGAATCTAGCAGGCATTGCTGTGGTTTATTATTAACCTGTTAGGGCTAGGGGGCAGTATTGACACGGCCGGATAAAAAACGTACCCGATTTAATCTGGTTACTACTCCTGCCCAGTAACTAGAATATGCATATAATTATTGGCTTTGGATAGAAATTTATCGTGAGTAATTTAGTAAATTCACCGGCAGTGTTCGGTGGGAATGCTAGTCACATGCTAGTCACATGCTAATGTAAAAAGCTGTTTTTTGATATAAATATGAACTTGATTGAACAAAACATGCATGTATTGTATAACATAATGTCCTAGGGTTGTCATCTGATGAAGATCATCAAAGGTTAGTGCTACATTTAGCTGTGGTTTGGGTTTATGTGACATTATATGCCAGCTTGAAAAATGGGTGTCTGATTATTTCTGGCTGGGTACTCTGCTGACATAATCTAATGTTTTGCTTTCGTTGTAAAGCCTTTTTGAAATCGGACAGTGTGGTTAGATTAACGAGAGTCTTGTCTTTAAAATGGTGTAAAATAGTCATATGTTTGAAAAATTGAAGTTTTTGCATTTTTGAGGTATTTGAATAACGCGCTACGGGATTCCACTGGCTGTTACGTAGGTGGGACGAAATCGTCCCACTGGCCCTAGAGAAGTTAAGAGTTTCCCCAGTATATGCCTGATGTTTATACATTGTACGTGGTGTGGAAAATATCCAAATCAAAGAGAATGTTTTGGTAAAGATGAAATGTGAAGTTAGTGTCTAAAATTGGATTTGAGTAAAATCCAGCCCTTGCTCTTAACGTGGTACGCCCAGAGAACTGCCCTAAAGGCGGTTACGCCCACTTCTGACCCGAGGGTATAAGACAGGAGATTGGAGAATTAACATTAGACTAAGAGACCCCAAGCTGCAGCGAAGGTCTAAATGGTCAACGAACCCCAAAACGAAACACAAGGAAGAAGACCAAGGAATCCTTTTCTACACAAGCTATGGATGAGTAGCTGTGTCTAAGCGGGTGATTTCAAGCCGAACCACCTAGCCTCCACTCTCCATCGAATCGTGGTATCTACACTGTGAGCTCTGAGCTACAGAGCTGTCTGTCCTCAGGCGACACCACAGAGAAAAGGGAAGAAATCAGACCACCAAGCCAAGAAGGACACTGACATCGTGAGGACAATCAGAGAGTTGCGTCGGAGCTCTGCGCCTTTGAGAAGCCTAAACGAGCCACGCGGGACGCCCATCTGAGACCTCCAACACGTAATTACATCATTATATTCTGACCCATAAGAGCGGCAGTTCGGGGCATGGCTAGGTTTAAATAAGCATAGCTGACAAATTAACTCAAATGTATATTTCTCTCGTGTACTTTCTTTGTTTCTCTCTCTTTTTAAATCCCCATTTTGGGTAACACGCGCCACAGTGTGTTGGCCCGTTATACTAAGTCCTAATCAATAGCCTAGACTGTGTTTTGTGTATGTGTATTTTTATCATCATTTTAGCTTGCTAGTAAATAAATAATCAACTAAGATTGGTGTGGTAAACTCATTGGTGTAGCCCGGGTTCGTGCAGATTCCTGGATTATGCGACATCAGAAATGAGACATTAGAGGAAATTGTTTTAAGTAGCGACTGTTGTAAAATCGATATTCTGATATTCTTTGAGTTAATTTGGGAAATAGAAACTCAATAAAACTAATTTTCCCATGGTGCCCCAGGTTAATGAGTTAATAATTGCTTGATTCATTGCTTGATTCATTTAACCACGCAATTATAAACAGTTAATCATTCGATGAGCAACAGTCGTCACATTAACTAATACAACGTCACGACCCTAGCATTAAACTTATCTTAGAAAAAACAATCAATCTTAACATAATCACTAGTTAACAACAAATGGTTGATGATATTACAAGTTTATCTAGCTTGTCCTGCGTTGCATATAATGGATGCGTTGCCTGTTCATTTATCATTGAATAACAGCCTACTTCTCCAACCAGGTGATTTAACCTCTATGGGACCGGCGGGACGAATTCGTCCCACCTACGTAACAGCCAGTTGAATCCTGTGGCGCGATTTTCAAAACCTTTGAGATGCTATTACTTCAATTTCTCAAACATATGACTATTTTACAGCTATTTAAAGACCAGACTCTCGTTAATCTAACCACACTGTCCGATTTCAAAAAGGCTTTACAACGAAAGCAAAACATTAGATTATGTCAGCAGAGTACCAAGCCAGAAATAATCAGATACCCATTTTTCAAGCTAGCATATAATGTCACAAAAACCCAGAAGACAGCTAAATGCAGCACTAACCTTTGATGATCTTCATCAGATGACAACCCTAGGACATTATGTTATCCTCTTGGGGCTAGGTGGGACGCTAGCGTGCCACCCGTGGTGCACTCCATCAACAGCAGGTGCATTTCAAGAGCGGCAAATTTGAATCCAAATAAATGTCAAAATTCAAATTTTTCAAAAATACAACTATTTTACACCATTTGAAAGATAAACATCTCCTTAATCTAACCACGTTTTACGATTTCAAAAAGGTTTTACGGCGAAAGCATAAATTTAGAGTATGTTAGGACAGTACATTTACAAGAGTTGTGTGTAATGTTTTGTCAAGTCAAAGACAGGGTCACCAAAACCATAAAACCAGCTAAAATGATGCACTAACCTTTTACAATCTCCATCAGATGACACTCCTAGGACATTATGTTAGACAATGCATGCATTTTTAGTTCTATCAAGTTCATATTTATATCCAAAAACAGCGTTTTACTATGGCATTGATGTTGAGGAAATCGTTTCCCTCCAATAACCGGCAGTCAAGTCAGCGTCACAAATTAAATAATTAAAATTAGAAAACATTGGTAAAATATTATATTGTCATTTAAAGAATTATAGATTTACATCTTTTGAACGCAATCAACTTGCCAGATTTAAAAATAACCTTACTGGGAAATCACACTTTGCAATAATCTGAGCACTGCGCCCAGAAAAATACGCGTTGCGATACAGACTAGACGTCATGTTGGGGAGATCTAAAATCGAAAATACTATGTAAATAATCCATTACCTTTGATTCTCTTCATCAGATGTCACTTCCAGGTATCACAGGTCCATAACGAATGTAGTTTTGTTCAAAAAAGTTCATCATTTATGTCCAAAAATCTCCGTCTCGTTAGCACATGATGTAAGCCAGCCGGACTTCTCGTCATGAACGAGGGGAAAAAATATATTTCCGTTCGTTCAAACATGTCAAACGTTGTATAGCATAAATCATTAGGGCCTTTTTTAACCAGAACATGAATAATATTCAAGGTGGACGAATGCATACTCTTTTATAACGTATTGGAACGAGGGTACCCAACATGAACTCGCGCGCCAGGTGTCTAATGGGACATCATCGTTCCATGGCTCTTGTTCGGTCAGATCTCCCTCCAGAAGACTCAAAACACTTTGTAAAGGCTGGTGACATCTAGTGGAAGCAATAGGAAGTGCCAAAATATTCCTAAACCCCTGTGTTTTTCAATGGGATAGGTTTAAAGTCAATACAACACATCAGGTATCCACTTCCTGTCAGAAAATGTCTCAGGGTTTTGCCTGCCAAATGAGTTCTGTTATACTCACAGACACCATTCAAACAGTTTTAGAAACTTTAGAGTGTTTTCTATCCATATATAATAAGTATATGCATATTCTAGTTACTGGGTAGGATTAGTAACCAGATTAAATCGGGTACATTTTTTTTATCCAGACGTGCAAATGCTGCCCCCTAGCCCCAACAGGTTAAACAATACATGCATGTTTTGTTCAATCAAGTTCATATTTATATCAAAAACCAGCTTTTTACATTAGCATGTGACGTTCAGAACTAGCAAATTCCCCGCAAACTTCCGGGGAATTCGCTAACAATTTACTAAATTACTCACGATAAACGTTCACAAAAAGCATAACAATTATTTTAAGAATTATAGATACAGAACTCCTCTATGTACTCGATATGTCCGATTTTAAAATAGCTTTTCGGTGAAAGCACATTTTGCAATATTCTCAGTAGATAGCCCGGCATCACAGGGCTAGCTATTTAGACACCCAGCAAGTTTAGCACTCACCAAAGTCAGATTTACTATAAGAAAATTGTTATTACCTTTGCTGTCTTCGTCAGAATGCACTCCCAGGACTTCTACATCAATAACAAATGTTGGTTTGGTCCCAAATAATCCATTGTTATATCCAAATAGCGGCGTTTTGTTCGTGCGTTCAAGACACTATCCGAAAGGGTAAATAAGGGTGACGAGCATGGCGCATTTCGTGACAAAAAATGTCTAAATATTCCATTACCGTACTTCGAAGCATGTCAACCGCTGTTTAAAATCAATTTTTATGCAATTTTTCTCGTAAAAAAGCGATAATATTCCGACCGGGAAAGCGTGTATACGTACAAAGAGAGAGAAAATAAAAACATATCGTGCCCTCGTGCATGAGCCTGAGTCTCAGAGTACTCTGACCGGCCACTATCCAAATGCGATAATGTGTTTCAGCCTGGGGCTGCCTCGATATCATTCAGCTTTTTCCCGGGCTCTGAGAGCCTATGGGAGCCGTAGGAAGTGTCACGTTACAGCAAAGATCCTCAGTCTTCAATAAAAAGAGCCAATATGAACAACAACTTGTCAGACAGGCCACTTCCTGTTCAGAATCTTCTCAGGTTTTTGCCTGCCATATGAGTTCTGTTATACTCACAGACACCATTCAAACAGTTTTAGAAACTTTAGGGTGTTTTCTATCCAAAGCCAATAATTATATGCATATTCTAGTTACTGGGCAGGAGTAGTAACCAGATTAAATCGGGTACGTTTTTTATCCGGCCGTGTCAATACTGCCCCCTAGCCCTAACAGGTTATTAAACTAGGGAAATTGTGTCACATCTCTTGCGTTCTGTGCATGTAGAGTCAGGGTATATGCAGCAGTTTGGGCCGCCTGGCTCGTTGCGAACTGTGTGAAGACCATTTCTTCCTAAGAAAGACCATAACTAATTTGCCAGAATTGTACATAATTATGACATAACATTGAAGGTTGGGCAATGTAACAGCAATATTTAGACTTAGGGATGCCACCCGAACGGTTCCGTATTTCCCTGAAAGAATAAACATTTTGTTTTCTAAATGATAGTTTCTGGATTTGACCATATTAATGACCTAAGGCTCATATTTCTGTGTGTTATTATATTATAATTAAGTATATGATTTGAAAAAGCAGTCTGACTGAGCGGTGGTAGGCAGCAGCAGGCTCGTAAGCATTCATTCAAACAGCACTTTCCTGCATTTGCTCTGCTTCAAGCATTGCACTGTTTATGACTTCAAGCCTATCAACTCCTGAGATTAAGCTGGCAATACTAAAGTACCCATTAGAACATCCAATAGTCAAAGGTATATGAAATACAGAGAAATATTTTATTTATCTGTTATTTTACCACATAAGTTGGCTGAGAACACATTCTCATTACAGCAACAACCTGGGGAATAGTTACAGGGGAGAGGAGGGGGATGAATGAGCCAATTGGAAACTGGGGATTATTAGGTGACCATGATGTTTTGAGGGCCAGATTGGGAATTTAACCAGGACACCAGGGTTAACAGCCCTACTCGTACAATAAGTGCCATGGGATCTTTAATGACCTCAGAGAGTCAGGACACCCATTTAACATCCCATCTGAAAGACAGCACCCTACACAGGGCAATGTCCCCAATCATTGCCCTGGGATAATATTTATTTTTTACACCAGAGGAAAGAGTGCCTCCTACTGGCCCTCCAACACCACTTCCAGCAGCATCTGGTCTCCCATCCAGGGACTGACCAGGACCAACCCTGCTTAGCTTCAGAAGCAAGCCAGTAGTGGGATGCAGGGTGATATGCTGCTGGCTAAATAGTCCTATAAAAACTACAACCTAAAACTTCTCACCTGGGAATATTGAAGACTCATGTTAAAAGGAACCACCAGCTTTCATATGTTCTGAGCAAGGAACTTAAATGTTAGCTTTTTTACATGGCACATATTGCACTTTTACTTTCTTCTACAACACTTTGTTTTTGCATTATTTAAACCAAATTGAACATGTTTCATTATTTATTTGAGACTGAATTGATGTGTTATTGATGTATTATATTAAGTTAAAATAAGTGTTCATTCAGTATTGTTGTAATTGTCATTATTACATTATATATATATATATTATATATATATAAATCGGACAATTAATCGGTATCGACTTTTTTTTGGGTCCTTCAATAATCGGTATCGGCGTTGAAAAATCATAATCGGTCGACCTCGTACACTGTAAGACTTTTCTGTAATTTCAACAGTAAAACACTGTAGAATGAACAGTAAAATAACTTAAATGTGTTTTACAGCGTTAATGCAGTAGATTGCACTGCATCATGGGTAAAATGCTGAAAAATACTGTTGTTAACTGTGAATGTAAGCCTCCTGTAAAAATTACTCTAACTTATTATATTTCTTTACAGTCCGAACACTGCTGTAGTTGGTGGCGCCAAACGGCCTGTGGTGTGTGTGTGTGTGTGTGTGTGTGTGTGTGTGTGTGTGTGTGTGTGTGTGTGTGTGTGTGTGTGTGTGTGTGTGTGTGTGTGTGTGTGTGTGTGTGTGTGTGTGTGTGTGTGTGTGTGTGTGTGTGAAAGAGAAAGAGAGCTGTATCTCAAGGTTGAAACCAAAACTGTTCTCAGGGCAGCTCTGCCGGTTTTGAATGGCAGAAAATACTTTTCGTAGCAGGTTACGAGAATTAACGCAGCAAGTTAGGATAATTAGGTAAAGGTTAGGGAAAGCTAAAATACTAACAATGTCCCCGACACGACTCGAATCTATCTACAACCAGGCCTGCCCTGAGAACAGACTTGATTTCCACTAATGCGATGCTCCTCGCCAAACGGTCTGTGAGGAAGACTCATGAGAAAATAAGCTTTCTGTTCTACTCTAGCTATTTTATTTTTGTGGAAAAGCCTAAATATTTTTGAGCATCTGATAAGTTTGTAGTAATTCCATATACTATATTCTTCTATATACCTACTGCAGGTTTTCTTAACTAAGCTACTAACTAGCTAGCTAACGTTAGCTTGTTTGGATTGTGTTAGCTAACAGTAGCCAAGTTGAAATGTCAGTCTGTTGCATTGATCTTTCTTGTTGATCTTTCAGGTTTCTCTGTTGTTTCCCTGTCTCACTCAGTGTGTTCTTAAACCAGTGTAGGCATGGAGGGTCTTCAAGATGCAATTAAAAACCAATTGCCTGAGTTGGAGACTGAGACGTTGAGATCTTTGTCAGAGCATCTGAGGGCAAATGTTGGAGTGGAGAATATTAAAGACCTTGAATATGTTCAACCGGAGGACATAAAAGACCATTTGATGCCAATATAGTGCCGGGAATTGCTTCAGTCCTTCAACCAAAGAGGTGAGATCTTGATTGATGAATGTAACATATGTATGTAATTGTTATGAAAAAAGGTGCTATCTAGAACGGTAAATGGTTATTTGGCTGTCCCCATAGGAGAATCCTTTGAAGATCCCTTTTTGATTCCAGGTAACTTTACATGTATAACCCTTTTGGTTCCAGGTAAAACTCTTCTGGGTTCCATTTAGAACCCTTTCCACCAAGGGTTCTAGCTGGAAACAAAAAGGGTTCTCCTATGGGGACAGGCAAAGAACCCTTTCGGAACCCTTTTTCTAAGAGTGTACACACATGTTAAAAAGGTTCTGTAAATAGTTAATTTGTTTTCCCTCAAAATAAATGGTTTATGCTTTGAGGGAGCGAGACAAATGTAATAAAATGGACAGAAATGACAAAAATACATAAAAGTACAAAAATATACAAATGTTTCTTTAAATTGTTTGTTTGTCCTCTTGTGCTGGTATGGAGTGCAGCACATAGTCTAACAGTTTTTTCTTTGTCATTGTTTAAAGAAAATGAAGAATGGATATTATCTGTAACAATGGATAGGACTCTTGTCCTCCTCCAAGCACCAGTGACCTCCAGGAACAGTGGCCTTTCCTTTTCACCAAGTTATGGCTCTGCGACCACTTCAATACCCTCACTGGCATCGTGATTGACAGTCGCCTGGCTCAAGCTCTCCTGAACAAGAGTAAGAGAATTGTCAACATTTTTAAAAGCCAAAAGACCATTCTGCCATTGTTTTGTTGATGACCCACTTCAAAGAGGAGGACAAAACTTTGTTCCTCTTGGCAGATGTAAGGAATAGTGTTTTTAGACTTATGAAGTTTATATGATTAATGGTGTTTATACTGTACCATTACACATGATATGAATATTTTTTATGTGTATGTTTTGTGATTTTAGGTCACTGCAACTCGGGTTGATATCGAGGTGCAAATTCCTTTGCCATTTCATATCCAACATTGTTATGCAAGTAAAGTCCAGGTCAGATAAAAAATGTTATGACAGGCATGGAAACAAACAAAATTCAAACACAATTTGGCCAGGTAGTGTTCTCCTGGCATCCGCCAAACCCAGATTCGAACTACCAGATGGTGAAGCTTGATTCAACACTCCAGAGAACATGTTTCCACTGCTCCAGAGTCCAATGGCGGCGAGCTTTACACCACTCCAGCCGACACTTTGCGAATGGCGATATTAGGCTTGTGTACGGATGCTCGGCCATGGAAACCTATTTCATAAAACTCCCGATGAGCAGTTCCTGTGCTGACGTTGCTTCCAGAGGCCGTTTGGAGTGTTGCAACCGAGGACAGACACGCGGCTGAGCTGTTGTTGCTCCTAGACGTTTCTACTTCACAATAACAGCACTTACAGTTGACCAGGGCAGCTCTAGCAGGGCAGAAATTTGAAGAACTGACTCCTCTTGAACTGCACTGTTGGTCAAGGGCTTATAAGTAAGTACTTCACGGTAAGGTCTACACTTGTTGTATTCGGCGCATGTGACAAATAAAGTTTGATTTGATTTGTATCTGACGTCTGTTGATTCTCATTGTACAGTATAAATCTACTCTACTGCTACACTTAAACCACTGAGTGTATTCCCCACTCCAACCTCTTAATTTCCACATCTTTATATGTCAGGGTCTTTCAGTCTTTTTAAAGACATTGAACCCTGAAAATACCCCGTTAAAACACTTGTAACGGGATCTACTACTGGAGCTGCTACCATCGTCAGAACAACTGCTGTTGCTGTCAACACGCCATCTTAAATCTGCTTCTTCTTGACTTTATATTTCCACTCATTCTGTTTCCTGTTCTTTCCTACACCATCCCCACTAAATACACACACTACCATTTTAATATATACTATATATCCCCACTAAATACATACACTACCATTTAATATATACTATGTATCCCCACTAAATACATACACTACTATGTACTATGTATCCCCATTAAATACATACACTACCATTTAATACATACTGTCATGACGTTGCCCTGTTGGCGGAGGTTTATGACCCCCCCCCCATAAATACCTTTCCCCCTTTTTCTCTCCACTCTACAGAATGGACTCTTGGAAAGCCCTTTGGTAACATAGAGTATGGTAACATCAAAAGGTTGGGAACCTAACAATATCTCGGTAATCCAACCAGTTGAAAGTGTCCGTTGGTACTTAAAAAATGTGATGTCAGATCAGTTGTCGTCTGAGACATTATTACTGATGATTGGACAACATTAACTGTATCTTGGAAAGTCTACACATTCTAGTTATCAGATTCACATGGAATTGTTGTGCAATTTAAATGTTTAAATATGAAACTATTTGTGAAAAGATTTAAATGTAATTTTAGCTTCTAAATGAAAGAATTGTTTTCATAAGTGAACTATGCTCACACAGTGGCCCCGCCCAAGTGAACAGGCATTGGTTGTGAACTATGAAACATGCCCTTCTCTCCCTCACCACAAATGCCCATTGACGAAAGTCAACCTCTTATAGTCCCGATGACGTGAGGACTGCTGTCCATACTTTAAAAAGGGCGAATTTCAATGTGGAGGTGACGATCGACACGCTGAAAGGATGAATTTCGACTATACCAGCCAGAATATAGCATGAGCTTATGGTATAGCAACTTGGTATGAACTTTGAAGTGATACATCCTGGCCGTCGAGTTATCAGCAGCAGCTGTGGACGTGCGTGGCCTGGGAAGGGACGGAGAATCTCTTCGGAACGACAGGGTACTACATCGTATCCGTTCTACCACCGAACAACAGGGTATTACATGGTATCTGTTCTACCACCAGATGAACGACTACAACGTATCTGCCCAGAAATACTCTTCAAAGGACAAGGGAGATCTCTGCTGGGCAACCCAGCCTTCCATCTTCAACCAATCTATCGAAGCGCAGCTCAGAGTAAATATACTGCTCAAAAAAATAAAGGGAACACTTAAACAACACAATGTAACTCCAAGTCAATCACACTTCTGTGAAATCAAACTGTCCACTTAGGAAGCAACACTGATTGACAATAAATTTCACATGCTGTTGTGCAAATGGAATAGACAACAGGTGGAAATTATAGGCAATAAGCAAGACACCCCCAATAAAGGAGTGGTTCTGCAGGTGGTAACCACAGACCACTTCTCAGTTCCTATGCTTCCTGGCTGATGTTTTGGTCACTTTTGAATGCTGGCGGTGCTTTCACTCTAGTGGTAGCATGAGACGGAGTCTACAACCCACACAAGTGGCTCAGGTAGTGCAGCTCATCCAGGATGGCACATCAATGCGAGCTGTGGCAAGAAGGTTTGCTGTGTCTGTCAGCGTAGTGTCCAGAGCATGGAGGCGCTACCAGGAGACAGGCCAGTACATCAGGAGACGTGGAGGAGGCCGTAGGAGGGCAACAACCCAGCAGCAGGACCGCTACCTCCGCCTTTGTGCAAGGAGGAGCAGGAGGAGCACTGCCAGAGCCCTGCAAAATGACCTCCAGCAGGCCACAAATGTGCATGGGTCTGCTCAAACGGTCAGAAACAGACTCCATGAGGGTGGTATGAGGGCCCGACGACCACAGGTGGGAGTTGTGCTTACAGCCCAACACCGTGCAGGACGTTTGGCATTTGCCAGAGAACACCAAGATTGGCAAATTCGCCACTGGCGCCCTGTGCTCTTCACAGATGAAAGCAGGTTCACACTGAGCACGTGACAGACGTGACAGAGTCTGGAGACACCGTGGAGAACATTCTGCTGCCTGCAACATCCTCCAGCATGACCGGTTTGGCGGTGGGTCAGTCATGGTGTGGGGTGGCATTTCTTTGGGGGGCCGCACAGCCCTTCATGTGCTCGCCAGAGGTAGCCTGACTGCCATTAGGTACCGAGATGAGATCCTCAGACCCCTTGTGAGACCATATGCTGGTGCGGTTGGCCCTGGGTTCCTCCTAATGCAAGACAATGCTAGACCTCATGTGGCTGGAGTGTGTCAGCAGTTCCTGCAAGAGGAAGGCATTGATGCTATGGACTGGCCCGCCCGTTCCCCAGACCTGAATCCAATTGAGCACATCTGGGACATCATGTCTCGCTCCATCCACCAACGCCACGTTGCACCACAGACTGTCCAGGAGTTGGCGGATGCTTTAGTCCAGGTCTGGGAGGAGATCCCTCAGGAGACCATCCGCCACCTCATCAGGAGCATGCCCAGGCATTGTAGGGAGGTCATACAGGCACGTGGAGGCCACACACACTACTGAGCCTCATTTTGACTTGTTTTAAGGACATTACATCAAAGTTGGATCAGCCTGTAGTGTGGTTTTCCACTTTCATTTTGAGTGTGACTCCAAATCCAGACCTCCATGGGTTGATAAATTGGATTTCCATTGATTATTTTTGTGTGATTTTGTTGTCAGCACATTCAACTATGTAAAGAAAAAAGTATTTAATAAGATTATTTCTTTCATTCAGATCTAGGATGTGTTGTTTAAGTGTTCCCTTTATTTTTTTGAGCAGTGTATATTTCTTGGATTTTCCTTTTCCGAATGTGTGGTTATTTAGAATGCATAAGATTCTGTACTTACGATATCATAGCTTCATAAGGTCCGATAGAGACCCAATCCTTTTGTTCCTCAGTCTTCCCGCACTTTCATTCAAACCCAACCCCCTTTCTTTGTGTAACCAGCCGTCATATCGGTTTCGTCCGCTAGGGACGTTTCCCTTTATGACATAATTAGTAATCAATGTATGATCCATCCGTATATATGTAATTCTGTGTAATTATTTAGGTATTTTGTAAATAAATAATTAAACCAAATGTTGTATTGCAGATTCAACTTGTTAGCCAGGGTTCGTGAAGATAACCAAGAATTTTACGACTTTCAGATGAGACTGAATAAGGTGATGATTAATAATTGGCTGCTATTGATATAAAAGATTACCAGGTCTTTAAGAGTTTATTAGAAAGACAACAGCTCTATAAACATTATTCTGTGGTGCCCTGACTTCCTAGTTAATTACATTTACATGATTAGTTTAATCAGGTAATATTAATTACAGAGAATTGATTTTATAAAATAGCATGTCATATCATTTAATCCATAGTAAAGACACGACAATACTATATATCCACACTAAATACATGCACTAAGATAAACATGGTCAACTCCTGGGCTGCTTTCAAAAACTGTCATGATTTGAGTTGAGGAACAATGTAACTATAGGTGATGAGAGGGTGATTGTGTACAGTGCAGCAAGAGTTTTGTTAACATTTTCCACGTTCCCACCCTGCTAGGGCCATCCTGCCACACGGCTAGCATATCTATAACATTGCAAATGGTTTTGAAAGAACTGTTATATCATTCAGTAAGTACCGTTGCCATTCGTATTGAAAAGTTAAGACCAACTGAACGCACACCTGGTGTTTTAAAAGCCTAGCATCTCCTTAGTGCATTCAAACCCTTGGCTGAAGCCTGCAGCTAGACCTGCTGCCACCAATACTGGTGAAGCAGACAACATCCCTAGTCCTGCTGTGGCTAGACCGCCATACGCTGCCAGTTTACAGTAAAACGTAATATCACTGGTCTTTCTCTGAGCCTCTTCATAGTCAGCACTGGTGTAGTGTTCTCCTCCATTGTCCTCCACCACCATCTCCTCGATCTTCTCCAGCAGCTCTGTAACCTGAGTCTTGTCTTCTCTCTTGTCATTGATTATGGAGTGATATCTGCCCCCACACATATTGATGAGTCTCCGTAGCTCTTTGCTCTGAGCAAGAAACCCTTTGACTGTTTTGCCCTTCAGTTGATCTCCATGTGTGAACAGCAAGATGGTGTACATTGACGCATCTTCTCCAAAGTTCTCCTGGATCCACTTAACAGTGTTCTTCTCCTCCTCTGTGAACCTCACCCCCAGTCTGATCACCAGCAGGAAGGCGTGGGGTCCTGGGACTGACATGTAGATGGCCTTCTCTATTTCTCTTTTAATCTCTTCTTTAGACATTGTTGTGTCATAGAGCCCCGGGGTGTCGATGACATCAATCTTCCTCCCAGCCACCACTCCACTCTGTTTCTCACTCTGAGCAGTCACAGACACTGGAGATTCCTTCACCTCAAACACTTTTTTACCCAGGATGGTGTTTCCTGTTGCACTCTTCCCTGCTCCAGTCTTCCCCACCAGAACTATCCTCAGGTCAGAAGGCTGCCCTGAAACTGGAAACAGACAAGAAGTGCTTGAGTTCATAGTTTTCAGTAGCCATTTATCAAGACACTATGTGTGTGTTCATGTACAGTATGTGTGTGTGTGTACCTTGGCATTGACCAGTGAAGTCTTGCAGACAGAGTGTCAACAGGAACATAATCTTCAGAGTCCCTCCTGTACCTTGTTCCATCTCTACTACTGCAGCCAATCAAAAACATGGAAACAGGCAATGACCTCAATACAAAATACAAAGTCCACATTTCTTCAGTGACTCATCCAAAGGGTTTGGCCAAGTTCCAACATTCACAGATGAGGAAAGACTAAATTATTTATTTTTTCAGCTATTTGACTTGTAAACAATAAAAACTAGAAAACTAGAAACTATACTGTATGATATGCTGTACAACTGTTGTAAAACACAGTACATTCCCTAATATAGGGCGTACATAACGTAGTCATATATGGCGTATCAAATGACATTCTAAACATGGCTATTATTCTACCGTTGCCTGGCTGCTACATATTAAGACCAGATAGACCAGTTAGAGGGAGTGTTCCCATTACCATCAAATATCACATCTACTGTGTAGACAGACAGGAAAAGTTCAAACAATAATTAAGGAGAATCAGTATAACTGAAACCAGTGCTTAATGAGTAAATTGGGAGGTGTCGGGAACACAAAAGGTGCATTTCTCTGCTCAGACTTTGCTGACGCTAGATGTTACAACGCCAGGAGAGGTATTTTACATATCAGCTAACCACATCATGTGTTTTAGCAATCTGTCAGTCAACCATTGGTTGATGCATGCAACGTCTAAGCAGTGGAACGCGACCTTAGTCAGTACTGTCAAAAACCTGCAGGTGTGTCCCACACAGCAACAACCTGCTATAAGATGGGTGTTGACCCAAGATCAGCCTCCTTGAACGAGACACGGTATACTGCACTAGCTCTGCAGTAAACAAGCTAAATGTTTCAGGTAAAATTTTAACCATGTTTCCCCTTTCACTGTTAAACAATATGTATAAATACACACATATAGCAGAATGTGATCGTTAACAGCTACATGATTTTACTGTTTTGACATAATCATGATTATTTATGCATAAATGTTAACAGACCTGGTATCAATAAAATGTCTACTTAATATTGTGCTACAGTTATTAAAATACTGTAGAGTAGATTGTTATACAACATTTATTTAGTAAGGTAGTTAAGTTGAATACTCACTTTTAGTGTGGTTTCACAGATCTGTTAATTGTTGTCCCCTGTTGTCACTGAGAGAACTGAAGCAGTGGGCCTGCTGGTTTTGCATAGCCAGATGCCGCAGGTGGGTGGAGATTTACCTCAACGACCAATGGAATGGTCTATAACTCATGCAAAACTAAAGCGCCCAATATGCTGCACCTTACATTCTGTTAAGTTTCATTTTTCCAGCAACTAGTCATTTCTAGCCAATGAGAGAGTGCTGCTAGGCAAATATTATTCTACTCAGGACTGAATTCTGATTGGATGTTGCTTTTTAACTTTAACCTTGGCTACTTGCCAGAATCAGAAGATAGGCCACATCTTTGGGTAAGACGAAATGTGTTGGACACATGGGACACAAAAAAAGGTTAAAAATGTAATAACATATAAAACTGCATTTTCAAATGTAACTTTATACTTGCCTAGCCTGGTCCCAGATCTGTTTGTTCTCTTTAAAGTATTGTAACAAAACTGTCTTGATACATATATTTAGACCGGTTGTGACATTTCTTACATTATTTTAAGGCTGGTTATGACACCTACATAAAGAGTCAAAACCCACAGAACCTACCACTGTAGTTATTTTATGGATGGTTATGACACCTACATAAGAGTCAAAACACACAGAACCTACCACTGTAGTTATTTTATGGATGGTTATGACACCTACATAAGAGTCAAAACCCACAGAACCTACCACTGTAGTTATTTTATGGTTGGTTATGACACCTACATAAGAGTCAAAACCCACAGAACCTACCACTGTAGTTATTTTATGGCTGGTTATGACACCTACATAGTCAAAACCCACAGAACCTACCACACAAGGCAAAACATTCCATTACAACATAGCCTATATCATTTTCTGAAATTGACCTTTGACCATTAAATGATCATTGTAATTGCGCACACATTGATGTCATACATGCACCTACCCCAATGCTCTGCTGCTGATGACTGGGATGAATGCAGAATTTTGTCATGAGACTGAGAGAAAGTCATGTTTTTTTTCCATCATACCTTAAAATAAACTTGTAGAAAATACACTTTATGAGACGATAAAGAAGCATTATGACCATCCTAATCATATAAGTCAGATAGGCCTATCATGCCCTTATGTCAGTCATCAGTCAAAAATAGGGTGTCTTGTCCTGCTCCTGAAATATGCTCCTCCATTCATCCAACTTTTTGCCTTGTGTGGTAGGTTCTGTGGGTTTTGACTCTGAAAAGTGCAAATCAATCCCAGAACAACAGCAAAGGACCTTGTGAAGATGCTGGAGGAAACAGGTACAAAGGTATCTATATCCACAGTAAAACGAGTCCTATATCGACATAACCTGAAAGGCCGCTCAGCAAGGAAGAAGCCACTGCTCCATGGGGACAAAGATCGTATTTTTTGGAGAAATATCCTCTGGTCTGATGAAACAAAAATAGAACTATTTGGCCAAAATGACCATCATTATGTTTGGAGGATAAAGGGGGAGGCTTGCAATCCAAACAACACCATCCCAACCGTGAAGCATGGGGGTGGCAGCATCATGTTGTGGGTGTGCTTTGCTGCAGGAGGGACTGGTGCACTTCACAAAATAGATGGCATCATGAGGATGGAACATTTTGTGTATATATTGAAGCAACATCTCAAGACATCAGTCAGGAAGTTAAATCTTGGTCGCAAATTGGTCTTGCAAATGGACAATGACCGCAAGCATACTTCCAAAGTTGTGGCAAAATGGCTTAAGGACAACAAAGTCAAGGTATTGGAGTGGCCATCACAAAGCCGTGACCTCAAACCTATAGAAAATGTGGGCAGAACTGAAAAAGCGTATGTGAGCAAGGAGGCCTACATACCTGATTCAGTTACACCAGCTCTGTCAGGAGCCAAAATTCACCCAACTTATTGTGGGAAGCTTGTGGAAGGCTACCTGAAACATTTGACCCAAGTTATACAATTTAAAGGCAACGCTACCAAATACTAATTGAGTGTATGTAAACTTCTGACCCACTGGGAATGTGATGAAGGAAATAAAATAGAGGCAAAATAATTACAATTTAGCATTAACACTGGATTGATAGATGTGCAGATGATGTGCAAGTAGAGATACTGGGGTGCAAAAGAGCAAGTTAATTAAATAACAATATGGGGATGAGGTACTTGGGTGTGCTATCTACAGATTGGCTGTGTACAGGTACAGTGATCGGTAAGCTGATGCTTAAAGATAGAGAGGGACATAAGTCTCCAGCTTCAGTGATTTTTGCAGTTTGTTCCAGTTATTGGCAGCAGTGAACTGGAAGTAAAGGCGGCCAAAGGGAGTGTTGGCTTTAGGGATGACCAGTGAAATATACCTGCTGGAGCGCGTGCCACAGGTGGGTGTTGCTATGGTAGCCTTCCACAAGCTTCCCACAATAAGTTGGGTGAATTTTGGCCCATTCCTCCTGACAGAGCTGGTGTAACCGAGTCAGGTTTGTAGGCCTCCTTGCTCACACACGCTTTTTCAGTTCTGCCCACACATTTTCTATAGGTTTGAGGTCAGGGCTTTGTGATGGCCACTCCAATACGTTGACTTTGTTGTCCTTAAGCCATTTTGCTACAACTTCGGAAGTATGCTTGGGGTCATTGTCAATTTGCAAGACCAATTTGCAACCAAGCTTTAAATTCCTGACTGATGTCTTGAGATGTTGCTTCAATATATCCCCAATTTTCCGTCCTCATGTTGCCATCTATTTTGTGAAGTGCACCAGTCCCTCCTGCAGCAAAGCACCCCCACAACATGATGCTGCCACCCCCATGCCTCACAGTTGGGATGGTGTTCTTCGGCTTGCAAGCGTCCCGCTTTTCCTCAAAACATAAAAATTGTTATTTTTTTGCCAAACAGTTCTATTTTTGTTTCATCAGACCAGAGGACATTTCTCCAAAATGTATGACCTTTGTCCCCATGTGGAGTTGCAAACCGTAGTGTGTCTTTTTTATGGAGGTTTTGGAGCAGTGGCTTCTTCCTTGCTGAGCGGCCTTTCAGGTTATGATGATATAGGACTCGTTTTACTGTGGATATAGATACTTTTGTACCCGTTTCCTCCAGCATCTTCACAAGGTCCTTTGCTGTTGTTCTGAGATTGATTTGCACTTTTCGCACAAAAGTACGTTCATCTCTAGGAGACAGAACGCGTCTCCTTCCTGAGCGGTATGACGGCTGCGTGGTCCCATGGTGTTTATACTTGCGTACTATTGTTTATACAGACGAACGTGGTACCTTCAGGCATTTGGAAATTGCTCCCAAGGATGAACCAGACTTGGAGGTCCACATTTTTTTCTGAGGTCTTGGCTGATTTCTTTTGATTTTCCCATGATGTCAAGCAAAGAGGCAATGAGTTTCAAGGTGGGCGTTGAAATGCATCCACAGGTACACCTCCAATTGACTCAAATGATGTCAATTAGCCCATCAGAAGCTTCTAAAGCCATGGCATCATTTTCTGGAATTCTCCAAGCTGTTTAAAGGCACATTCAACTTAGTCTATGTAAAGTTTCTACTCACTGGAATTGATACAGTGAATTATAAGTGAAATAATCTGTCTGTAAACAATTGTTGGAAAAATTACTTGTGTCATGCACAAAGTAAATGTCCTAACTGACTTGGCAAAACTATAGTTTGTTAACAAGAAATTTGTGGAGTTGTTGAAAAACAAGATAATCACTCCAAACTAAGTGAATGTAAACTTACGACTTCAACTGTAGGTTATCAGTTGTAGTAAACTGGCATATTTATGTTTACCAATAGATGGCGGTGTTGGCTCGATGGGGGTTTGCTTTCCGCTCTCCGTAGCCATTTCCTATGTCTGCCTATATAACCGTGATTAAGAAAGCTTCAGGTAGCTTATGCCAGGTGCATTAGCGAATGTTATTCTAAGTTACAATTAAATACTAAACCGTACTTACGTGTCAGGAGTCATCAATCTAAGAAGCCTCTAAGGATATTACATATTTGGCGACAAGGATAACTATGGAGGACTGCGTTGGATTTTTTTGCCACGCATTTAATGGAGTGTTTGGCATGCGACGCGGGATGTGAGACTCAAGTGAGCGGTGGAAGATTCTGAAGGCCTGATTTCCTGGATACGGGTAGGACAAATTATTGACTGTGTGAGGGGAGAGAGAATCGGAAAAGATGGCTTTGGCAACAATAGGCTCGCTACCACCATTTGATCCTATAAATCAGGAATGGGAGGAGTACTGTGAAATAATGTAACATTTCTTTGCTGCTAATGAAATAACTGATGCTCTGAGTAGGCTGCCCGTTCCAGAAGTCATCATTCAGGAAGAAGAAAATGACCAGGTCTTGATGATCGATGTGTCGGATGATGTGCCGGTGAACACCGTACAAATCAGGCAATGGACTTCAAAGGATGTGACATTATCACAAGTGCATGAATTTATCCTGAAAGGATGGCCTACAGTGACAGAGCCTCAGATCAAGCCTTACTATGCTCGCTGCTTGGCCTTGAGTGTTGGAGATGGGTGTGTTCTGTGGGGTTCAAGAGTAGTTATCCCATTGCAAGGGCGGGGTATTATTATTTTACCTTTATTTAACTAGGCAAGTCAGTGGGGTAGGGGGCAGTATTTTCACGGCCGGATGATAAACGTACCCAAATTAAACGGCCTACTACTCGGGCCCAGGAACTAGAATATGCATATTATTAGTAGATTTGGATAGAAAACACTCTGAAGTTTCCAAAACTGTTTGAATGATGTCTGTGAGTATACTACTGATTAATTTTTAGAATGTGGAAGAACAGTATATATCCAGTGATGATTTCAGTTTGTGGAAGAACAGTATATGTGACATTTTGCATGACACTTGTAAGATGTCCTTTTTTAACACCTGATATGATGTTTTAAGTACTTTCAAGTACAGATGCCCTTCCTGTAAATAACTTAAATGCAATATGTAGTTAATTCATTTGTATGGAGGTTCATTTAAAGGTGGTCTATCAACTTTAGCACTGATGACTTTCCTTAAAAGTTGAGTCATGAAATCTTAGTCTCATTTAAAATGAAGCCCTCAATGTGAACATACCATAGAATAACTACAAAAATAGAATACAATTAAATTAATTCAATCAAAAGAAGCACAACTTGTACATATCAAATATGGATCAATGTGATGTGCCAATATGCATGTCCATTATGCAGGTCCCTAAGGTCAATATTACAAAACGTTCAGAAAACCATTCTCTTTGCGTTTAACACTATGATCAGCAATTAAGTTTTCAATTGCGTTAAACCCATGCTAAAGGCAAGAAATGTCCTTCTGTACTGAGGTGACAGCAGTAAATAAGTATTAACTGCTTAGAGTTAATGCTAAATGTGGTGACAGAGAGATGTACTGTATATTGTAATGAATAAAAAAAGGGAATCATTAGGATATTTTATTGTTAGAACAACATGTTGCATGTTGATGGGATGTTAGTAAACTATTTTCTGTGCAATACCTGTGACTTTTAACCACCTCACTGAGGTGATCTGTAGTCCAGCTGGTCGCTTGAGGACAGAATCTGGAAGGTGCCTGAAGACTTCACATTGCATCCTCATCACCTTGAATGGTTTTGCTGGTTGTGCTTCAAGTATCATCTTTGAAACATCATCAGGTGTATGAAGGACTGACTCCTTGCACCTCTTCTCGATGGTGGCAAAAGATCGATCACAAGGAAGAAAAGAATGACCAGAGACCATGAACTTCTGCTCAACTTGGGTAAAGTAACCCATAGAGACGAGCATCGACATCAGATTGAGCATCCGCCAGTTGTTATTCTGCCCACTGCATCTGTCACTGAAGATGATCAACTTGCGCACCTCTGGTTTGGTGAGTGGCGTGAATTTTGGCTTCACCCACTTCAATATGCAGCTTGCTACCTCAATGGACCCTCGGTGTGCAATCCCCTCATGCCAAACACACATGTATGCAGGATCTTCTTTTCCAAGTTCCTGGATGCAAAGGTTAAAATTTGACAGCTACCGCTGGTAGTAGACATTGGAGTGGGTCAGATTAGGGGTGTACATCACCCCCTGTAGATCCACAGAAATGACATGGTAGTCAGCATTGGCTTTAGCCCACTCAGTGTCACTTTGAAGCTGTGTGTAGGCCTTTTCGGCTTTTCGATGGTGCAACTCACTTTCAACTGCAATCTTCCTCTTCTCCTCTTCAGATGTTTCTGCTGACATCTTAGTGAAGAATGCGTCACATTTGCCACAGGTGTCACTCCTGGGTTGGCCGAAATTGAGACTCTGCTGTTTGAAAATGTCCCTATAAACCCAGAGTTTTGCAGATGATGTGGTATTCTTCTCTTTGTAGAACATATACATGTATTGATAGTAAAGCATATACTGTAGCACATTCAGGCTATTGCTTGATCAGGACCCCCATCTTTCACACACTCCCAACCTATACACAGAATGAGTTTGTATTGCACCATTGTGTAACACTGCACTTTTAGAGTTAACGTTAATGTACGTATCATTACTGTGAAAGTTAAACTATGCAAGTGTTCAATATAGCTATTATAATAGGAGTTTTGTCCTATTTCTAACCTGTTCTAAGCCGGAGAGAATCAACGCTTGTTGTTTCTCGTATGGGACAGTGTAGAAACTGTTGAACAGATGCAGCTTGCGCTCATCAGTCAACTTTCCACAATCCTTTCTGCACGTCGTGGAACACACTCTTCCCTGCAGGATACAGTGTAACGTTACATATAACTAGCTAGCTACTGTAGCCATGTCGAATCATCCGGTGGATGGAGAAAAAGTAGCTAGCTATGTTTCCTCTATAATCAAGTAATAACATTTGTAACGATAATGTATAAATTAGTAGCCAACGAACTTAAGCTAATATGTTTTCTCTATAGTTACAAATTAGACAACACAGAACATACATGTTAGTTACTGTACTCTATAGCTAGCTAGCTTGATTGTTTGATATACGGTTCTTCCACATACCTCTTTTGGACAGCTTTTCACAGTTTTTTCTTGATCCTTAAGATTTGTATAGGGTTTTCCCGCATTCCGTAAGATCTTCCTTTGCCTGTCTTTCCATTCTTTTAGTTTTGTTTTACGTTTCTTTCCCACATTTCGGCGATTTTCATCAGCAACAGAAAAGTTGTGCGCTTGTCCATCCATTCTGAGTGGTGCACATAAACGGTTATTCCACGAGAGCCTATCTTTAAAGTTAAAATGATTGTTAATTAGTGCGTGGAAAGCTTGTGAAACCGGTTCACTATAGAAAAATGTCACATATACGGTTCTTCGTCTGTAGGATTCAATTGTTGTGCTGATTCACCGGCAGTATTGGAGGCAAAATATTTTATGAACGTCACGCGCCAATGTAAAATGCTGTTTTTGGATATAAATATGAACTTTATCGAACAAAACATGTGTGCTTTTTCTTGTGTTGGAACTGTCCTAACATAATCTAACTTTATGCTTTCGCCATAAAGCCTTTTTGAAATCGGACAATGTGGTTACATTAACCTGTTATGGCTAGGGGGCAGTATTTTCACAGCCGGATAAAAAACGTACCCGATTTAATCTGATTATTACTCCTGCCCAGAAACTAGAATATGCATATAATTATTAGCTTTGGATAGAAAACACTCCAAAGTTTCTAAAACTGTTTGAATGGTTTCTGTGAGTATAACAGAACTCATTTGGCAGGCCAAAACCTGAGAAGATTCCATGCAGGAAGTGGCCTGTCTGACAATTTCTTGCCCTTCTTGATTATCTCTATCCATTACAGAGGATCTCTGCTGTTACGTGACACTTCCTACTGCTCCCATGGGCTCTCAGAAGGCGGCAAAAAGCTGAATCGTGGCTTTGCAGGCTCTGGTTGAAAAAAAGTAGCGCGTTTGGGTAGTGGCTGGTTACAGTACTGTGAGACTCAGGCTCGTGCCCGCGTCGACAGAATGCTTTGTTTTCTTTCGTCTGTTTACCTGAACGCAGATTCCCGGTCGGAATATTATCGCTTTTTTACGAGAAAAATGGCATAAAAATTGATTTTAAACAACGGTTGACATGCTTCGAAGTACGTTAATGGAATATTTAGAAATCTTTTGTCACGAATTGCGCCATGCTCGTGACCCTTATTTACACTTCGGATAGTGTCTTGAACGCACGAACAAAACACCGCTATTTGGATATAACAATGGATTATTTTGGACCAAACCAACATTTGTTATTGAAGTAGCAGTCCTGGCAGTGCATTCTGACGAAGACAACAAAGGTAATCAAACTTTTGTAATAGTAAATCGGAGTTTGGTCAGGGCTAAACTTGGTCGGTGTCTAAATGGCTAGCCGTGATGGCTGGGCTATCTACTGAGAATATTGCAAAATGTGCTTTCACCGAAAAGCTATTTTAAAATCGGACATATCGAGTGCATAGAGGAGTTCTGTATCTATAATTCTTAAAATAATTGTTATGTTTTTTGTGAACGTTTATCGTGAGTAATTTAGTAAATTCACCGGATGTTTGCGGGGGGTATGCTAGTTCTGAACGTCACATGCTAATGTAAAAAAGCAGTTTTTTGATATAAATATGAACTTGATTGAACAAAACATTCATGCATTGTATAACATAATGTCCTAGGGTTGTCATCTGATGAAGATCATCAAGGTTAGTGCTGCATTTAGCTGTGGTTTTGTTTTTTGTGACATTATATGCTAGCTTGAAAAATGGGTGTCTGATTATTTCTGGCTTGGTACTCTGCTGACATAATCTAATGTTTTGCTTTCGCTGTAAAGCCTTTTTGAAATTGGACAGTGTGGTTAGATTAACGAGAGCCTTGTCTTTAAAATGCTGTAAAATAGTCATATGTTTGAAAAATGGAAGTTTTCGGATTTTAGAGGAGTTTGTATTTCGCGCCACGCCCATCATTGGATATTGGAGCAGGTGTTCCGCTAGCGGAACGTCTAGATGTAAGAGGTTAAGGAGACGTGTACCTTTAAAATGGTGTAAAATAGTCCTTTGTTTGAGAACTTTGAATTATGACATTTTGTGGTTTTGAATGTGGCGCTCTGATTTTTCACTGGCTGTTGAATAGTATGAACCGTGGGTGGGACGCTAGCGTCCCACCTGCCCAAGAGAGGTTAAGAAAAAAATCTTATTTCAATGATGGCCTAGGAACAGTGGATTAACTGCCTTGTTCAGTGGCAGAACAACAGATTTTACCTTGTCAGCTAGGGGACTCGATTTTACAACCTTTTGCTTATTAGTCCAACACTCTAACCACTAGGCTACCTGACGCCCTGACGTTGGTGCATCAGTTGCATCCAGGTATGTCGAGAATGAAAGACCTAGCGAGGTCATACATCTGGTGGCCAAAGATGGACCACGATGTGGAAAATGAGGTTAGCCGGTGAGCAGATTGTCAGAGTAACAGGAAGTCACCCCCCACCACGCCATTACATCCATGGGAATGGCCAGAAAAACCATGGACACGACTACATGTGGACTACGCTGGACCTTTCCTAGGAAATATTTTCCTTGTTCTGATTGATTCTAATTCAAAGTGGATGGATGTTTACCCCATGAACACGTCCACATCATACGCTACAATTAAGAAGTTGAGACAAAGCTTCAGTGTTATGGGATTGCCTCAAATGTTGGTAAGTGACAATGCTACTTGTTTTACAAGCACTGAATTCACAAGTTTCATGAAACAAAATGGAATTCAGCATGTAACGTCGGCCCCTTTTCACCCATCTTCAAACGGATTAGCAGAACGTGCGGTTCAGACCTTGAAGGAGGGGATGAGGAAGATGCAAGGGCCCAGCATTGAATCAAAGGTGTCAAGATTCTTGTTTAGCTACAGGATTACTCCTCAAGCTACAACTGGGTTGTCACCTGCAGAAATGTTGATGTCAAGGAGGTTAAGATCAACCTTGGATCTCATCAGACCAGACCTGAAAGTGAAAATACAACAAAGGCAATGGAATCAAAAATGGAATCATGACAACCAAGCCAAACTCAGAAGTTTCTCACCTGGAGATGATGTCTATACAAGAAACTATGGGTTTGGTCCTAAATGGATTCCAGCTACCATTGAGGATTGCTCAAGACCAGTATCCTATACTGTGATCATCGGAAGTGGACAAAGACTAAGGAGACACGTGGATCAGATGGGAGCTAGAATTCCAGTTCCATCCGGGGATCTGGATCAATGCTTAAACGAGCAGGACAGGACATTGGAACGTTCCCCAGAGTTGCAGTTGGACAAACCACCTGAGACCAACAATGCACAACTTTCTGAGACCACCAGTCCGGGACTACCTCCTCCTGTGAAGTCTCCACAAAAGGACTTCGTTTCACCATCAAGGGGTGAAGATCTGGTGGCACCAGCTACACCACCTCTGAGACGCTCTATTAGAGAGAGACGTCCGCCAGGCTTTTTCACATCCTAAAGGAGATCATGTTTAAAAAAAATAATATATGAAAATAGCATAGCTCAAAAAGGAATTATGTTGGGTTATTAGCTTTAAAGGGGGGGAATGTAGTAACCTGGTATATTTATGTTTACCAATAGATGGCAGTATTGACTCGACGGGGGTTTGCTTTCCGCTATCCGTAGCCATTTTCTATGTCTGCCCATATAACCGCGATTAAGAAAGCTTCAGGTAGCTTAAGCCAGGTGCATTAGCGAATGTTATTCTAAGTTACAATTAAATACTAAACCGTACTTACGTGTCAGGAGTCATCAATCTACATCAGTAGTGATGGGGACTGTTATCATCAGTGATGGGACCTGTTATCAGTAATGATGGTGCTTGTTATCAGTAGTGATGGGGCCTGTTATCAGTAGTGATGGAGCTTGTTATCAGTAGTGATGGGGCCTGTTATAATTAGTGATGGGCCTGTTATCATTAGTGATGGGGATATCAGTAGTGATGGGAACTGTTATCAGCAGTGATGGAGCCTGTTATCAGTAGTGATGGGGCCTGTTATCATTAGTGATGGGGCCTGTTATCAGCAGTGATGGAGCTTGTAATCAGTAGTGATGGGGCCTGTTACCAGTAGTGATGGAGCCTGTAATCAGTAGTGATGGGGCCTGTTACCATTAGTGATGGGGACTGTTATCAGTAGTGATGGGGCCTGTTATCAGTAGTGATGGGACCTGTTATCAGTTGTGATGAGGCCTGTTATCAGTAGTGATGGGCCTGTTATCAGTAGTGATGGGGACTGTTATCAGTAGTGATGGAGATTGTTATCAGTAGTTATGTGACCAGTTATCATTAGTGATGGGGCCTGTTATCAGTAGTGATGGAACCTGTTATCAGTAGTGATGGAGCTTGTTATCAGTAGTGATGGGGCCTGGTATAGGTAGTGATGGGCCTGTTATCAGCAGTGATGGAGCATGTTATCAGTATTGATTGAGCTTGTTATAAGTAGTGGTGGAGCTTTTATCAGTAGTGATGGGAACTGTTATCAGTAGTGATGGAGCTTGTTATCAGTCGTGATGAGGTATGTTATGAATAGTGATGGGGCCTCTTATCATTAGTGATGGAGCTTGTTATCAGTATTGATTGAGCTTGTTATCAGTAGTGATGGAGCCTGTTATTAATAGTGATAGGGCCTGTTATCAGTAGTGTTGGAGCCTGTTATCAGTAGTGATGGAGATTGTTATCATTCGTGATGCGCTAGCGGGATCAAATTCGACAACATCCGGTGAAATCGGAGCGCGCCAAATTCAAAATACAAAATCGTAATATTAAACATTCATGATAATACAAGTGTCATACATGATTCTTCAGCTGAGAATCTTGGTAATCGAACTGCGTTGTCAGATTTCAAAAACGCTTTACGGCAAAAGCATTCGATTGTCTGAGGACAGCGCCTCACATAAGCATATTTTCCAAACCAGTGCAGGCGTCACAAAATAACAAATAGCAATAAAATAAATCACTTACTTTTGAAGATCTTTTCAATCCCAAGGGTCCCAGCTACACGATGAATGGTCGTTTTGTTCAATAAAGTCCTTCTTTATATCCCAAAAACGCTGTTCAGTTGGCGCCATTGAATTGAATGATCCAGTCCTTCAACATGCATACAAAGGGTTCCAAAAAGTTCCCAGCAAAGTTCGTCCAAACGAGTCAAACGATGTTTTTTATTAATCCTCAGGTTGTGTAATATCTAAATAAACGATAATATTTCAGACGGAGTTTACTATGTTCAATAGCAAAGGAAAAGAACGAAGAGCGCACCCACTTTCACCCGCGCAAAAAGACTACTTTTGCCCTGGTGCTCAACTTGGAAAGACTACAAATACTTCTTCATTTGACAAAAAAACAAGCCTAAAACCTTGTATAAAGACTGTTGACATCTACTGGAAGCCATAGGAACTGCAATCTGGGAGGTGGAAATTAGATCTTTCAATAGCATTGCATTGGAAGTCATTCAGAGCTCAAAAAAAATAATTCCGGATCGATTTTCCTCGGGTTTTTGCCTGCTATATCAGTTATGTTATACTCACAGACATTATTTTAACAGTTTTAGAAACTTCAGAGTGATTTCTATCCAATTCGACCAATTATATGCATATCCTAGCTTCTGGGCCTGAGTAACAGGCAGTTTACAGTTTAACAGGCAATTCAGGAAACTAGCCTTACTCGCAGAGAAGTTATCAGCAGTGATGGAGCTTGTTATCAGCAGTGATGGGGCCTGTTATCAGTAGTGATGGGGACTGTTATCAGTAGTGATGGAGCCTGTTATCAATAGTGATGGAGCCTTTTATCAGTAGTGATGGGGGACCAGTAGTGACAGGTGCTGTTACCAGTAGTGATGGGGGCTGTTATCAGTAGCGATGGAGAATGATATCAGTAGTGATAGATCCTGTTATGAGTAGTGATGGGGGCTGTTTTCAGTAGTGATGGGGATGTTATGAATAATAGTGGAGCTTTTTATCAGTAGTGAAAGACAAATTCAACTCCATCTTTCATCGAATCATGGCTTATTCATCACAAAACCATTTGATGTTGCCAATTATTTTCATGATTACTTCAAAGATGGCAAACTTAGGCAGGAAATACCACCAATGAACAGTGAGCCATCATATTCCTGCATAAAAAAATTGTAAAAGAAAAGCATTTTCTGGTTCTAACAGCAGACCTTGCTCCCAGCTCTGAGCAAACAGTTGGAAAAAAATGTGTTTGACCAAATGCTATTTCTGTGTAAACAAATTCACAACAGGCTTTCAGCATGCTTATAGAGAAGGGCACTCAACATGTACTGCACTGACACAAATGACTGATGATTGGTTGAAAGAAATGAATTATAACATGACTGTGGGAGCTGTACTATTAGATTTCAGTTCAGCCTTTGATATTATCAGTAGTGTAAAAATATTTGTATATATCAATCAGGGCTGGTAGGACCCCTGGGGGTACTTGGCCTTTCCAAAGAGGGTACTTGAGAAGACTCATGAGACAATAGGCTTACTGGTAAAATCGCATGAGGGGGTTCTTCAGGATTAATCCGGGCAGAGCAAAATGTACTTGGTGGTACAGTAAACGAAAAAGGTTAAGAAACACTGGCCTTCTTATTTAGTGTTGTGTTCAAGGTCACCACTAGAGGGACCCATAAGACCAGAGAGTGTTGTGTTCAAGGTCACCACTAGAGGGACCCATCAAACCAGAGAGTGTTGTGTTCAAGGTCACCACTAGAGGGACCCATCTGACCAAATCAGGACAAAGAGCCAAAGGACAATGATGAGTTCAGTTGTTATAAAATATTTATTATAAACTCCTCACAATAGTTTACATATATTTTCATAAATGGTTTTCCTTCAGAAATAATTTTGTGTAAAAACAAAAGACAGTCTGACCTAAACAAGTGACAGAGAAGTTTACACTACTGTTTGTAGATATTTTCAAAAAATGTTGATTCTTCATCCGAATATGAATCTTTAGATGCTTTCCCCTCCCTATCACAAGTCATTGGCCGTGGTTTAAATCAGTGAAATGCGTCCTGCTTCCTAACCTAATTATATTGCTACTGATGTTGTCGGCAACTCAATTGGTGACACAAGCTCTGCTGTTCCAGCGATTAAAAAACAAGTTCCTACCTTTGCTACGGCTTTCCCTAACTTTCAATCTTTCGCCAACTGTCTGTCTGTTCTTGGGCTCTCAGAGCTTCCTGATACATGTCACTGGTGTAGTACTGTCCTCCATTCCCCTCCACCATCTCCTCTATCATCTCACTGGTGTAGTACTGTCCTCCATTCCCCTCCACCATCTCCTCTGTCATCTCACTGGTGTAGTACTGTCCTCCCTTCCCCTCCACCATCTCCTCTATCATCTCACTGGTATAGTACTGTCCTCCATTCCCCTCCACCATCTCCTCTATCATCTCACTGGTATAGTACTGTCCTCCATTCCCCTCCACCATCTCCTCTATCATCTCACTGGTGTAGTACTGTCCTCCATTCTCCTCCACCATCTGCTCTATCATCTCACTGGTGTAGTACTGTCCTCCATTCCCCTCCACCATCTCCTCTGTCATCTCACTGGTGTAGTACTCTCCTCCATTCCCATCCACCATCTTCTCTATCATCTCACTGGTGTAGTACTGTCCTCCATTCCCATCCACCATCTCCTCTATCATCTCACTGGTATAGTACTGTCCTCCATTCCCCTCCACCATCTCCTCTGTCATCTCACTGGTGTAGTACTCTCTTCCATTCCCATCCACCATCTTCTCTATCATCTCACTGGTGTAGTACTGTCCTCCATTCCCCTCCACCATCTCCTCTATCATCTCACTGGTATAGTACTGTCCTCCATTCCCCTCCACCATCTCCTCTATCATCTCACTGGTGTAGTACTGTCCTCAATTCCCCTCCACCATCTCCTCTGTCATCTCACTGGTGTAGTACTCTCCTCCATTCCCATCCACCATCTTCTCTATCATCTCACTGGTGTAGTAATGTCCTCCATTCCCCTCCACCATCTCCTCTATCATCTCACTGGTATAGTACTGTCCTCCATTCCCCTCCACCATCTCCTCTATCATCTCACTGGTGTAGTACTGTCCTCCATTCTCCTCCACCATCTGCTCTATCATCTCACTGGTGTAGTACTCTCCTCCATTCCCCTCCACCATCTCCTCTATCTTCCTCAGCAGCTCTGTGACCTGAGAGCAATCTTTTGTCTGGTTGTTGTGAGAGTGATTTCTAAATCCATAGATGTTTATAAGATCCTGAAGCTCATCGCTTTCTCCCACAAACTTCGACTAATTACAATTTAACTGATCTTCACCAGTGAATAATATAATAGTATATTTTGAAGGCTGCCCTGAATCTGTAAACCAAACATGAAAAGTAAAAATTACAATGCAAGCCATTGGTTTTGCTTCACATTTTCTTTTGTAATTGTGAGAAATTAAGAGAAATTCTAGACTCTAGACTTCTTCTCCAAAGTTCTCCTGGATCCACTTCACAGTGTTCCTCTCCTCATCTGTGAACCTTGTCAGTCTGATCACCAGCAGCAACATGTCCTGGCTTGTCTATACATCCATCTCACTCTTCATTGCCTTTTCAGCGAGCGTTGTGTCAAAGAGACCAGGGCCCGGTTTCCCAAAAAGCTATGTTCATTGTTAGAACCTTTCATAGGAGCATTGTTAAAGCTCTGAGCTGTGGTGACTGCAACTGTGCTGTCAGATTGTACATTCATAAATTCAGTGTTTCTAGTTCAGAGCGCACACCGGACTCTCTGGGCGATGAGTAGGGTTGATCCGAACATTCTGACCTCACAACTGCAGTCAAGCACCCAAGCTAACTGGCTAACATTGGCTAGCTACTTCCAGACACATAATGAGAGAACACCCCACTCTGACCATTTTACTCACCCTAGCAGAGCTGGTTAGGTTGTTTTCATTTTATCGAGAGTGTTGGTGACTGTAACTGTGCTGCTGGCAAAAATTTAATTTCGCTTATTTGACGACGTTTACTGACAACGGCCATATTTAATTGGTGTTGAGCGTTCGTAAATTCATAAGTTATTTTGCTCTCTCTGGCACACTGAGACGAGAGTGCTCTGAAATCGGAGTAGATTGTCAGACTGAATTTACAAATGCACCCGAAATGTTTACTTGCATAGTGGAGTCTTTTGTTAAGATAAAAAAGCGTTGAGCCTAGAGTGCCAGCTATCACACAGTACAATACTGCTAGAGTTGACATCTCCATTAAGGATTTAAAATGTTATTGTATTTATAAAGCTTTTATGTAACTTTTGATTGTTTCCTCGTGTCATATTTTATTTTTATTTGTAGATAAATAATGAACCATAATCCCAACTCATGATGTTACTACCCTGCATGAATCTGCAGGTAGCTAACCAACCAGGTTCAATGTTAGCTAGCTAACATTAGGCTATAGCTAGCCAAGCAAATAGCTCTGAGATATGAATAATAAGATCATACACGTAACGTTAGCTAGCGAGCTAGCCAGCTAACATTAGCTAGCTAACAATGTAAACAATGAACCATAATCACAACTCATGACGTTACTACCTTACAAGAATCTGAAGGTAGCTAACCAACCAGGTTCAATGTTAGCTAGTAAATGGCTCTTTCTGTCAAAATTAGAAATGTGTAATATCTGAAAATGTAGCCAGCTAGACTATTTTACACGTATACATCATTCATGGTTGGACGCGTCTCCTGTCGGATGCCATGCTTGCCCTTAGTTTGAAGATTTAATCCGGCGACAGGTGTTTTCCCCATCTCCTTAGCTATCATATGGCAGGGTAGCCCAGTGGTTAGAGCGTTGGACTAGTAACCGAAAGGTTGCAAGTTTGAATCCCCGAGCTGACAAAGTACAAATCTGTCAGTCTTCCACTGAACAAGGCAGTTAACCCACTGTTCCTAGGCCATCATTGAAAATAAGAATTTGTTCTTTACTGACTTGCCTAGTTAAATAAAGGTAAAATAAATATTTTTGGAAAAAATACTCTAATTCCACTGATTTCAAAACTCAGTCCTCCAGAAAGTGGAGAGCAACACTAATGCAGTTTTAATACACAATACATTTGTTTTTTAAATGTGTTAGACAGGATTACCTAGACATACTGAACAGCTCAAATAGACAGAAGCATGCTAAATGGCAGACCAATCCAAACTTAGCTCTCGGAATGTCCAGCCCACTCATTATCTCAGCCAATCATGGCTAGCGGGAAGGCTGCCAACTTTTTCTTTGGCTAAACCAACTAGGCTCGTAATTTAACAATTGTATTCGTACTTACAGATGGCATACAAGTTTGTTATTAAGGCACATGAAAGTTCACATGTTTCAGAAGGCATTTTTGCCAAAAAACGCATTTTGATAAAAATATAAATGTTTAGGTTCCAACGGCCCTCCTGTGAAGTAGTGACCCACGACATACACCTAGTTTCCTGAAACCGGTCACAAATGTCCTCAAAGGTTGTCCATCAAATGTTCATCAAAGATTGACAAATCACAAAACATTATACAGCACAAGCATGAAACAAAAAATATACGAATAATGGATAATCTGTCAATTTATAAACAGCTCAGACATTTTCAGATAGCCATGGTAATCAACTCGGGGCTCTACGACGTGCTAGCGTAGTGAAACTTAACCTTCCACAGAGTTGCATTATTTTCAGAAAACGCATAGAGAGCCCAGAGATGATTATCCCTTTTATACTATGGCTACAATTTAGCATATTTGCAGCTGGAAATGTGTTCATTTGTAGGAAGAAATGTGTTCAACATCCACTGAAGTTGCTAGCAAGTTTATTAGCTAGCTACTGTAGTTGCCTTGGTAACCAAACAAACAGACTCGCTAGTTTATCTAACCAAAACATCAGTCATAGCTTTCTATTATGAAAATTGAATTCAACAATGCCAAATGTAGAACATGTAAGAATGAACTATAGCTATTGAGTTCTACATTACAAATATACAGTGTGTTATATACAGTTCTAACTTATATATCAGGAAATAATGGATGCTCTAGAATGCCCGTCAAGCCAATCAGAAATGAGTATTCAACGATGTCATGGTATGAACCGGATTAAACACATACAAAAATGCAATTATATAATATAGAAGTTATTTTATTGTAATTGCTGAAGTAATAATTGTTCTACTTAGTGCTGAGCCAGGGAGGGTAAAGGGAGAACATAGACCAGGGAGGGAGGATAGAGGGAGTACACAGACCAGGGAGAAAGGGTAGGGGAGGTACACAGACCAGGGAGAAAGGGTAGGGGAAGTACACAGACCAGGGAGGGAGAACACAGACCAGGGAGGGAGGACACAGACCAGGGAGGGAGGACACAGACCAGGGAGGGAGGATAGAGGGAGTACACAGACCAGGGAGGGAGGATAGAGGGAGTACACAGACCAGGGAGGGAGGATAAAGGGAGTACACAGACCGGGGAGGGAGGATAGAGGGAGTTCACAGACCAGGGAGGGAGGATAGAGGGAGTACACAGACCAGGGAGGGAGGATAGAGGGAGTACACAGACCAGGGAGGGAGGATAGAGGGAGTACACAGACCAGGGAGGGAGGATAGAGGGAGTACACATTTTTCTGAACAGCCTCCTATGTTATTATCCCTGATGCTCTGAATAATAAACATGTTATATAACTAATCATGTTAGAAAGTGTTGAACAACCCCTGATGGTTGTCATTGTACAGTATTAATCAACTGCTACTACTTGACATTAAAATGAGGAAGATAGTGGCACTTCACACTGCTACCTCTTCCTCAATCGTCTAAATGTTCAGCTACTTCATTTGCAAGTAAAGCAGCTCCAACTGGAATTGCTGCGGGTCCTGCTAACACCGCTGTGACAAAAGTTGCTAACAATCCCACAGCTTTTCTCAACATGCCCTTTTGTCTCTTCCTCTCATCCTGTCTCGCTTTCTCTACCCGTTTTCTGGTCTCCTCCTCCTGTTTCTTCTTCTCGGCCTCCTCTTTGTCCTTCTTCTCCTGTTCCTTCCTCTCCTCCTCTTCTTTGATCTTCCTCTGGGCCGCCTTGTACATGTCATTGGTGTAGTGTTGTCCTCCATTCTTCATCACCATCTCATCTATCTTCTTCAGCAGCTCTGTGACCTGATTGTTGTCATTCTTCTTTTTATTATTGAAGACATGATTTCTGCCCTTAAAGACCTTGACGAGTTGCATAATCTCCTCACTCTCACTTAGAAAGTCCACCATTGATTTGTCCTCCAGCTGGTCTCCACCAGTGAACAGAATGATGGTGTACATTGAGGCTTCTTCTCCAAAGTTCTCCTGGATCCACTTCACAGTGTTCCTCTCCTCCTCTGTGAACCTCCCCAGTCTGATCACCAGCAGGAAGGCGTGGGGTCCTGGGACTGACATATAGATGGCCTTTTCTATCTCACTTTTCATCTCTTCTTGAGACATGGTTGTGTCATAGAGCCCCGGGGTGTCGATGACATCAGTCTTCCTGCCCTCCACCACTCCACTCTGTTTCTCACTGTGATCAGTGACAGACTCAGGGGAGAAGGCTTCTTTAAACGACTTTCTCCCCAGGATGGTGTTTCCTGTTGCACTCTTCCCTGATCCAGTCTTCCCTACCAGAACAATCCTTAGTTCAGAGGGCTGCCCTGAATCTGTGAAAACAGAGAAGATAAACGTTTCTGCCATTGTTGTTCAGAACCCACTGCTCGCAAGTTGTCAAGTTCACCACCCCCCACCCCGTCCGCTGGTTGTGCCTGTTTCCCAGTCTGACCTGTAAAGAGACACTCAGCTTGAGAGACCTTAACATTTATTCAACACTTGATTTAGCCTACATCATCATCTGTATTCAGTCTGATTGGCTGATAGGAGCAGCAGATAGAGGAAGAAAATACTTCAGTCTGATTTACTGATAGGAGCAGAGAGAGAGAGAGAGAGAAAGAAAAGACTTCAGTCTGATTGTCTTTTCTTCTTCTGTATGCCCCTATCAGACAAAGGTAAATTACAATCAGTAAAATAAATAAAGCTAACCAGCAGATTAACATCAATCACCAACATCAATGATCAGCTGATAGCCCGCCTTCTTTTCCCCATATCAATCATGTCTTTAGGAGGCACTGAACTGAGTGTGTTGTTGCAGAAATAAATAGGCCTATGATAAAAATGTACACTACAGAGGCATTTTTTTTGTTGAGCACCTGCCCCTGAAAGGTCTGTGCATGGCCCTGGTGTGTGTACGTGCATGCATGTGTGTACGCGGGTGTGTGTGTATACCTTGGCATTGACCAGTGAAGTCTTGCAGACAGAGTGTCAACAGGAACAGAATCTTCCGAGTCCCTCCTCGTCCTCGTTCCATCGCTGCTACAGTCGGCCAATCAAAAACAATCAGAAACAGACGATGACCTCATTACAAAAAAACTAAGCCCACATAAACTAAATTGGAATTTCTTCTCAGCTATTTCACTTTAAAACAATATGAACTAAAAGAAGAGTAATGCTATGTGGTGTAACTGTCGTAAAACAAAGTACATTCCCTAACAACATAACCAGCATCAGGTAAACATAATGTACTCATATAGGGGGTGTCAAATTACGTTCTAAACGTGTATCATTCTACAGTTGACATTCTGCTACGTGTTAGGACCAGATGGACCAGTTCCTGTGCACATGGGATGGCAACTCCAGTTCTCTGGGGCCTGATTGGTGTCACACTTTTCCCCCAGCCCTACATCTAAAACACCTGATTCAACTAATGACATTCTAACCTGAAGACCATCATTAGTTGATTATTGGAGCCAGGTGTGTTAGCTGGGGCTAAAGTATGATCGTGTTTCCCTGCACAGGAGGTTCATTGCATCAACCTATGGTTGCATGCCACATCATCAACTGTGCTGTCGGGCACCAGATCGCTATAGCATATGATGTGGATATTTGATATCTGTGGAGGCTGGTGGGAGAAGATATAGGAGAATGGGCTAATTGTAACGGCTGAAATGGAATCATTGGAACGGTGTTAAACACGTTGTTTCCATGTGTTTGATGTGTAGGAACCATTAAATGTATTCTATTCCAGCCATTACAATAAGCCATCCCTCCTACAGCCTCTGGCTGGTATGTAAAATACCTATCCAGCCGTTGTAATATCTGTCATGCATCATCAATGTAGTCAGGCAGGAATGCACTCAAAGTCACCAAACAGGCCCCAGATGAATGGAGATGCCCATCCCTGCTGTACACTGTGGCATAATGACCTGTCCCTCAGTACCAAGAAACCTGCAGGTGTCCCTCAGTACCAAGAAACCTGCATGTCAGTCCCTCAGAGCAACAACTTGCTATAAGGTGTGTTGACTCAAGGTTTGCCCACTTCAATAAGATATTTTTACAATTTAGTCATTTAGCAGACGCTCTTACCCAGAGCAACTTACAGTAGTGAATGCATACATTTCATGCATTTTTTTTCTTTTTTTCTTCTCCATACTGGCCCCCCGTGGGAATCAAACCGACAACCCTGGCATTGCAAACACCATGCTCTACCAACTGAGCCACAGTGAAGACAGCAGGGTCACCCAACTCACGGCCCACAGGCTGAATTTGGCCAGCAGGTGGTTTAATTTGGCCCACCAATTTTTACTGTAACAACACGAGGAAATCAGCTCCAATACGTTTTTATTTAAGAAATCTGTTCCCAAGTATTCCCACACATAATAGAGAGACGTGATCGTACACAAATTAAAGTGAAACATATCTGTTTGGGCTTCTTGCGGTCAATTTGCAGTCTACAAATGATTTGTAATTATGTTCCGGCCCCCCGACCATCCCCTACAAAAAAAAACAATCGGACCGTGGCTGAATCTAGCTGATGATCCCTGCAGTATAGGCTACTTAACCCGAGAACTCTCTTAGGTAAATATCATAGACCCTGACCTGTGCTACACTATCTTGTCCTAGACTCTCTGGTTTCTATTTAATGAAACAAGATAAATGTTTCAGGTAAAATTGAAAAACATAATTCTCCTTTCATTGTTATACAATATTAAACCACATGTTTAAATACAAACAGAAGAATGTGATTGTTGACTTTCCAAGAAACTTGTTTATTTTGATTGAATTGTCCTGACATGTCTAGTGATGTCATTGTTTGATTATGTATGCATCAATGTCAACAAACCTGGTATAAATAAAATGTTTACTCAATATTGTGCTACAGTTATTAGAATACATTGTTGTACATTTAATTAGTAAGGTAGTTAAGTTGAATACTCACTTTTAGTGTAGTTGCACGTATCTGTTAATTGTCCCCTGTTGTGACCGTGAGAGCTGAAGCTATGTGCTGCACCTTATAGTCAGAGTTAAGTTTAATTTCACTTGTAACTAGTCATTTCTAGCCAATGAGAGAAATAATTCACCTCAGGACAGGCAGAGGCTGAATTCTGATTGGGTGTCACTATTATCAACCTCCTCTGACAACTCAATCTTGGATAAGCCACAACTCTGGGTAAAATGAAATTTGTTGGACACAGATGTCTTCTTCTGGGAAAAAGGTTAAAAATAAAATAGCAAATAAAACATTTTCAAATGTAACTTTATATTTGTCTAGCCTGGTTCCAGATCTGTTTTTCTCTTTCCAACTCCATTGATCACTATCAAGCCATGACAATGAGTGACAAGGAGATGTAATGATATCACACACAGACTGCCACTTTGTCTCATAGTTGTCTAGGTCTTCTAATGTAATTGTTTTAGTCATAACTGTCCTGCTCAGTTTATAGAGGAAAAAGTGCTGTCTAGAACCTCAAATATTTTTTTTATGTTTTTACATTTTATGTCATTTAGCAGACGATCTGATCCAGAGTGACTTACAGGAACAATTAGGGTTAAGTGCCTTGCTTAAGGGCACATTGACACATTTTTCACCTGTTGACATTTATGCAGACATAATCAAACGATGACATCACTAGACATGTCAAGACAAAACAATCACATAAATAGAGGCACACTCGTAGGAAAAAGGGTTCCAATATGGTTCTTTGACTGTACCCATAAGGGAACACTATTTTGTTCCAGTAGAACCCTTTCCACAGAGGGTTCTACATGGAACTCAAAAGGTATCTACCTGGAACCAAAAAGGGTTTTCCTATGGGGGAAGTCGAAGAACTCTTTTGGAACCTTTTTTTCGAATAGTATACTTCTGGCGCCGGAGGGGATGGCTGCCGTTTTACGGGCTCCTAACCAACTGTGCTATTTTGATACTTTTTTTTTTTGTTTCAAAAATGTTTTACCTATTTTGTACATAATGTTGCTGCAACTGTCTCTTATGACCGAAAAGAGGTTCTGGACATCAGAACAGATTACTCACCTCGACCTGGACTGAAGTTTTTTATGTAACGAGTCCGACACAAATTATATAATGCCTTCTGAGAACAGGCCCAAATCTCCAACATTGGCGTGAAGAAAAGACAGAGAAAAAGGGGGCGGAGGTCGGGCTGCCTTCTGAGAATTCATAGGCGAGTGAGTAAACCTCCACTACCATCCGTTCTACTGGACAACGTGCAATGATGGAAAAATAAAATGGATGATCTACGATTAACACTATCCTACCAATGGGACATTAAAAACTGTAATATATTATATTTCACAGAGTCGTGGCTGAACAACGACACGGATAATATAGAGCTGGCTGGGTTTTCTGTGCATCGGCAGGACAGAGAAGCTACGTCTGGTAAGACGAGGGGCCGGGGTGTGTGTCTATTAGTCAATAACAGCTGGTGCGTGATGTTTAATATTAAAGACGTCTCGAGGTTCTGCTCGTCTGAGGTAGAGTACCTCATGATAAGCTGTAGACCACTCTATCTACCAAGAGAATTCTCATCTATATTATTCATAGCCATCCATTTACCACCACAAACCGATGTTGGCACTAAGACCGCACTCAAAGAGCTGTATAAGGCCATACACAAACAAGAAAATGCTCATCCAAAAGTGGCGCTCCTAGTGTCCGGGGACTTTAATGCAGGGAAACTTAAGTCCGTTTTACCTCATTTCTACCAGCATGTCACATGTGCAACCAGAGGAAAAATAAACTCTAGACCACCTTTACTCCACACACAGAGACGCATACAAAGCTCTCGCTCGCCCTCCATTTGGCAAATCTGATCATAATGCTATCCTCCTGATTCCTACTTACAAGCAAAAACTATAGCAGGAAGTACAGGTGACTCGCTCAGTATGGAAGTGGTCAGATGATGCGGATGCTACACTACAGGACTGTTTTGCTATTACAGACTGGAATATGTTCCTGGATTCATTCAATGGCATTGAGGAGTATACCACTTCAGTCAACGGCTTCATCAATTAGTGCATCCACGACGTCATCCCCACAGTGACCGTACGTACGTATCCCAACCAGAAGCCATGGATTACAGGCAATATCCGCATCGAGCTAAAGGCTAGAGTTGCCGCTTTCAAGGAGCGGGACACTAATCCAGACACTTATAAGAAATCCCACTAAGCCCTCAGAAGAACCATCAAACAGGCAAAGCGTCAATACAGGATTAAGATTGAATCCTACTACACCGGCTCTGACACTTGTTGGATGTGGCAGGGCTTGAAAACTATTACGGACTACAAAGGGAAACCTAGCTGTGAGCTGCCCAGTGACGCGAGCCTACCAGACGAGCTAAATGTGCCCAAGGAAGTGAAGGTAACCTGACTAAATGATTACCGCCCCCTAGGACTCAAGTTGGTAGCTTTGAAGTGCTTTGAAAGGCTGGTCATGGCTCACATCAACAACATCCCGGAAACCCTAGACCCACTCCTATTCGCATACCGCCCCAACAGATCCACAGATGACGCAATCTCAATCACACTCCACACTGCCCTTTCACCCATTGAAAAAGGAACGCCTATGTGAGAATGCTGTTCATTGACTACAGCTCAGCATTCAACAACATAGTGCCCACAAAGCTCATCACTAAGCTAAGGAGCCTGGGACTAAACACCTTCATCTGCAACTGGATCCTGGACTTCCTGACGGGCCACCACGAGGTGGTAAGGGTAGGCAACTACACATCTGCCAAGCTGATCCTCAACACAGAGGTGCGTGTCCCCTCCTGTACTCCCTGTTCACTCACGACTGCGTGGCCAAACACGACTCCAACACCATCATTAAGTTTGCTGACGACACAACAGTGGTAGGCCTGTTCACCGACAACGATGAGACAACCAATAGGGAGGAGGTCAGAGACCTGGCAGTGTGGTACCAGGACAACAACCTCTCCCTCAATGTGAGCAAGAAGAAGGAGCTGATCATGGATTACATGAAAAGGCAGGTGGAAAAGGCCCCCATTAACGTCGACAGGGCTGTAGTGGAGCGGGTCGAGAGTTTCAAGTTCCTTGGTGTCCACATCACCAACAAACTATCATGGTCCAAACACACCAAGACAGTCGTGAAGAGGGCATGACAACACCTTTTCCCCCTCAGGAGACTGAAAAGATTTGGCAAGGGTCTCTAGATTCTCGGTTGCATCACCACCTGGTATGGCAACTGCTCGGCATCTGACCATAAGGCTCTACAGAGAGTAATGCGTACGGCTCAGTACATCACTCAGGCCAAACTTAATGCCATCCAGGACCTATATACTAGGCATTGTTAGAGGAACGCCCCAAACATTGTCAAAGACTCCAGTCACCCAAGTCATAGACTGTTCTCTCTGCTTCCGCACGGCAAGCTGTAGCATTAGCAATGTCTTTCAAAAGGAGACAACTCACAAATGTGGAAATTCTGGAGATTTTTTTAAATTCTGACAATGAGTCTGAGTATGAAAGTCAGGAATCAGATTCTGGCAGTGAGGAGCTGCCCCCCAACCTTGCAGCCATTGAGAACCCTGAATCTGAGGATCCCTTGTCCACTGACAAAGTCTCAGGTCCCTTTGAAGATGCTGGTGGTGATGGAGGCAGACCGACAGTGGATGAAGTACAGGAGTTCTGTGGTAGCTGGAAGGTCGCCAGCCATTTCACCACTCCTGGCCCTGCTGTTTGCTTTGATGAGTCCCAGTCTTGAGTGCAATGCCCCTTTCCATTTCCCTATAGCTAAAACACCTAATCATTCTAACCTGAAGACCATGATAAAATGGTTACATTTTTATTGGAGTCAGGTGTGTTAGCTGGGGCTGATGCAAAAGTATGATTGTGTTTCCCTTCACAGGCGTTGTATGCATCAACCAATGGTTGCGTGCCATGTCATCAACTGTGCCATCCGGTACCAGATTGCTATAGCATATGGTGTGGTTTGCTGATATCAGAGGAGGCTGGTGGGTTGGAGCTACTGGAGGACAGGCTCATTGTAACAGTGTCACGCCCTGACCTGAGAGAGCCTTTTTATGTCTCTATTTAGGTTTGGTCAAGGTATGATTTGGGTGGGCATTCTATGTCCTTTTTTCTATGCTTTGTATTTCTTTGTTTTGGCCTGGTATGGCTCTCAATCAGGGACAGCTGTACATCGTTGTCGCTGATTGGGAGTCATACTTAGGCAGCCTGTTTTCCTTTGGGGTTTGTGGGTAGTTATTTTCTGTTTTGTACATTTTGTGACCTGACAGAACTGTTGGCTGTCGTTCATTTTCTTGTTTGTTTGAAGTGTTTCTTATTATTAAAACATTAATATGAACACTCACCACGCTGCGCTTTGGTCCCCTTCTTCTACAGACGACAAGTGTTACAAACAGCTGGGATTAAATCAATGGAACGAAGTCAAACACGTTGTTTCCATGTGTTTGATGTGTTGGTACTATTCCATTGATTCCATTCGCGATATTACAATAAGCCAATCCTCCTATAGCTCCTCCCACCAGCCTCCTCTGGCTGATATGTGAAATACCTATCAAGGCATTGTAATATCTGTCACGCGTCAGCAATGTAGTCAGGCAGGAATGCACTCAAGGTCACCAATCAGGCCACAGCTGACAGGAGATGCCCATCCCTGTCCCTCCATCCCATCCCTGCTGTGGTATATCAGCACCACTGTGGTCAATCAGCACCAAGAAACCTGCAGGTGTGTCCCTCACAGCAACAACCTGCTATAAGATTGGCCCAGTTCAATACGACACAGTATAGGCTACTTAACCCTTGAACTCTCTTAGGTAAATATCATATACTTTGACCTGTGCTACACTATCTTGTCCTAGACCCTCTATTTAATCTATTTAATGAAACAAGATAAATGTTTCAGGTAAAAGTGAAAAACATAATTCTCCTTTCATTGTTATACAATATTAAACCATATGTTTGAATACAAACATATAGATTTATGTGACTGTTGACTTTCCAAGAAACCTGTTTCTGTGATTGCATTGTCTTAACATGTCTAGTGATTAAATCGTTTGATTATGTATGCATCAATGTCAACAGACCTAGTATCAATAAAATGTTTACTCAATATTGTGCTACAGTTATTACAATACTGCACAATAGATTGTTGTACATGTCATTAGTAAGGTAGTTAAGTTGAATACTCACTTTTAGTGTAGTTTCGTATATTGGTTAATTGTCCCCTGTTGTGACTGTGAGAGCTGAAGCTATGTGCTGCACCTTACAGTCGGAGTTAAGTTTAATTTCAAGTCATTTCTAGCCTATGTGAGAAATAATTCCCCTCAGGACAGGCAGAGGCTGAATTCTGATTGGATGTTGCTATTATCAACCTACTCTGACAACTCAACCTTGGATAAGCCACATCTCTGGGAAAAAGGAAACTTGTCGGATACATAGACGTCTCCTTCTGGGAAAAAAAGGTTAAAATTAAATAACAAATAAAACAGTATTTTCAAATATAACTTTGTAGTTGCCTAGCCTGGTCCCAGATCTGTTTGTTCTCTTTCCAACTCCACTGATCACTATCAAGCCATATGACAATGAGTGACAAGGAGTTCAATGTTTTTGGGGGGTTGGTATTTGAACACGACATAAGCAATGGAACAATTTGTAGAATTGCAAGAAATTTGCTCTCAAACCGCAACAAATTTTTCTCAGCCTCATGACAAAATGTTAAACAGCGGTTGACATGCTTCGAAGTACGGTAATGGAATATTTAGAATTTTTTTGTCACGAATTGCGCCATGCTCGTAACCCTTATTTACCCTTTCGGATAGTGTCTTGAACGCACAAACAAAACGCCGCTGTTTGGATATAACGATGCATTATTTTGGACCAAACCAACATTTGTTATTGAAGTAGAAGTCCTGGGAGTGCATTCTGACGAAGACAGCAAAGGTAATAACATTTTTCTTATAGTAAATCTGACTTTGATGAGTGCTAAACTTGCTGGGTGTCTAAATAGCTAGCCCTGTGATGTCGGGCTATCTACTGAGAATATTGCAAAATGTGCTTTCACCGAAAAGCTATTTTAAAATCGGACATATCGAGTGCATAGAGGAGTTCTGTATCTATAATTCTTAAAATAATTGTTATGCTTTTTGTGAACGTTTATCGTGAGTAATTTAGTAAATTCACCGGCAGTGTTCGGTGGGAATGCTAGTCACATGGTAGTCACATGCTAATGTAAAAAGCTGGTTTTTGATATAAATATGAACTTGATTGAACAAAACATGCATGTATTGTATAACATAATGTCCTAGGGTTGTCATCTGATGAAGATCATCAAAGGTTAGTGCTACATTTAGCTGTGGTTTGGGTTTATGTGACATTATATGCTAGCTTGAAAAATGGGTGTCTGATTATTTCTTGCTGGGTACTCTGCTGACATAATCTATTGTTTTGCTTTCGTTGTAAAGCCTTTTTGAAATCGGACAGTGTGGTTAGATTAACGAGAGTCTTATCTTTAAAATGGTGTAAAATAGTCATATGTTTGAAAAATTGAAGGTTTTGCATTTCTAAGGTTTTTGAATAACGCGCCACGGGATTGCACTGGCTGTTACGTAGGTGGGACGATTTGGTGCCACCTATCCCAGAGAGGTTAACCTGTTAGGGCTAGGGGGCAGTATTTACACGGCCGGATAAAAAACGTACCCGATTTAATCTGGTTACTACTCCTGCCCAGTAATTAGAATATGCATATAATTATTGGCTTTGGATAGAAAACACCCTAAAGTTTCTAAAACTGTTTGAATGGTGTCTGTGAGTATAACAGAACTCATATGGCAGGCAAAAACCTGAGAAGATTTCATGCAGGAAGTGGCCTGTCTGACAAGGTGTCGTTCTTCTTGTCTCTGTTTATTGAAGAGTCAGGATCTTAGCTGTAACGTGACACTTCCTACGGCTCCCATAGGCTCTCATAGCCCGGGAAAAAGCTGAACGATATCGAGGCAGCCTCTGGCTGAAACACATTATCGCCTTTGCCAAGAGGCCGATCAGAGGACAAAGGGCTTAGGTGCGTGCCCGCGTCGACCCAGTGATATATTTTCTTTCGTCTGTTTACCTAATTGCAGATTCCCGGTCGGAATATTATCGCTTTTTTACAAGAAAAATGGCATAAAAATTTATTTTAAGAATAGCATTGCAATAGCTGCAAATGTTTCTCTCTGCCCCACTGCAAAATGTGTTGAAATGCAGGATGTAAGCTGTTTTCGTTTTTGAGCGGAGTTGGGGGTGTCATGGAAATTCTAATAAATTTTGAGGAGAGATGGTCAATCACCAATCAGGATATTACTTTATTCAAAACGTATTAATAACATTGATGAATTTTTATAATAATGAAGCTGGTCGACGAACCACCCTTAGATGATTCGTTGAGAGCCCAACGAGCGGATTTGAGCCACAGCATTTTATAGCAAAGTACATCCTCCTGAATGTTCATGACAAACAACGGATGTATGGAATGGGTCAGAAGGTTAGGATTTGTATGAAACATACTAATAGACAGTATCTTCTGTAAAGACTGTTCTCATTGTATAGAAACCAGGGTCTCGCCCCCAAAACAAGGTTCCTCTCATAATTATCCATACCCGAGCCATCTCCACCCTGGCACCTCCCGGCAAACAAACACCAACTCATGCTATGGAATGCGGTATTTTAAGTTTTATCTCCAAAGGCATAGTAAATCCACTGTTAGCATTAAGCCCCAGAGGCCCATTCTCAGATCACACAGACAAAATAGAGGAGTTCTAAGAGCCCCCTATTCTGTTACATAAAACAACCATTTGATGCAATAACAGTATTATAACATAATCTTGTAATTTCACTCTCACAGGGGGCCCCATGGGAGTATGTGCCCCAGGGCCCCAAATGCAGTAGTCTGGCCCTGCACTGCAGTAGACCTTCACCAGTGCTTCTCAACCAGGGATGATAGAACCCCTAGGGTTACTGGGCCTATCCACAGGGGGTACTTCAGAAGACTCATGGGATAACAGGCTTATTGGTCAAATGTACATGAGGGGTACTTCAGGGGTACTCCAGGCAGATCAAAATGTACTTGGTGATACAGTAACCAAAAAAGGTTGAGAACCACTAGCCTACACATACAGACACATTACAACAACAAAATTCACTGATCTCATGGCTTGCATTTTCTTGATAAATACATTTGGATGAAAACAAATATTTTGAAAAACATCTTAGTGAAAAGCAAATAGATATATAATGGAACATGTTCATATTTTGTGATATTCTCATTAGGTTCAATGTGAGATAAACAAAAAAATGCAATTAGCAAGATAATTTTTGTAATCAATCTATAACATGCCATGGATTGAAATCCAGCCAGCATGTCTATACAGTGTCATCATTCACCATGATTGTCCTACTAAAGGTTCCACTACTACAGCCTTTCTTAACCTGTTAGGGCTAGGGGGCAGCATTTGCACGTCTGGATATTTTTTTTTTACCCGATTTAATCTGGTTACTAATCCTACCCAGTAACTAGAATATGCATATACTTATTATATATGGATAGAAAACACTCTAAAGTTTCTAAAACTGTTTGAATGGTGTCTGTGAGTATAACAGAACTCATTTCGCAGGCAAAACCCTGAGACATTTTCTGACAGGAAGTGGATACCTGATGTGTTGTATTGACTTTAAACCTATCCCATTGAAAAACACAGGGGCTGAGGAATATTTTGGCACTTCCTATTGCTTCCACTAGATGTCACCAGCCTTTACAAAGTGTTTTGAGTCTTCTGGAGGGAGATCTGACCGAACAAGAGCCATGGAACGATGATGTCCCATTAGACACCTGGCGCGCGAGTTCATGTTGGGTACCCTCGTTCCAATACGTTATAAAAGAGTATGCATTCGTCCACCTTGAATATTATTCATGTTCTGGTTAAAAAAGGCCCTAATGATTTATGCTATACAACGTTTGACATGTTTGAACGAACGGAAATATATTTTTTCCCCTCGTTCATGACGAGAAGTCCGGCTGGCTTAGATCATGTGCTAACAAGACGGAGATTTTTGGACATAAATGATGAGCTTTTTTGAACAAAACTACATTCGTTATGGACCTGTGATACCTGGAAGTGACATCTGATGAAGAGAATCAAAGGTAATGGATTATTTACATAGTATTTTCGATTTTAGATCTCCCCAACATGACGTCTAGTCTGTATCGCAACGCGTATTTTTCTGGGCGCAGTGCTCAGATTATTGCAAAGTGTGATTTCCCAGTAAGGTTATTTTTAAATCTGGCAAGTTGATTGCGTTCAAGAGATGTAAATCTATAATTCTTTAAATGACAATATAATATTTTACCAATGTTTTCTAATTTTAATTATTTAATTTGTGACGCTGACTTGACTGCCGGTTATTGGAGGGAAACGATTTCCTCAACATCAATGCCATAGTAAAACGCTGTTTTTGGATATAAATATGAACTTGATAGAACTAAAAATGCATGCATTGTCTAACATAATGTCCTAGGAGTGTCATCTGATGGAGATTGTAAAAGGTTAGTGCATCATTTTAGCTAATTTTATGGTTTTGGTGACCCTGTCTTTGACTTGGCAAAACATTACACACAACTCTTGTAAATGTACTGTCCTAACATACTCTAAATTTATGCTTTCGCCGTAAAACCTTTTTGAAATCGTAAAACGTGGTTAGATTAAGGAGATGTTTATCTTTCAAATGGTGTAAAATAGTTGTATTTTTGAAAAATTTGAATTTTGACATTTATTTGGATTCAAATTTGCCGCTCTTGAAATGCACCTGCTGTTGATGGAGTGCACCACGGGTGGCACGCTAGCGTCCCACCTAGCCCATAGAGGTTAAACCAGTTTGTGCCAGGGACCAGCAAGGCATGGCCTTCTTCCTCTTGGGACCGCTTTGGTAATAAATTATTGAAAATCGCTTTTTCGTCATAAAAAACACCTTTTATTTATTGTATTTTTTACTTTACTCTAAATTAATGAATTATGTATTTACTTGGCTGCCTTCATGGTCTGTCTGTCTGTCTGTCTGTCTGTCTGTCTGTCTGTCTGTCTGTCTGTCTGTCTGTCTGTCTGTCTGTCTGTCTGTCTGTCTGTCTGTCTGTCTGTCTGTCTGTGTTGTACTCATGTCTCTCTCTATGCTGTCTTCAAACAATGTAACAATAACTGAATCCTTATAAACAAATAACAATCTTTCATTATTTCGATATATACAGTGCCTTCGGAAAGTATTCAGACCCCTTGACTTTTTCCTCATTTTGTTATGTTACAGCCTTAATCGAAAATAGAGACCCGTTTCAATGAACTAGGTGTATGTCGGAGGATCACAACTTTACAGGAGAGCCGTTTGAGCGTAAACTTTTTTTAAAAGATCAAAATGGTTTTTTTTCACCGGTTAATATTGTACATAAAAGCCTCTAAGAGAGGTGAGCACTAGAATATCCTCTCTGTCTCCTCACTGTCCGATCCGCTGCTTTGGTTGCTGCTTCACAATATCTTTCACATGACCCATCAATTTAGACAAGTGTGTCTGGGTAAGCGTCATCTAATATTAATAAAATATTTTTATCTGGACACTGTTAACCTAGAATTTTTCCTTTTACCATTTTTTGTCTTAATCCTTACTACACGACCTCACATGTGAATCCAGATGGGTGGGGCTGACTTAAGAGGGTGGGAACATTACTGAATGGGTGTAGACAAAGGAGAGCTCTCCAGTAAGTTCCAAAACATTCAAAGGCCATTTTCTCAAAAGTTAATTTACAAGTTTGTCAACTTTCAAAGCAGAATTACTGACACATTGTTCCTGCAGAAGCAGTGTATGATATACAATTTTGTAGCTCCGAGTCTCTACTTTTATCCAATGAAAAAAACACAGTTTCAAATTTTGCTACATCGAATCAAGGTGGTCGGTCACATATTTTGCTTCATAATACCGATTTGAGCAGGTCGGTCACAATTGATTACATTTTAAAAAATCCTCAGCAATATACAAACAATACCCCATAATGACAAAGTGAAAACAGGTTTTTAGAATTTTTGCAAATACAAATATAAAACAAAACAGAAATACCTTATTTACATAAGTATTCAGACCATTTGCTATGAGACTCAAAATTGAGCTCAGGTGCTTCCTGTTTCCATTGATCATCCTTGAGATGTTTCTACAACTTAATTGGAGTCTACCTGTGGTAAATTCATGATTTGGAAAGGCACACAACTGTATATAAGGTCTTACAGTTGACAGTGCATGTCTGAGCAAAAACCAAGACATACCTCTGATCTGGTGGACTCACTAAACAACACACACTTTGTTTGTAAATTATGTCTAAGTGGATATCTGTAAATTAAAAACACAAGAAAATATTACTGTCTGGTGTGCTTGATATAAGGAATTTGAAATGATTTATACTTTTACTTTAGATACTTAAGTATATTTTAGCAATTACATTTACTTTTGATACTTTAGTATATTTTAAACCAAATACTTTTAGACTTTTACTCAAGTAGTATTTTACTGGGTGACTTTCACTTTTACTTCAGTCATTTTATATTAAATTATCTTTACTTTGAATCATTAATGACAATTGGGTACTTTTTCCACCACTGGTTTTGAAGACATCAGCAGGAACTAGTTCAGCATGTTTCTAAACAAGGAACGAAAATTGTAGGTAACTGACATGATGATAGATTAAAAAATATAATCTGATTATTCAGGGGTAATTTCAGGTCAGGCTCACAAGCATGGTTACCATAGAACAAGACTCTGACCTGGATTCAATCCAAGGTGTATTATAGAGCAGTGCACTAGACAGATGACAATGCTCCTTTTAAAGGCAATTTCCCCGCTGTTCACGGATATCACATTCATGGTTTAATCAAAGTTGCACAGAAAAGAGAAAATGTCTATCTGGCCTTCTCTGAGTTCTATCAACAATAACCCTGGAAGCTGGTAGGAAATCCAAATATGGAAGTCCATCAGCTGTTACAGAGTTATAAAACATCAGTTGTTACAGAGTTATAAAACATCAGTTGTTACAGTTATAAACATCAGCTGTTACAGAGTAATAAACATCAGCTGTTATAAAACATCAGCTGTTACAGAGTAATTAACATCAGCTGTTACAGAGTTATAAACATCAGCTGTTACAGAATTATAAACATCAGCTGTTATAAAACGTCACCTGTTACAGAGTAATTAACATCAGCTGTTATAAAACGTCAGCTGTTACAGAGTTATAAACATCAGCTGTTATAAAACGTCAGCTGTTAGAGTAATTAACATCAGCTGTTACAGAGTTATAAACATCAGCTGTTACAGAGTTATAAAACGTCAGCTGTTACAGAGTTATAAACATCAGCTGTTATAAAACGTCAGCTGTTACAGAGTAATTAACATCAGCTGTTACAGAGTTATAAACATCAGCTGTTACAGAGTTATAAACATCAGCTGTTTCAGAATTATAAACATCAGCTGTTACAGAGTTATAAACATCAGCTGTTTCAGAATTATAAACATCAGCTGTTACAGAGTTATAAACATCAGCTGTTACAGAGTTATAAACATCAGCTGTTACAAAGTTATAAATGTCATCTGTTATAAACATCAGCTGTTACAGAGTTATAAAACATCAGCTGTTACATAGTTATATATACATCACCATATCCTACCCACCACTGCGACCTGTACGTTCTCGTTGGCTGGCCCTCGCTTCATACTCATCGCCAAACCCACTGGCTCCAGGTCATCTACAAGACCCTGCTAGGTAAAGTTCCCCCTTATCTCAGCTCGCTGGTCACCATAGCAGCACCCACCTGTAGCATGCGCTCCAGCAGGTATATCTCTCTGGTCACCCCCAAAGCCAATTCCTCCTTCAGCCGCCTCTTCTTCCAGTTTTCTGCTGCCAATGACTGGAACGAACTACAAAAATCTCTAAAACTGGAAACACTTATCTCCCTCACTAGCTTTAAGCACCAGCTGTCAGAGCAGCTCACAGATTACTGCACCTGTACATAGCCCATCTATAATTTAGCCCAAACAACTACCTCTTCTCCTACTGTATTTATTTATTTATTCTGCTCCTTTGCACCCCATTATTTCTATTTCTACTTTGCACTTTCTTCCACTGCAAATCTACCATTCCAGTGTTTTACTTGCCATATTGTATTTACTTTGCCACCATGGCCTTTTTTGCCTTTACCTCCCTTATCTCACCTCATTTGCTCACTTTGTATTTAGACTTATTTTTTTAGAGTTATAAAACATCAGCTGTTAGAGTTATAAACATCAGCTGTTAGAGTTATAAAACATCAGCTGTTACATAGTTATAAACATCAGCTGTTAGAGTTATAAAACATCAGCTGTTACATAGTTATAAACATCAGCTGTTACAGAGTTATAAACATCAGCTGTTACATAGTTATAAACATCAGCTGTTAGAGTTATAAAACATCAACTGTCATGGTTAGAAACATCAGCTGTTAAATAGTTATAAAACATCAGCTGTTACAGAGTTATATACATCAGCTGTTACAGAGTTATAAACATCAGCTGTTACATAGTTATAAACATCAGCTGTTATAAAGTTATAAATATCAGTTGTTACAGTGTTATAAAACATCAGCTGTTACATAGTTAAACATCAGCTGTTACAGTTATAAACATCAGCTGTTACAGTTATAAACATCATCTCTTACAGAGTTAAACATCAGCTGTTACAGTTATAAACAGCTGTTACAGTTATAAACATGAGCTGTTACAGTTATAAATATCAGCTCTTACAGAGTTTTAAACATCAGCTATTGCATAGATATAAACATCAGCTGTTACAGTGTTATAAACATGAGCTGTTATAAGCCTTAGCTGTTACAGAGTTAGAAACATCGGCTGTTACGGAGTTATAAAACGTCAGCTGCTATAGAGTTATAAACATAATCTCTTACAGAGTTATAAACATCAGCTGTTAAAGAGTTATAAAACATCAGCTGTTACACAGATATTAAACTGTTTTAAAGCAATCACTATAGTAAAAAGATTATTAGTAATCAATTCCATCAAACAGTAGTTGTAAACTAATCAGATCATCAGACAGTGTCCACAGAATGTTATCAATATAATACAACAGTGAATAATCAGTCCTCGGTTCTTTAACTTGTACCTTCAGTAACTTGCTCTGGTGTCATTCACTATATCAACAGATATGAGAACAAACCATAACAAGTCTGGTGACTATAAACCCGCACCCTGAGTACCTCCCACAACACAAACCCAATGGGGAACTTACATTTCCCCATTGGGTTTGTGTTGTGGGAGGTACCTGTGGGGATTGTACCAAAAGGCACCCAGTACACTTTATAGTGCACGAGGGCCCTGGTGAAGGGAATAGGGTGCCATTTGTGACACACCCCACATGTGCTGATGTGTTTCAGACAGTCCTTCCTATTTAGATACCTATCTCTCACCACAGGTGTATGAAATGTCTGCTTTGTTCTGAAGTCATCAACATGATGCACTGACTTCCCTCACAGTCCTTCTCATCACGAGGTGTGTTTGGATGGAAAGACGTCCTTCTCATCACGAGGTGTGTTTTGGTGGAATGACGTCCTTCTCATCACGAGGTGTGTTTTGATGGAATGACGTCCTTCTCATCACGAGGTGTGTTTCTAATGTAATTTCCAGTGAAAGGTGTGACAACGTAGCCTGTGTACCCAGATCCTATTTCATTGTGTGTAACAGTCAGTTTAGCTTATAAAACATTTGCTTAGTAACCGGACACCAATGTGATCTGTTGGACAAAACGTGATCTGTGATAGACTTACTATATTTGCATAACCTTGTGATAAGGATATATGTGAGGGTTTTTGAATCAGGATAAATCCTCTTTATCTTTTTGAACTCATTAATGATAGAATGTTCATATGTGACCTGATTCAAGAAGCTAGGCACTACTTCACTGCTTGTTTGGCAGAAATGCCTTAAAAAAAAACGTATTTGCCATCTGCAAATTAGAGCCTAGTCGGTTTAGCCACAGAAAAAGCCAGGAACCTTCCCGCTAGCCATGATTGGCTGAGATAATGGATGGACTGGATATGCCGAGAGTTGAGTTCGGATTGGTCTGCCATGTAGCACACTTCCGTCTATAACGTGAGCTGCTCAGTATGTGAAGATAATGAGCAGCTGTTTTTTTAAAGATATAACGTTAGCAATGGACTGCTCTCAACAACATTGCTGCCTTGAATTTAGCAGGCGCTATAGACAAAGATCAGTGGGGAAAAGTTGTGATGGACTACTACTATGGTCAGTTTGAACTGGAGTGACTTGACACAGGTTGTGATAAGAGTCACAGTGATAATAGTCATTGACTCAAAGCCACATTTCAAACGTTGCTTGTTAGGGGGAGGTAGTTGCAGAAACGTTGGAATGGTTTAGTCGGCTTCCTCAATAGTTGGTCCAGATGATCCATCGCCTGCAGGAGTGGCGCCACCAGCACCGGGGAATCCACCAGCCATGCCTCCAGGCATAACACCAGCACCCTGGTACAACTTGGTGATGATTGGGTTGCACACAATGTATAAATCGATGGTTCAGATTACAGGATGCCATATTTTACCATATTCTGTTCCAGTTATAGGGGTGTTCAGATTCAATTAGATCTGTGGACCATACCTTTTTAATGGTTAGTTCAGAATATGAGCTTTCCAATAGTTGTTTATACATTTTGTATTTATTAACTTTTACTTATTGAGGGTAGCCCAAATGAGACCAGGGTCTCATTCCCAATGGTGCCCTGAATACAAACATTTTCTCCCAAACAGGAAGAAAAACTAATAGAACAAGGAAAATAAAAACAAGCACCAAGAACAACCTCAACACCACAATTTCAACATATAAACCACCTCAATCAATCGAAAGAACTGCAATCTGCCTGAGTCCCATAGGGGGAGACACAATAGGCCCGGCGAGAGGGTTTGGCCAGGGTCACTTTACTTGGCTCATCGCGCTCTAGCGACTCCTTGTGGCGGGCCGGGTGCCTACAGGCTGACTCCGGTCGTCAGTTGAACAGTGTTTCCTCCGACACGTTGGTGCGGCTGGCTTCCGGGTTAAGCGGGCGGGTGTTAAGAAGCGCAGTTTTGTGGGTAATGTTTCACGCATGACTCGACCTTTGCTTCCCGAGCCCATTGGGGAGTTGCAGTGATGAGACAAGATCGAAATTGTGGAGAAAAAAGGGGTAAAATACAATTTTCATTGAAATAATCCACCACCAGAGTCCTAACCTGCCCTAGAGGCACCAGGGAATCAAGATGCAAGGAGTTTTGTAGGTTATTCCAACAATGGGGGCAATAAAACTAAAGGAGGATTTACCTAAATTGGTCGAGACCAGAGGGACCTCAAGAGTTAACTAATCTTACGAGCGGCTTTGGTAGCTCATTATTTCATACGTTAGCAACAAAGTTAGGTACGTTGGAAGCTTCTGTAGTAGAGCTTTGTAAACAAAAAGGGAGTAATGAAGTGATCTACAGGACTTTAGTGTGGACCAGCCAACCTTTTGATACAGGATGTAGTGGTGAGTATTAAAACTGTCACCTGTGAAGGGTAATTTGGTAGATGGCCTCCAAAGTTTTAAGAGTAGTAGCTGCTGCAATCTGGTAAATGGTATCACCTTAGTCAAGAACTGTTAGGAAGAACTGTCAGGCTGCTTCCTGCTATTTAGGGAGGGGCAAGATATATTCCTAAAACCGAGGCCCACTTTGCAAACAGATTAATAATCCAAGTTTTAACAGATAAACCAATATTATTTTTATTAATAGTAAAGAGAACAGGTCCCAGTACCAGGAAACTAGACTTCACACCATCAGAAATCAAACATTGAGTCCTGTCTGACAGATCATTCTCAAACCACTTTCAAGAACCTCAACCTTTGAATGAGTGTGATGGTCAACAGTGTCCAAGGCCTTGGAAAGTCAGCACAATAATGTTTCTGATCAAAGCAATTGAACACATCTAAAACAAGCGTAGCAGCTGAAACTGTGCTCTGTCCAGGTCTAAAACCTGATTGGTTCACATTAAGAATAGAGTGGGAAGTTAAAAAAGTTAGTTTACAGTTGGCCAGGGATTCAACACTTTGGAAAGGCAAGATAACCTGTTATGGCTAGGGGGCAGTATTTTCACAGCTGGATAAAAAACGTACCCGATTTAATCTGGTTACCACTCCTACCCAGTAACTAGAATATGCATATACTTATTACATATGGATAGAAAACACCCTAAAGTTTCTAAAACTGTTTGAATGGTGTCTGTGAGTATAACAGAACTCATTTGGCAGGCAAAAACCTGACAAGGTTTCAGGCAGGAAGTGGCCTGTCTGACAAGGTGTCGTTCTTAATGTCTCTGTTTATTGAAGAGTGAGGATCTTAGCTGTCCCGTGACACTTCCTACGGCTGCCATAGGGTCTCAGAAGGCGGTAAAAAGCTGAATCGTGGCTTTGCAGGCTCTGGCTGAAAAAAAGTAGCGCGTTTGGGTAGTGGCTGGTTACAGTACTGTGAGACTCAGGCTCGTGCCAACGTCGACCGAAAGCTTTGTTTACTTTCCTCTGTTTAGCTAAAAGGAGATTCCCGGTCGGAATATTATCGCTTTTTTACGAGAAAAATGGCATAAAAATGGATTTTAAACAGCGGTTGACATGCTTCGAAGTACGGTAATGGAATATTTAGATTTTTTTTGTCACGAATTGCGCCATGCGCACAACCCTGATTTACCATTTCAGATAGTGTCTGGGACGCACGAACAAAACGCCGCTATTCGGATATAACGATGGATTATTTTGGACCAAACCAACATTTGTTATTGAAGTAGCAGTCCTGGGAGTGCATTCTGATGAAGACAACAAAAGGTAATCAAACTTTTATAATAGTAAACCTGATATTGGTGAGTGCTAAACTTGCCGGGTGTCTAAATAGCTAGCCCGTGATGCCTGGGCTATGTACTTAGAATATTGCAAAATGTGCTTTCACCAAAAAGCTATTTTAAAATCGGACATATCGAGTGCATAGAGGAGTTCTGTATCTATAATTCTTAAAATAATTGTTATGCTTTTTGTGAACGTTTATCGTGAGTAATTTAGTAAATTCTTAGTGAATTCGCCGGAAGTTTGCGGGGGGTATGCTAGTTCTGAACGTCACATGCTAATGTAAAAAGCTGGTTTTTGATATAAATATGAACTTGATTGAACAAAACATGCATGTATTGTATAACATAATGTCCTAGGGTTGTCATCTGATGAAGATCATCAAAGGTTAGTGCTGCATTTAGCTGTGGTTTGGGTTTATGTGACATTATATGCTAGCTTGAAAAATGGGTGTCTGATTATTTCTGGCTTGGTACTCTGCTGACATAATGTAATGTTTTGCTTTCGTTGTAAAGCCTTTTTGAAATCGGACAGTGTGTTTAGATAAAGGAGAGTCTTATCTTTAAAATGCTGTGAAATAGTCATATGTTTGAAAAATTGAAGTTTTTGTATTTTTGAGGAATTTGTAATTCGCGCCACGCCTATCATTGGATATTGGAGCAGGTGTTCCGCTAGCGGAACGTCTAGATGTAAGAGGATAATTAGCAAATTCTACAGTAGTTATCTAAGTCAGAAGGATCTCCTTTATGTAGGGGGAGGACATGTGCTGCTTTACAGATCTTAAGGACAACACCAGAAACAACTGTAAAGTTATAATATATAGGTCAATGGTTCTGTGATAAGTGGTGCAGAGAGTAAGAAGGGATTATGTGAATCAGCTATACATGTTTTACTTTCTTACTCTTTAGCATAGCACTTAGTACATCATAGACATCAAATGGGGAAATTAAGATAAAGTCTGTGAGTCTGTTAGTGCATCGTTATCTACAAGGTCATGTGACTAAGGGACTCTCTAGTAGAATGATGTGCATTTTCAGAGATTATCCTTTCAAATAATTGGCCAGTTTAAGCTAAATGGTTATTAAAAGTACCACAAATTAAAATTCTGTCTGGTATGGGACCAGAGGCTGTCAAAACCTGCTGGGACAACAAGGGGGTGGAGTTGTTTAAAATGTTTTACCACTTTCCAGGAGTTAGCATGTATAGCATGTATATTATAGAGATCAGTCCTTTCAGGAGCCCAGATCATTTATTAATAAATCCCATCATTGGATGGTTTGGTAGCTGGGTTTCCCAAGGGACTCCATAGGCTAACAAAGCTAACATGAGTTGTAAATATGAACAAAAGAGTTGCCTGGTAATGTGTATGTATCTGGTAATGTGTATGTATCTGGTAATGTGTATGTATCTTGTAACGTGTATGTATCTGGTAATGTGTATGTAACTGGTAATGTGTATGTATCTGGTAATGTGTATGTATCTGGTAATGTGTATGTATCTTGTAACGTGTATGTATCTGGTAATGTGTATGTAACTGGTAATGTGTATGTATCTGGTAATGTGTAGGTATCTGGTAATTGGTATGTATCTCCCAAACCTTGGAATGTTCTCATACCATTACTGTCCATGATATCAGCATGGTTACGGATTCCACATTTGGACCATTGGGGAGAAGCAAATGGCCGCCCTCCAGATAACAAGGCATTAGTGTGAAATAATACCCAACATCTGATCTGAGGCTTTTGACCATTCTTTGTTCTTAATCATTGTTGGGGAAAATTTTTATACATATCAGATGTTGGGTACTATATGTATTGAATAGTATATGAATCCTATCAATTAAAATGTCAAATTTGGGCACAATAAATTTGCTTAATTTCTCAGAGATCAAATTATATTCATATTATATAACATGGATGTGGAAATCTTACTTCTTCTGGTCTTCTGAGTTGGAACTACCTGATTTGTAATAGGTGTCCATGCAATCATAACCTTTAACAGCGGCTAATGCAGCCCCTGCTGCTAACGACCATGGAGAGCCGAACATGGCTCCCAACCCCAATGCAGCCGAACTGGCAAGTGCTGACCACTTGCAGCCGTTCAATTTTTCTTCTCTTTTTCTTATTTCTTCCTCTTCCTGTCTCCTCTCTCTCTCTCTCTTCTCCTCTTCCTGTTTCTTCCTCTCCTTTTCCTTGTTGATCTTCATCTGGGCCTCCTGGTACATCTCATTGGTGTAGTGTTTTCCTCCATTCCTCGACACCATCTCCTCTATCTTCTTCAGTAGCTCTGGGACCTGAGTGTCTTTTCTCTTGTCATTGTTTAGGGAGTGATATCTGCCCCCACAGATATTGATGAGTTTCTGTAGATCTTTGCTCTTAGCCAGAAACTCCTCCACTGTTTTTCCCTTCAGTAGATCTTCATGTGTGAACAGCACTATGGTGTACATTGAGGCTTCTTCTCCAAAGCTCTCCTGGATCCACTTCACAGTGTTCCTCTCTTCCTCTGTGAACCTCCCCAGTCTGATCACCAGCAGGAAGGCGTGGGGTCCTGGGACTGACATATAGATGGCCTTTTCTATTTCACTTTTCATCTCTTCTTTAGACATTGTTGTGTCATAGAGCCCTGGGGTGTCGATGACATCAATCTTCCTCCCATCCACCACTCCACTCTGTTTCTCACTCTGTGCAGTCACAGACACTGGAGAATCCTCCGCTATAAACACCTTTCTCCCCAGGATGGTGTTTCCTGTTGCACTCTTCCCTGCTCCAGTCTTCCCCAGCAGAACTATCCTCAGGTTAGAGGGCTGCCCTGAAACGGTGGAAACAGACAAGAAATTATTGATTTTGTAATATTATCTTAAGATAAATGCACAACGCAGAGGACTAAAGGTCAAGAGGACTAAAAGTCAATAGAGTACTAACAATCAATGGAAATAGAGTTTTTTCCTGTAATAGCGAATTATTGATCAATGGGTCAGAGACATGGAAGGAATTTGTCTAGACATTGAGCCTGAAATAGGCCATTGGCCCAGTTTTGTAGCAAGGAATTATAATTGGTCAACCACAGGCTAGGGTTGGGTTATACAAATACATCCTGTCCCTTTGTTCTGTGGAAAGAATCACAGAGGAGAGAATCACTGAGGACAGGGGAGAATGAACATCTACCTCTCAGCATAACATCTATGATTTGTCACTCTTTGAATAAACCTATTTTTCTCCCCCTCATTTGCTTTGGGGTCTGTGTTATTGAAGAGTAACATCAACTGCTAGCACTTGGTGCCGTGACCCGGATGAATTGGTCGTAACCAACAACAAGGAAAGACTCAACTGTGTGTTGATCCAGGGAAAAGAGAGACCAATTGAGCGCAACCCATGGGATTTAACTCTTAATCTCCTGATTGACTGCTAACATATTGCTGGGTGAGTCAAGACCGTTTTATTTTTTTTTACCGTTATTTAACCTGTTGGGTCTAGGGGGCAGCATTTGCACGTCTGGATAAAAAAAATGTACCCGATTTAATCTGGTTACTAATCCTACCCAGTAACTAGAATATGCATATACTTATTATATATGGATAGAAAACACTCTAAAGTTTCCAAAACTGTTTGAATGGTGTCTGTGAGTATAACAGAACTCATTTGGCAGGCAAAACCCTGAGACATTTTCTGACAGGAAGTGGATACCTGATGTGTTGTATTGACTTTAAACCTATCCCATTGAAAAACACAGGGGTTTAGGAATATTTTGGCACTTCCTATTGCTTCCACTAGATGTCACCAGCCTTTACAAAGTGTTTTGAGTCTTCTGGAGGGAGATCTGACCGAACAAGAGCCATGGAACGGTGATGTCCCATTAGACACCTGGCGCACTAGTTCATGTTGGGTACCCTCGTTCCAATACGTTATAAAAGAGTATGCATTCGTCCACCTTGAATATTATTCATGTTCTGGTTAAAAAAGGCCCTAATGATTTATGCTATACAACGTTTGACATGTTTGAACGAACGGAAATATATTTTTTCCCCTCGTTCATGACGAGAAGTCCGGCTGGCTTACATCATGTGCTAACGAGACGGAGATTTTTGGACATAAATGATGAGCTTTTTTGAACAAAACTACATTCGTTATGGACCTGTGATACCTGGAAGTGACATCTGATGAAGAGAATCAAAGGTAATGGATTATTTACATAGTATTTTCGATTTTAGATCTCCCCAACATGACGTCTAGTCTGTATCGCAACGCGTATTTTTCTGGGCGCAGTGCTCAGATTATTGCAAAGTGTGATTTCCCAGTAAGGTTATTTTTAAATCTGGCAAGTTGATTGCGTTCAAGAGATGTAAATCTATAATTCTTTAAATGACAATATAATATTTTACCAATGTTTTCTAATTTTAATTATTTAATTTGTGACGCTGACTTGACTGCCGGTTATTGGAGGGAAACGATTTCCTCAACATCAATGCCATAGTAAAACGCTGTTTTTCGATATAAATATGAACTTGATAGAACTAAAAATGCATGCATTGTCTAACATAATGTCCTAGGAGTGTCATCTGATGGAGATTGTAAAAGGTTAGTGCATCATTTTAGCTGGTTTTATGGTTTTGGTGACCCTGTCTTTGACTTGACAAAACATTACACACAACTCTTGTAAATGTACTGTCCTAACATACTCTAAATTTATGCTTTCGCCGTAAAACCTTTTTGAAATCGTAAAACGTGGTTAGATTAAGGAGATGTTTATCTTTCAAATGGTGTAACATAGTTGTATTTTTGAAAAATTTGAATTTTGACATTTATTTGGATTCAAATTTGCCGCTCTTGAAATGCACCTGCTGTTGATGGAGTGCACCACGGGTGGCACGCTAGCGTCCCACCTAGCCCCAAGAGGTTAACCTGTTTAGGATAGGGGGCAGTATTTTGACGGCCGGATAAAAAACGTACCCGATTTAATCTGGTTATTACTCCTGCCCAGAAACTAGAATATGCATATAATTGTTTGATTTGGATAGAAAACACCCTAAAGCTTCTAAAACTGTTTGAATAGTGTCTGTGAGTATAACAGAACTCATATGGCAGGCCAAAACCTGAGAAGATTCTATATGGGAAGTGCCCTGTCTGACCATTTCTTAGCCTTCTGTAGCCTCTTTATCAAAAATACAGGATCTCTGCTGTAACGTGACATTCGTTCCCAGTCAACTTACCTGGTTAACCTCTTACATCTAGACGTTCCGCTAGCGGAACACCTGCTCCAATATCCAATGATAGGCGTGGCGCGAATTACAAATTCCTCAAAAATACAAAAACTTCAATTTTTCAAACATATGACTATTTCACAGCATTTTAAAGACAAGACTCTCCTTTATCTAACCACACTGTCCGATTTCAAAAAGGCTTTACAGCGAAAGCAAAACATTAGATTATGTCAGCAGAGTACCCAGCCAGAAATAATCAGACACCATTTTTCAAGCTAGCATATAATGTCACAAAAACCCAGAAGACAGCTAAATGCAGCACTAACCTTTGATGATCTTCATCAGTTGACACACCTAGGACATTATGTTATACAATACATGCATGTTTTGTTCAATCAAGTTCATATTTATATCAAAAAACAGCTTTTTACATTAGCATGTGACGTTCAGAACTAGCATACCCCCCGCAAACTTCCGGGGAATTTACTAACAATTTACTAAATTACTCACGATAAACGTTCACAAAAAGCATAACAATTATTTTAAGAATTATAGATACAGAACTCCTCTATGCACTCGATATGTCCGATTTTAAAATAGCTTTTTGGTGAAAGCACATTTTGCAAGATTCTAAGTACATAGCCCAGCCATCACAGGGCTAGCTATTTAGACACCCGGCAAGTTTAGCCTTCACCAAAATCAGATTTACTATAACAAAAATGTTATTACCTTTGTTGTCTTCGTGAGAATGCACTCCCAGGACTGCTACTTCAATAACAAATGTTGGTTTGGTCGCAAATAATCCATCGTTATATCCGAATAGCGGCGTTTTGTTCATGCGTTCCAGAAACTATTCGAAATGGTAAATCAGGGTCGTGCGCATGGCGCAATTCGTGACAAAAAAATTCTAAATATTCCATTACCGTACTTCGAAGCATGTCAACCGCTGTTTAAAATCAATTTTTATGCAATTTATCTCGTAAAAAAGCGATAATATTCCGACCGGGAATCTCCTTTTCGGCAAACAGAGGAAAAATCACAAAGACGGGGGCGGCCAGGGCACGCGCCTAAGCCCACAGTCCCTTGATCGGCCACTTGACAAAGGCGATAATGTGTTTCAGCCTGGGGCTGGGATGACAACATTCTGTTTTTTCCCGGGCTCTGAGAGCCTATGGAAGACGTAGGAAGTGTCACGTTAGAGCAGAGATCCTTTGTAATTGAATGAGATGGCAAACAAGTTCAAGAAATGGTCAGACAGGCCACTTCCTGTAAAGGAATCTCTCAGGTTTTGACCTGCCATTTGAGTTCTGTTATACTCACAGACACCATTCAAACAGTTTTAGAAACTTTGGAGTGTTTTCTATCCAAAGCCAATAATTATATGCATATTCTAGTTACTGCGCAGGAGTAGTAACCAGATTAAATCGGGTACGTTTTTTATCCAGCCGTGAAAATACTGCCCCCTAGCCATAACAGGTTAAGGGTTTGACCAATGGGTGGTGAAGAGCAAGATGTGGCCGATGGATGGAGAGCCAGACATGTTTTCCTTAAGGGTCTGACCAATGCAACCACCAAATGTGTTCAAAAACTGAAAGAACCGTTTGTTGAATTTGAAGAAAGGTTTAGAGCAGAGGTGGTTAGACACAGTAGGTTACCCGACATGGAAGATGAAAGATATAGAGCAGGGATGGTTAGTAAATGTAAATGGTTAGACACGGTAGGTTACCCGACATGGAAGATGAAAGGTATAGAGCAGAGGTAGTTAGACACAGTAGATTACCCAACATGGAAGATGAAAGGTATAGAGCAGAGGTAGTTAGACACAGTAGGTTACCCAACATGGAAGATGAAAGGTATAGAGCAGGGATGGTTAGACACAGTAGGTTACCCAACATGGAAGATGAAAGGTATAGAGCAGAGATGGCAGATATCTAACAGAACTAACCATTATCAATTTATTTTGGTCCAATGAAGATGGATGCAGGGGTGTGGATGGGCTCATTTGAACAACCTATTTTAGGCCTTGATGTTATTATGCAACTTGACTCTACATTGAACATCTCTGAAGGGAAGGTGACGTGGCAAATTAGACAACTGCAGGAAAGTACAGTTCAGAACCATCCTATTTGGACTACAAAGAAAAATGAGAGTGGAACTTTGGATATGGAACCAGTGTGCTTGACAGGTGTTGCCCCACCTTGCACAAAACAATATCCCATTAGCAAGGAAGCTATGGAGGCTACTAAAGTAGTTATTAAAGATTCTGCCGACATGTTGTTCATACTCTTTTGACAATGATTCGAGCTGCACAGGTCACAGCTGCTCGTTGGAACAAATGGTCAACTGTGTTGGAAACTCCTAACATCATCATACAGTACAACGTGGCACCCAATGTAATCCAGCTACGCTGATGCTTCCTCCAGATTCCACATTACTTGAACACGACTGTTGTGAGTTGGTTTTGGATCAGCTCTCTGATGGGTTTATTAAGAGTCATCCGTTGGAAAATCCTGAGTTTATCTTATGGTTCAAGCATTGTGGAGGGGGGTGTGAGGAAGGCAGGCTGGGCAGTTACTACAATGGACAATGTGATAGTGACAGGCACGTTACCTGCAGGAACATCAGCACAGGTGGCAGAATTGGTGGCTTTAACAGAAGCATGTAAACAGGCTGAAGGAAAAACAGCTAATATCTACACAGACTCAAGGTATGCTTTCGGCGTTACCAATGATTTAGGAAAAATATGGAAAAAAAGAGGATTCATGACATCACTGGGGGCTCCTGTGAAGAATGGACCAGAGGTGATGGCTCTACTGAATGCTCTCCAGTTACCTGGACAAGTTGCAATTTTGAAAATTAAAGTACATGGAAAAATCTTTACAGACAAGAGTAAAGGTAATGATCTGGCTGACAGAGCTGCCAAGCCGGCTGCCAAGAGAACACCTCTGTCACCTAAACTGATTACGAGATACACCTTGGATACATTGCAACACATTAGAGACATTAGAGACATGCATACCAAAAGATGAAGTGTGGGAATGGATGGCTGCAGGGTGCAAACTCAATCATGAAGGTCTGTGGAAATACAACCTGAGATGTGAAGCGCCAAATGCACTCTTACTCTACTTGGTGATACAGATCCACTCTTTGGGACACATTGGTGTGGACAAGATAGTTTATCGTTTTGTGGGCAAATGGTGGAATCCTGGTGTGTGGAAAGAGGCTGAGGCTGTTGTGGCAAATTGCAACATTTGACTGGAAAACAACACCAAAGGACAGTGAAAGTACAGACACGACGAGCACCTGCCCCACCAGGACCCTTCAGACATCTACAGCTTGACTACATCAAGCTGCACAAATGTAAAGGACAGGAAGATGTGCTGGTCATTGTTGATCCTTTCTCACGATGAGTTGAAGCCTACCCTACTAAGAACGGAACCACACAAAACACAGCTAAAATTCTGATTAGAGAAATCATAGACAGACAAGTAAAAGAGGCGTGGGGAATAAGTCCCGAGGGGGGACGTGACATAGTACCAGGACAGTGGGTGATGGTAAAAAAAATATGTAACTGTCACATGGGTTGTTGAATGGAGACCAAGGCGCAGCATGTTTAGTGGTCATCTCGAAGTTTAATGAAGAAAAATGAACACTTTACAAAAAGAAACAAGAAAACGAACAACAACAGTCTCGTCAGGTACACACGACTAAATGGAAACAACCACCCACAAAACCCCATGAAAAACAGGCTGCCTAAGTATGGCTTACAATCAGAGACATTGAAAGACAGCTGCCTCTGATTGGAAACCATACCTGGCCACAACATAGAAAATGACAACCTAGAATGCAACTCTAGACAACCCACATAGAAAACAGAAAACCCAAAACACATTTACAAAACAACCCCCTGTCACGCACTGACCAATCCACTGGGGAAAAATAACCTCATACCGGGTCAGGATGTGACAGTACCCCCCCCAAAGGTGCAGACTCCGACTGCACCCAGACCAAAAAAACCAACAATAACAACCCCAAACACAAAGGGAGGGCAGGGAGGGTGACAACAGTCTATGGCGGCTCATATGCTCCACCCAGAACCTTCCTCTTCTCCCGATCCTCCAGCTCGGAGGTGGCTCTGGCTCAGGGCGTAACCTCCATTCCGCCCGCAGATCCCTCCGCTTCTGTAACATAGGCCTGTGGATCATTATTGGAGAAATCGGACTGTAGATCCTTACCGGACTCACTGTGCTGTAAACCGCCGCTGGAGGATCTGGGCTGCAGGCCACCGCTGGAGGCTCTGGGCTGCAGGCCGCCGCTGGAGGCTCTGGGCTGCAGGCCGCCGCTGGAGGCTCTGGGCTGCAGGCCGTCGCTGGAGGCTCCAGGCTGAGGAGCGTCGCAGGAGGCTCCGGACTGTAGGCCGTCTCAGTAGGTTCCAGACTGTAGGCCGTCTCAGTAGGTTCTGGACTGTAGGCCGTCTCAGTAGGTTCCGGACTGTAGGCAGTCTCAGTAGGTTCCGGACTGTAGACTGTGGCCAGAAGCTCTGGACGGGGAACTGTCGCCTGAAGCTCTGGACGGGGAACTGTCGCCGGAAGCTCTGGACGGGGAACTGTCGCCGGAAGCTGTGGATGGGGAACTGTCGCCGGAAGCTCTGGACGGGGAACTGTCGCCGGAAGCTCTGGACGGGGAACTGTCGCCGGAAGCTCTGGATGGGGAACTGTCGCCTGAAGCTCTGGACGGGGAACTGTCGCCGGAAGCTCTGGACGGGGAACTGTTGCCGGAAGCTCTGGACGGGGAACTGTCGCCGGATGCTCTGGACTAGGAATGCGCACTGGAGGCCTGATACGTGGGGCTGGCACAGGAGGTGCCAGACTGGTGACATGCACCTCAGGGCGAGTGCGGGGAGCAGGAACAGGACGTACTGGGCTGTGTAGATTTACTGGAGGTCTGGCGCTTGCGGCTAGCACAACCCGTCCTGGCTCGATGCTGACTCTAGCCTGGCAAGGGCGGAGCGCTGACACAGGACGAACTGGGCTGTGCTGGGGAATGAGGGGTACCGTGCGTGGAGCAGGCGTAGGATATACTGGGCCATGGAGGCTCACCGGAGGTCTGGCGCTTACGGCTAGCACAACCCGTCCTGGCTCGATGCTGACTCTAGCTCGGCAAGGGCGGAGCACTGGCACAGGACGAACTGGGCTGTGCTGGGGAATGAGGGGTACCGTGCGTGGAGCAGGCGTAGGATATACTGGGCCATGGAGGCTCACCGGAGGTCTGGCGCTTACGGCTAGCACAACCCATCCTGGCTCGATGCTGACTCTAGCCCGGCAAGGGCGGAGCGCTGGCACAGGACGAACTGGGCTGTGCTGGGGAGTGCGGGGTACCGTGCGTGGAGCAGGCGTAGGGTATCCTGGGCCGAAGAGCCGCACTGGAGGCCAGATACGTTGACCCGGCGCACTTCTCCCTGGCTGCCGGCCAACTCTCGCACTGCAACGTTGAGGAGCTTGAATAGACCGCACCGGATTGTGAGTGCGTATGGGCGACCTAGTGCGCATCACTCCATTCTGCATTGCTCGCCCTTCTGCGCGCCTGCTCCGCCGTGCCCTTTCCGCCAGTACCTCTCTCCGGAATCTAGCGTCGTGCTCCCTGCTTGACTCCCCGACTGGCTCCGGTTTACTCCATGGCTCTCTCCGAAATGCCCGGGAAGTTAGATCAGGGCTCCTCCCTGACCTCGCCGAACTCCCCGCATGCCCCCCCCCCCCCCGAAATCTTTTGGGAGGATGCCTCTTCGCCTCCCCTATTGGAGGATACAGCGCCTCATAATACCGTCGCTCCCTCTTGGCTTCTTCCAATTCCTCCTTCGGGCGACAATACTCCCCAGCCTGGCTCCAGGGTCCCTTCCCATCCAGGATTTCTTCCCACGTCCACGACTCCAAGTACCTCCTTTCACGCTGCTTGGTCCTTTTGTGGTGGGTGGTTCTGTCACATGGGTCGTTGAATGGAGACCAAGGCGCAGCGTGTTTAGTGCTCATCTCAAAGTTTAATGAAGAAAAATGAACACTTTACAAAAAGAAACAAGAAAACGAACAACAACAGTCCCGTCAGGGTACACACGACTAAACGGAAACAACCACCCACAAAACCCCATGAAAAACAGGCTGCCTAAGTATGGCTTACAATCAGAGACAATGAAAGACAGCTGCCTCTGATTGGAAACCATACCTGGCCACAACATAGAAAATGACAACCTAGAATGCAACTCTAGACAAACCACATAGAAAACAGAAAACCCAAAACACATAGACAAAACAACCCCCTGTCATGCCCTGACCAATCCACTAGGGAAAAATGACCTCATACCAGGGTCAGGACGTGACAGTAACAGACTATTTAGGGCCAAAATGGGAAGGTCATTATAAAGTGTTGCTCATAACAAGGTCAGCAGTGAAAGTCCAGGAAAAATCACGAAAAATCACCAAAGATACACTCATTGCAAGGTTGTCCATTTTGATGACAAAGCGGAACCTGGAGAATAAAGAACTGATAGATAACAATCGGGGCCAATCTCAGGTGAAGAAGCATAGTAAGATGATCAGAACCTGATAAGCTTCTATGTTGTACACAACAGTCATCATATTAGGGATATGTAGGTGAAATGTCCAACTTTTTCATGAAAATCGGGACATGCTTACTTAGGGAAATGTATGTGAAATATACATTTGTCTTGAAACCAGGACGTTACTTTCATCATTGTTTCCTTCGTTACAGGTTATGAGAATCTACCATCTGAAAATGCAGCAATATCCCTTTGACCCAAGGACTGTACATGAAATGATACAAGATCACCGGTGAAGTGTTCATTAGAGAAGTCCTTATCAACCAGTGGAACGGAATAAGAATTCCTCACTACCGGCAGACTGTCAGAACATAATTTCTAATAGTTATCTATGTGGGACTGATACCAGTGTGTCACGCCCTGACCTGAGAGAGCCGTTTTTCTCTGTTTGGTTAGGTCAGGGTGTGACATGGGGTGGGCATTCTATGTGTTGTATGTCTATGTTGTCTTTTTCTTTCATTGGCCGAGTATGGTTTCCAATCAGAGGCAGCTGTCATTCGTTGTCTCTGATTGGGAATCATACTTAGGCAGCCCTTTTTTCCACAGTCAGTTGTGGGATCTTGTCTTTGTGTTGCATGTGTTTGCACGCCTAGCTTTTCGTTTGTTGTATTGTTTATTGTTTTTGCTGGTTCTCATTTATCAATAAATATGATGAACTCAACTCACGCTGTGCCTTGGTCTCCTCCTAACGACGAACATCATAGAAGATCCCACCTCCAAAGGACCAAGCAGCGTGGTCAGGAGGACTGGATCAAGCAGCGTGCCCGGGAGGAGATGGCATCCTAGTTTCTGGAGGTGTTGGAGGAAAGGATAGACTGGAATTGGGAGCAGGTATTGGATAGAGACAACAGCCTGCCGAGGAGGCAGGTGGAGGCAGCGAGGGAGTCACGGCAACGACGGAAGCCCGAGAAGCAGCCCCCCCCAAAAAAAATTGGGGGGGGGGGGGCACACGGGAGATTGGCAGAGTCAGGGTGGAGACCTGAGCCAACTCCCTGTGCTTACCGTGGGGAGCATATGAACAGTCAGGCACCGTATTATGCGGTGATGCGCACCGTATCTCCGGTGCGCATTCCTAGCCCGGTGCGCTCTGTGCCTGCGCCCCGCATTTGCCGGGCCAACTCAGCGCTCCTGGTCTCCAGTACGCCTCCTCGGTCCAGGATATCCTGCGCCGGCTCCACGCACTGTGTCGCCAGTGCGCATTCATACCCAGTGTGTCCTGTGCCAGCGCCCCGCATTTGCCGGGCGAAAGTAAGCATCCAGCCAGGACGGGTTGTGCCAGCTGTACGCTCGAGACCTCCAGTGCGCCTCCACAGCCCAGTATATCCTGTGCCTGCTCCTCGCCCTCGCCCTGAGGAGCGTGTTACCAGTCTGGGGCCACCTGCGCCAGCCCCACGCATCAGGCCTCCAGTGCGCCTTCCCAGTCCAGAGCTTCCGGCGACGTCCCCCAGTCCGGAGCCTCCAGCGACGTTCCCCAGTCCGGTGAGACCTGTTCCGGCTCCACGTAAGAAGCCTCCAGTGATGATCCATGGTCCGAAGCCTGCAGCTGCGGTCCCCTGTCCGGAGCCTCCTGAGACAGCCCACAGTCCGGAGCCACCAGAGACGGCCCGCAGTCCGGAGTCTCCGGCGACGGTTCGCAGCCCCCGGCGGCGGTTCGCAGTCCGGAACCTCCGGCGGCGGTCCGGCGATGATGCAAATCATTTTATAACATTTTTGACATGCGTTTTTCTGGATTTTTTTGTTGTTATTCTGTCTCTCACTGTTCAAATAAACCTACTATTAAAATTATAGACTGATCATTTCTTTGTAAGTGGGCAAACGTACAAAATCAGCAGGGGATCAAATACTTTTTTCCCCCACTGTATATATTTTATTTTTTCTATTATTTTCCAAAAATACATTTGAAGTATATTTCTTTTTAAAATGGTCTAGAGGGGAGTGTAACAATATTTTAAGATAAATACACAACGCAGAGGATGAGAGGTCAATAGAGTACTAAAGGTCAAGAGGACTAAAAGTCAATAGAGTACTAACGATCAATAAAAATAGTGTTTTTTCTGTAATAGGGAATTATTGATCAATGGGTGAGAGACATGGGAGGAATTTGTCTAGACATTGAGATTGAAATAGGATATTTGTTATTTTGCCATTGGCCCAGTTTTATTGCAAGGAATTATAATTGGTCAAGGATATGTGCTGCCTCTGGAAAAGACAATGTGATCCAAATAAACAAACAAACAAGTGTGTATGTGTGTCGTGTGTGTGTGTGTGTGTGTACTGTACCTTGGCATTGACCAGTGAAGTCTTGAAAACAGAGTGTCAACAGAAACAGAATCTTCAGAGTCCTTCCTCTTCCTCGTGCCATTACTCCAACTGCAGCCAATCAAAAACATGGAAACAGACGATGACCTCACTACAAAATAAAAAGTCCACATTTCTTTGGTGACTCATGCAGTGTTCGGCAAAGTTCCTACTTTTACAGATAATAATTTTTTCTCAGCTATTTGACTTTCAAACAATAAAAACTATTAAACTATAAACTATAAAAAGAGTGATGATATGTGGTATAACTGGATAAACACAGTACATTCCTTAACAACGTAGCCTACATCAGGTGAACATAATGTACTCATATAGGGCGTATCAAATGACATTCTAAACATGGCTACTATTCTACCATTGCCTGGCTGCTACTGTCAAGACCAGATAGACCAGTTAGAGGTTGTGTTCCCATTAACATCAAACATCACAGCTACTGTGTAGACAGACAGGAAAAGTTCAAACAATAATTAAGTGGAATCAGTATAACTGAAACCAGTGCTTAATGTGTAAATCGGGAGGTGTCAGAGCACAAAGCATGTGTTCCTCTGTTCCTCTGCTCAGACGTTGCTGACATCAGATCTTACAACACCTGGATAGGTATTTTACATATCAGCTAACCACATCATGTGTTTCAGCAATCTGTCAGTCAACCAATGGTTGATGCATGCAACGTCTAAGCAGTGTGACCTTAGTCAGTACTGACAAAAACCTGCAGGTGTGTCCCTCACAGCAACAACCTGCTATAAAATGGCTGTTGACCCAAGATCAGCCTCCTTGAACACAATACAGTATACTGCACTATCTCTGCACTAAACAAGGTACAGTATACTGCACTATCTCTGCACTAAACAAGGTACAGTAAACTGCACTATCTCTGCACTAAACAAGGTACAGTATACTGCACTATCTCTGCACTAAACAAGGTACAGTAAACTGCACTATCTCTGCACTAAACAAGGTACAGTATTGTAATAAAGATAATCTAACGTTTTACCTAATGATATATAAGGAGGGCATTTGCACAACATGCTTCACAACAGCACACAACAAAATTCCAGAGACATATTGAGCAACCAACTGATACCAATCACGACCACACCCAGAGACAGATGGCTGACTTAAGCACTCACACAAGAATGTCAAGACATGAAAGCGCCCTAGCCACATGAACTGACCACTGGTGTAAAAAACAACATTCCATGAATATCGCAACCACCCAGACACGAATTAGCAGAAACACACACACACACACACTTAGGTGTGTTGGACTCCGAGGACAAAGGACACTGCCAAGGGCCAATGGGAAGTCGACACCACCTGGAGAATGGACCGTCCCTCCACTCATCGACCAGTCAGGAGAGCGGACCTACTAGACTCAACGTCAACACACTGTTATTTCATTGTATAAATTGGATGTACACTATGTTTCGGGGCTCTCTTCTGCTAGTTCCCTATGAGCTAAACGAAGGAGTCCGTGCACGCTTTGCCAAATATCTTTGTCTCATAATAAACTGCCTTACTATAAACTGAATCCACCCGGACCAGCGTCTTGACTTGGTCTCCTTCTCAAGTAACTGATCATCAACAGTATACTGCACTATCTCTGCACTAAACAAGGTACATGTTTCAGGTAAAAGTCTAACCATGCTTCTCCTTTCACTGTTCTACAATATTAAAATGTGTATAAACACAAACAAACTGTATTGCATAATGTGACTGTTAACAGCTACATGATTTTATTGTTTTGACATTTTATGTTAAGTGATGTAATCATATGATTATTTAAGCATAAATGTTAACAGATCTGGTATCAATAAAATGTCTACTTAATATTGTGCTACAGTTATTCAAATACTTAACTTAGATTGTTGTACAACATTTAATTTGTAAGGTAGTTAAGTTGAATACTCACTTTTAGTGTGGTTGCACAGATCTGTTAATTGTTGTCCCCTGTTGTCACAGAGACCTGAAGCAGTGGGCCTGCTGGTTTTGCATAGCCAGGTGCCCCAGGTGGGTGGAGATTTACCTTAAGGACCAATGGAATGGTCTAAAACTCATGCAAAACTAAAGCGCCCAATGTGCTGCACCTTACATTCTGTTAAGTTTCATTTTCCCAGAAACTAGTCATTTCAAACCAATGAGAGAGTGTTGCTAGGCAAACATTATTATACTCAGGATATGTAGAGTCTGAATTCTGATTGTGTGTCGCTTTTTAACCTTGGCTGCTTGCCAGAATCAGAAGACAGGCCACATATTTGGGCAAGATTTAATGTGTCGCACACAAAAAAAAGGTAATTTTTTTTTATAACAAATTAAACTGAATTTTAAAATGTAACTTTACAGTTGCCTAGTCTGGTCACAGATCTGTTTGTTCTCTTTCTTTATTTTCTTTTTAAAAATTGTTTTAAAAAACATTTATTAACAAATATCAACAAACAAAAGAGGAATATTCACATGCAAACAAGCATACATACAAACTATTTACATTGCCAGGAATCCTAAACAAACAAATCACATTAATTAATAATACAACAAGTTGTAATTGCCTTTTTGTTTTTAATTTGAGTTAAAGTAGTGCCATATTGTTTTATAAAGTGAGAAAAGGTAGGTTTTGAATTAGACCATTTGCATTTCTGAATATTAAATTTACAGTAGTCAATGAACTAATCACTGATCATAATCTTGATGTGATTGGCCTGACTGAAACATGACTTAAGCCTGATGAATTTACTGTGTTAAATGAGGCCTCACCTCCTGGTTACACTAGTGACCATATCCCCCGTGCATCCCGCAAAGGCAGAGGTGTTGCTAACATTTATGATCGCAAATTTCAATTTACAAAAAAAACAACGACGTTTTTGTCTTTTGAGCTTCTAGTCATGAAATCTATGCAGCCTACTCAATCACTTTTTATAGCTACTGTTTACAGGCCTCCTGGGCCATATACAGCGTTCCTCACTGAGTTCCCTGAATTCCTATCGGACATTGTAGTCACAGCAGATAATATTCAAATTTTTGGTGACTTTAATATTCACATGGAAAAGTCCATAGACCCACTCCAAAAGGCTTTCGGAGCCATCAACGACTCAGTGGGTTTTGTCCAACATGTCTCTGGACCTACTCACTGCCACAGTCATACTCTGGACCTAGTTTTGTCCCGTGGAAGAAATGTTGTGGATCTTAATGTTTTTCCTCATAATCCTGGACTATCGGACCACCATTTTATTACGTTAGCAATCGCCACATATAATCTGCTCAGACCCCAACCAAGGAGCATCAAAAGTCATGCTATAAATTCTCAGACAACCCAAAGATTCCTTGATGCCCTTCCAGACTCCCTCTGCCTACCCAAGGACATCAGAGGACAAAAATCAGTTAACCACCTAACTGAGGAACTCAATTTAACTTTGCGCAATACCCTAGATGCAGTTGCACCACTAAAAACTAAAAACATTTGTCATAAGAAACTAGCTCCCTGGTATACAGAAAATACATGAGCTCTGAAGCAAGCTTCCAGAAAATTGGAATGGAAATGGCGCCACACCAAACTGGAAGACTTCCGACTAGCTTGGAAAGACAGTACCGTGCAGTATCGAAGAGCCCTCACTGCTGCTCGATCATCCTATTTTTCCAACTTAATTGAGGAAAATAAGAACAATCCAAAATTTATTTTTGATACTGTCGCAAAGCTAACTAAAAAGCAGCATTCCCCAAGAGAGGATGGCTTTAACTTCAGCAGTAATAAATTCATGAACTTCTTTGAGGAAAAGATCATGATCATTAGAAAGCAAATTACGGACTCCTCTTTAAATCTGGCTATTCCTCCAAAGCTCCGTTGTCCTGAGTCTGCACAACTCTGCCAGGACCTAGGATCAAGGGAGGCACTAAAGTGTTTTAGTACTATATCTCTTGACACAATGATGAAAATAATCATGGCCTCTAAACCTTCAAGCTGCATACTGGACCCTATTCCAACTAAACTTCTGAAAGAGCTGCTTCCTGTGCTTGGCCCTCCTATGTTGAACATAATAGATGGCTCTCTATCCACCGGATGTGTACCAAACTCACTAAAAGTGGCAGTAATAAAGCCTCTCTTGAAAAAGCCAAACCTTGACCCAGAAAATATAAAAAACTATTGGCCTATATCGAATCTTCAATTCCTCTCAAAAAAAATTGAAAAAGCTGTTGTCACTGCCTTCCTGAAGACAAAGAATGTATACGAAACGCATCAGTCTGGTTTTAGACCCCATCATAGCACTGAGACTGCACTTGTTAAGGTGGTAAATGACCTTTTAATGGTGTCAGACCGAGAATCTGCATCTGTCCTCGTGCTCCTAGATCTTAGTGCTGCTTTTGATACCATCGATCACCACATTCTTTTGGAGAGATTGGAAACCCAAATTGGTCTACACGGACAAGTTCTGGCCTGGTTTAGATCTTGTCAGTCGGAAAGATATCAGTTTGTCTCTGTGAATGGTTTGTCCTCTGACAAATCAACTGTAAATTTCGGTGTTCCTCAAGGTTCCGTTTTAGGACCACTATTGTTTTCACTATATATTTTACCTCTTGGGGATGTCATTCGAAAACATAATGTTAAATTTCACTGCTAAGCGGATGACACACAGCTGTACATTTCAATGAAACATGGTGAAGCCCCAAAATTGCCCTCGCTAGAAGCCTGTGTTTCAGACATAAGGAAGTGGATGGCTGCAAACTTTCTACTTTTAAACTCGGACAAAACAGAGATGCTTGTTCTAGGTCCCAAGAAACAAATAGATCTTCTGTTAATTCTGACAATTAATCTTGATGGTTGTACAGTCGTCTCAAATAAAACTGTGAAGGACCTTGGCGTTACTCTGGACCCTGATCTCTCTTTTGAAGAACATATCAAGACTGTTTCAAGGGCAGCTTTTTTCCATCTACGTAACATTGCAAAAATCAGAAACTTTCTGTCCACAGATGATGCAGAAAAATTCATCCATGCTTTTGTTACTTCTAGGTTGGACTACTGCAATGCTCTACTTTCCGGCTACCCGGATAAAGCACTAAATAAACTTCAGTTAGTGCTAAATACGGCTGCTAGAATCCTGACTAGAACCAAAAAATGTGATCATATTACTCCATTGCTAGCCTCCCTACACTGGCTTCCTGTTAAGGCAAGGGCTGATTTCAAGGTTTTACTGCTAACCTACAAAGCACATGGGCTTGCTCCTACCTATCTTTCCGATTTGGTCCTGCCGTACATACCTACACGTACGCTACGGTCACAAGACGCAGGCCTCCTAATTGTCCCTAGAATTTCTAAGCAAACAGCTGGAGGCAGGGCTTTCTCCTATAGAGCTCCATTTTTATGGAATGGTCTGCCTACCCATGTGAGAGATGCAGACTCGGTCTCAACCTTTAAGTCTTTACTGAAGACTCATCTCTTCAGTAGGTCCTATGATTGAGTGTAGCCTGGCCCAGGAGTGTGAAGGTGAACGGAAAGGCTCTGGAGCAATGAACCGCCCTTGCTGTCTCTGCCTGTCAGGTTCCCCTCTCTCCACTGGGATTCTCTGCCTCTAACCCTATTACAGGGGCTGAGTCACTGGCTTATTGGTGTTTTTCCATGCCGTCCCTAGGAGGGGTGCGTCACTTGAGTGGGTTGAGTCACTGATGTGGTCTTCCTGTCTGGGTTGGCGCCCCCCCTTGGGTTGTGCTGTGGCGAGATCTTCGTGGGCTATACTCGGCCTTGTCTCAGGATGGTAAGTTGGTGGTTGAAGATATCCCTCTAGTGGTGTGGGGGCTGTGCTTTGGCAAAGTGGGTGGGGTTATATCCTTCCTGTTTGGCCCTGTCCGGGGGTATCATCGGATGGGGCCACAGTGTCTCCTGACCCCTCCTGTCACAGCCTCCACTATTTATTCTGCAGTAGTTTATGTGTCGGGGGGCTAGGGTCAGTCTGTTATATCTGGAGTATTTCTCCTGTTTTATCCGGTGTCCTGTGTGAATTTAAGTATGCTCTCTCTAATTCTCTCTTTCTCTCTTTCTTTCTTTCTCTCTCGGAGGACCTGAGCCCTAGGACCATGCCTCAGGACTACCTGACATGATGACTCCTTGCTGTCCCCAGTCCACCTGGCTGTGCTGCTGCTCCAGTTTCAACTGTTCTGCCTGCGGCTATGAAACCCTGACCTGTTCACCGGATGTGCTACCTGTCTCAGACCTGCTGTTTTCAACTCTCTAGAGACAGCAGGAGCGGTAGAGATACTCTCAATGATCGGCTATGAAAAGCCAATTGACATTTACTCTTGAGGTGCTGACTTGTTGCACCCTCGACAACTACTGTGATTATTATTATTTGACCATGCTGGTCATTTATGAACATTTGAACATCTTGGCCATGTTCTGTTATAATCTCCACCCGGCACAGCCAGAAGAGGACTGGCCACCCCTCATAGCCTGGTTCCTCTCTAGGTTTCTTCCTAGATTTTGGCCTTTCTAGGGAGTGTTTCCTAGCCACCGTGCTTCTACACCTGCATTGCTTGCTGTTTGGGGTTTTAGGCTGGGTTTCTGTACAGCACTTTGTGACATCAGCTGATGTAAGAAGGGCTATATAAATACATTTGATTTGATCATTTCTTTGTCGGTGGGCAAACGTACAAAATCAGCAGGGGATCAAATACTTTTTTCCCTCACTGTACCTAGTATTATTAGCAGTTTAATTAAATATACTACATCTTTATCTATGTCAGAATTTCTGAAATAAATCATTAATACAAAACCATTAAATAGTACAACCGGTCCTATTTTTTTTTGTAACAAAAATCTGTGTCAATCCAAAAAATTCTACTAGAAATACAGGCAAAAAACAAATGCAAAATGGTCTCCTTCTCCATTAGACAGAAATCACATTTATAGTCAATATTCAGCTTGAATCCTTCCAAAACATGTTTCACAGGATACATTTTATGTAACATGAAACTTCCTTTACCTCGTTACTGATGCAATTTTCCATGCTTTCCCCCCATTGTATATCACCATAGATATTCAACCAAAAGAATCTTGATGAGGGAATTGTAGTATCACAAACAATATTCCTAATCTGTTTATAACTACATTTATCTTTGATGTTAATATTGCCAATGAATATATTTTCATGTTAATCTATGTTACATTACAGAGGAAAAAATATACAACCACCCTTAGGAATCGCATCAAAAGCAATTGCATATTCTTTCGGGGTTATTGGAATTTTAAAATTCCCCATATGAGTGTAGATATCCATCCTCATTCAGTAACTGACCAACCAAAATAATTTTATTCTCAACCCAGTTTCGAAAAAAGAGACTTATGTTTAAATTGTATATCTTTGTTGTTCCATATAACGTATCTGTCATAGGCGTTGTAAGGATTGGACCAAAACGCAGCGGGTAAAGTGCTCATGTTCTTTCTTTATGAAAGAAAACACTTAAACAAAATAAACTAAGTCGCTCTGGATAAGAGCGTCTGCTAAATGACGTAAATGTAAATGACGATGAAAACAGTCCAGTAAGGTGCACAGACTATACTGGAAACAACCACCCACAAAACACAAGTGAAAACAAACCCAACTAAATATGGCCTCCAATTAGAGGCAACGACAACCAGCTGCCTCTAATTGGAGGTCATTGCCAAAAACCCAACATAGAAATAGAAAACTAGATATTCACATAGAAATAGAAAATATAGAACATCAACCAAAAAACCCGAACCACACAAAACAAACACCCCCTGACCAAACTACAATAACAAATAACCCCTTTTACTGGACAGGACGTGACAGTATCTGTGAGGGGAAAAATTGTGTTTATAAGCTTACATCCAAGCTAAAATTGACTGCTTATGGAATTTGGAAGACTTTACTGGGATTTTATCAACATAAAAAATTACATTGAAGCAGAAATTATAAACCACCAACAGAGTCAAGTAAATACTTAGGGAAGACATTCCAAATACTGTTCTGGTTCTTAACATTCCTCAGAATCCAATTTATTTTAAAAGTATTATTTAGAGTATTGAAATCTAAAACCTCAAGACCTCCTTGTTCTTGAGTATTAGTGAGAATATATTTTCGTAGATAGTGAGACTTGTTCCTCCAAATAAAATTATAAAGAATCTTATCTAAGTCCTTTACAATTTTAGGGGGTATGTCAAGTGATAACGAGATATAAACCGATCTGGATAACCCTTCAGCTTTGGACAATAAAACCCAACCGTATAACGAAATATCTCTCAGCAACCAGAGGTTCAATTTCTTCTTTGTTTCCTCAGTAATGGGGTTAAAGTTCAATTCACTCCTTTGTTTTTCATCCTTGTATATAACAATTCCAAGATAAGTCACATTATCTTTAATTGGGATACCATATACTTCCTGTAAAACACAATCCTTGAGTGGAAATAAGACTGACTTATTGATATTCATTTTCAAACCCGAAACTAAGGAAAAGTCTTCAATACAGGAAACTGCTTTATAAACCTCATTCCTGTCTCTTAAAAATATGGCGGTATCATCAGCCAGTTGACATAATTTAAATTCATTGCCATGTGCTGAAACACCTTGAAAATTCCCTTTCTTGATATGAAGAGCCATAGTTTGAGTAACCAATAAAAATAAAAATAGACTAATTGGGCAACCCTGCCTAATGCCACGGCCAATATCAAATCTTTGGGATTTTACAGACCTAGTACAACCACTATATAAAGTTTAGACTGCTTTCAAAAAAAAGTCACCAAACCCCAAAAAATGTATTGCTTTGAACATAAACTCATGTTCTACAGTGTCAAAAGCTTTATAAAAATCAACAAACATAAGAAAACTATCATCAAGGATGAGGTCATTATAGTCAATCATATCTAAGATCAACATGATGTTATTACTAATGTGTCAACCATGCATGAAACCAGATTGTTCTTCATCAATTATATGATGGAAGCCTTGTTTCAACCTCTTAGCAAATACAAGGGCAAATCATTTCCCATCATTGTTCAACAGGCTAATGGGTCTCCAGTTGTCTATATAAAGAGTATCCTTATTAGGTTTGGGAATCAAAGTAATTATACCTTGCTTTAAGGAAGCCGGTAACTCCCCTTTTTCTATTGATTCTTGAAACATAGCAAGAATGAAGGAATCAATTTATCATTGAATGCTTTATAAAACTCGCTTATTAAACCATCATTTCCAGGGGACCTATTGTCCTTAAGGCTTTTAATACAATCTTTTATCTCACTTTCAGATAACTCATCATCACAAAATTCCCTGAAATCATTATCTATCTTCTTAGCAATGTTTGCTACATTGTCTAAGAAAAGGTCCATATTGCAAGTTGATTGGCGTGATGTATACAGATTCTGATAAAACTGGGCAACATGCTGAGAGATTTCTTTTGGATTTTCATTGGGAGTATTATTAATCATTAATTTACATATGGAAGTCTTTGCCTGCCCTTTTTTCTAAATTAAAGAAATATTTTGTATTTTTCTCTCCCTCTTCCATCCATTTGTGTCTTGATCTTACAAACGCTCTGTTAGGGTTGAACTGGCTATTTGTATGCATAACCTTTATAATATACCGGGGAAGCTATGCTACAATATTAAGTATATAAGCTATGGATAAATCAACTGCTGAAGACAGGAAGAACGACACCCGGCGACAGGAAGTGCGTCACGAGGCTGGGACAAGCCTGCACGCCAACGATAGGAGTATTTATGCTGCAGTAGTTTATGTGTCGGGGGGCTAGGGTCAGTCTGTTACATCTGGAGTATTTCTCTTGTCTTATCCGGTGTCCTGTGTGTATTTAAATATGCTCTCTCTAATTCTCTCTTTCTGTCTTTCTCTCGGAGGACCTGAGCCCTAGGACCATGCCTCAGGACTACCTGGTATGATGACTCCTTGCTGTCCCCAGTCCACCTGGCCGTGCTGCTGCTCCAGTTTCAACTGTTCTGCCTGCGGCTATGGAACCCTGACCTGTTCACCGGACGTGCTTGTTGCACCCTCGACAACTACTATGATTATTATTATTTGACCATGCTGGTCATTTATGAACATTTTAACATTTTAACATTTTGACCATGTTCTGTTATAATATCCACCCTGCACAGCCAGAAGAGGACTGGCCACCCCTCATAGCCTGGTTCCTCTCTAGGTTTCTTCCTAGGTTTTTGGCCTTTCTAGGGAGTTTTTCCTAGGGAGTTTTTCCTAGCCACCGTGCTTCTTTCACATGCTTTGCTTGCTGTTTGGGGTTTTAGGCTGGGTTTCTGTACAGCACTTTGAGAATATCAGCTGATGTACGAAGGGCTATATAAAAATAAATTTGATTTGATTTTTGATTTGAGTTCAGTTTTTTAGTATAATCTATTATTCCCTTTATGATGTCATATTCTTTCTCTCTCTTGGCACGAGCAATTTCTTTCCACATTGAAATAGCCAAAAGCCTTATATCAAATTTCAGTAGCTCCCAGTAACTTCCTAACGTATTCATAACACAGGCACAATTCCATTATTTATCAATAATTCCTGCTACTTCCTTCTTAAATACTTAATTCTCTAGTAAAGTCTTGTTCATTTTCCAGTAACCTTTACTAACTTTTTTTGTTGACAAATCATGCATATTTATCTTTATTGAGATCCCTTTGTGGTCTGTTAAAATCGATGGTTCAATCGAGACTGTATCAACCTTGTCAGCCATATCTTCAGATATCAGCCAGAAATCAATACGGGATTGTATAGATAAATCTTTGGTACTCCATGTTAACATAATCTTATCTGGGTTCTTATGTCTCCAAATATCTAGAACACCTAATCTTAGACATCTATTCCTTATCTCACAAACAGAATTGCTATCCTTAGGAGGCCATCTATCTAGATTATACTGTATTAAAATCTCCACCCCATATTACCTTGGCCAATGGAAATTTAGACATCATTTTACTTATTTGCCTCTCAATGTCTCTAAATAAAATACAGTTACTTGACTTGTTATTGGAAGCATAAGTATTTACAACAATGAATTGAACGTGGTTGACATCTACCAATAGTATAATCCATCTCTCTGTATTATCTGCTTCATGACTCAATATATGACCCTTAAAGTTGCCTTTTAAAATAGCGACACCTGCTGAGCAATTAGTACCAAATGAAAACCAAATATAATTCCCCCATTGACACTTCCAAAACGCAGTATCTGTGGAACCGGCATGAGTTTCTTGAATGAAATAAAAGTTGGCGCTCTTACCCTTACAATACAAAAATAAAGATGTCCTTTTCAAAATATTACAGATTCCCCTGGCATTAATAGAAAAAACAGAAATGGACATTTACTATCACAGTGAATATATGAAGAATATGAAACTTGAATACTTCAACATGAATCAGGTTTCTCACAAAAAGAAAAGTTCTTACTAGTTGCAAATAAAAACATTCCTTTGCACCACGCAAGTGGTTGACCTAAATTATGTATATATATATTTTTATACAATTGCAAATAACATTGTATCATAGATTGGTAAATCTATTGGTAAGTCATCAAGCTAACACTAAGTGTCAGTGCGAATTTCCCTGCCATAAAAAAAATATATATACATTTTTTTGGCTCTCACAAACAATGCTCTTTCCTCAAGAAATATACAGTTTTATCAGATGCAAATAAAACTCAGCCTCGAAACCTTAATGACTTGGAGAAGATCTGCAAAGAGGAGTGGGACAAAATCCCTCCTGAGATGTGTGCAAACCTGTTGGCCAACTACAAGAAACATCTGACCTCTGTGATTGCCAACAAGGGTTTTGTCACCAAGTACTAAGTCATGTTTTGCAGAGGGGTCAAATAATTATTTCCCTCATTAAAATGCAAATCAATTTATAACATTTCTGACATGCGTTTTTCTGGATATTTTTGTTGTTATTCTGTCTCTCACTGTTCAAATAAACCTACCATTAAAATTATAGACTGATCCTTTCTTTGTCAGTGGGCAAACGTACAAAAACAGCAGGGGATCAAATACTTTTTTCCCCCACTGTAGCTGTCAAACAGGGAAATAGTTCCAATTGTTTTTCCACCATTCATTTGTCCCATAGAGGATTCGTGGGTCTTGACACTCTTATGTAGGCGTCATAACCAGCCATAAAATATTTTTGGAATATTTGTATATTTTTTTCCCAACTCCGTCAACTACACCTAGCATACATTTCGTTCTTGTTAGCATGTGTCATGTAGAATTTCAACCACTATCTTTAAAACGCTCCATGTTGAATCATATATCATTCAAAAGCTTGTTTTCCGGAGCATTTTGTTAGCTAGTACATAAACTCAGCAAAAAAAGAAACAGACCTTTTTCAAGAACATGTCTTTCAAAGATAATTTGTAAAAATCCAAATAACTTCACAGATCTTCATTGTAAAGGGTTTAAACACTGTTTCCCATGCTTGTTCAATGAACTATAAACAATGAATGAACATGCACTTGTGGAATGAACGCTGAGCTGTAGTCAATGAATAGCATTCTCACATAGGTGTTCCTTTTGTCCAGGTGGGAAAGGGCAGTGTGGAGTGCAATAGAGATTGCATCATCTGTGGATCTGTTTGGACGTTATGCAAATTGGAGTGGGTCTAGGGTTTCTGGGATAATGGTGTTGATGAGAGCCATTACCAGCCTTTCAAAGCACTTCATGGCTGCAGACGTGAGTGCTACAGGTCTGTAGTCACTTAGGCAGGTTGCCTTTGTGTTCTTGGGCACAGGGACTATGGTGGTCTGCTTGAAGCATGTTGGTATTACAGACTCAATCAGGGACATGTTGAAAATGTCAGTGAAGACACCCACCAGTTTGTCAGCACATGCCCGGAGCACACGTCCTGGTAATCCATCTGGCCCCGCAGCCTTGTGAATGTTGACCTGTTTTAAAGGTCTTACTCACGTCGGCTACGGAGAGCATGATCACACAGTCATCCGGAACAGCTGATGCTCTCATGCATGCCTCAGTGTTGCTTGCCTCGAAGCGAGCATAGAAGTGATTTAGCTCGTCTGGTAGGCTCGTGTCACTGGGCAGCTCACGACTGTGCTTCCCTTTGTAGTCTGTAATAGTTTGCAAGCCCTGCCACATCCGACAAGCGTCGGAGCCGGTGTAGTATGATTCAATCTTAGCCCTGTATTGACGCTTTGCCTGTTTGATGGTTCATCGCAGCAGGATTTCTTGTAAGCTTCCGGGTTAGAGTCCCACACCTTGAAAGTGACAGCTCTACCCTTTAGCTCAGTGCGAATGTTGCCTGTAATCCATGGCTTCTGGTTGGGGTATGTACGTACAGTCACTGTGGGGACGACGTTCTCAATGCACTTATTGATAAAGCCAGTGACTTATGTGGTGTATTCCTCAATGTCATCGGAAGAATCCCGGAACATGTTCCAGTCTGTGATAGCAAAACAGACCTGTAGTTCAGCATCTCCTTCATCTGACCATTTTTTTGTAGACCGAGTCACTGGTGCTTCCTGCTTTAATTTTGCTTGTAAGCAGGAATCAGGAGGATAGAGTTGTGGTCGGATTTACCAAATGGAGGGCGAGGGAGAGCTTTGTACGCGTCTCTGTGTGTGGAGTACAGGTGATCTAGAATTTTTTTCCCTCTGGTTGCACATTTAACATGTTGATAGAGATTTGGTAGAACTGATATAAGTTTCCCTGCATTAAAGTCTCCGGCCACTAGGAGCGCCGCCTCTGGGTGAGTGGTTTCCTATTTGCTTATTTCCTTATACAGCTGGCTGAGTGCGGTCTTAGTGCCCGCATCTGATTGTGGTGGTAAATAAACAGCCACGAAATGAATAGCTGAGAACTCTCTAGGCAAGTCGTGTGGCCTGCAGTTTATCACAATATACTCTACTTCAGGTGAGCAAAACCTAGAGACTTCCTTAGATTCCGTGCACCAGCTGTTGTTTACAAATATGCACAGACCGCTCCCCCCTCGTCTTACCAGAGTGTGCTGTTCTATCCTGCCGGTGCAGCGTGTATCCTGCTAGCTGAATATCCATGTCGTCATTCAGCCACGATTCCGTGAAACATAGGATATTACAGTTTTTGATGTCCCGTTGGTAGGATATTCATGATCGTACCTCGTCTAGTTTATTGTCCAATGATTGCACATTGGCGAGTAATATTGACGGTAACGGCAGCTTTCCTAGTTGCCTTCAGCGGGTCCAGACAAGGCATCCGGCTCTTTTTCCTCAGCGTCGCTTCCTTTTGCGAATAATTGGGATGTCTGCCCTGTGGGGTGTTTGTAGAATATCGTGTGAGTACTGCTTCCTGCTGTTGTTGTTGTTGAAAAAATCTTTGTCTAATCCGAGGTGAGTGATCGCTTTCCTGATATCTAGAAGCTCTTTCCTGCCGTAAGATACGGTTGCAGAAACATCATGTACAAAATAATTTACAAATATTGTGACAAAAAACCCACATAATAGCACAGTTGGTTAGGAGACCGTAAAACGGCGGCCATCTCCTCCGCCGCTAGTTTTTTAAGGATAGAATGTGCACATTGAAGGTGATTGTGATGCATTTAGGAGGAGTGTTCACACTTCCTTCAGGTTGCAGGAGTGCTCCAGGGGAGATAGGGCATTTAATATAAATGTGAGGATGGTTCTTCTAGCCCACGAACATGGACCTGGTTATGCAGCTCTCAAGAAAATTAGAAAGTCCTAGGGATTCCTTCCTTGCGTCTCAGCTCATATCAGAAACGTGACAGGTAAATAAAAAGGGAGAGTAGCCCATTATTGTCAGGTGACTTCCTGTGTATAAATAAGGTTTATTTCCTTGCTCCAGCAAATGTATTCAAAGTAAATAAACAGAGTGATAGGAAAACATAACTATACAATGAGACTGTCACGAAGGCCTACAGTATCGTAGGGCTGTAGCCTACTGAGAAATTAGCTTTACATAAAGTAAATACATGCTGATATGTTAATATTTACATAGTGAGCATGCTGAGATGTACATAGGGTAACATGCTGATTTTTACATAGGGTAACAGCTGCTGGGCAGCTGATTTACATGGGCAGCGCGTACGGGAACATGCTGATATTTACATAGGGCAGCAGCTGCTGGGCGCAGCTGAATTACATGGGCAGCGCGCTAGGGCAGCATGCTGATATTTACAGGGTCAGCGCGGCAGCATGCTGATATTTACATAGGGCAGCATGCTGATATTTACATAGAGTAACATGCTGATATTTCTATTGGGTAACATGCTGATATTTAGTCCTGCAGTTATGACTGTAATGTCGACAGACATAATAAGTTGTCACGTTCTGACCAGTAAAGGGGTTATTTGTTATTGTAGTTTGATCAGGACGTGTTTAAGTAAGAGGGGTGTTTGTTTAGAGTGTTTTGGTCTATGTTCTATGTTAGTGTATTTCTATGTTCTAGTCTTTCTAGTTCTATATTTAGTTTATTGATTTGGCCTTCAATTGGAGGCAGCTGTTCCTCGTTGCCTCTGATTGAAGGTCCTATGTATAGGGGTGTTTTGGTTATGGCAATTGTGGGTAGTTACTTCCTGTTTACTGTATGTTGCACCTGACGGGACTGTTTAGTGTCGTCCATTGTTTTTGTATACGTGTTTTGTTCGTTTTTTTCCTTCTTTCACATTAAAAAAGAAGATAAGTATACACTTTCCCGCTGCACCTTGGTCCAATCATTACGACACCCGATACAGAACTACCCACCACCAACGGACCAAGCAGCGGGGTAAGAAGCTAGAGAGGAATTATGTGGACTACAGGGAATCGTGGACATGGGAGGAAATTCTGGACGGGGCTGGATCATGGCACCAGGCTGGTGAATACCGTCACCCACCGGAGGAGATAGAGGCAGCCAAGGTGGAGCGGCACCGTTATGAGGCTATATACGCGCCGACTGGGAAGCACGAGAGGCACACCCAATAATTTTTTTGGGGGGGGGCACATGGGTAGTTTGGCTGGGCCAAGGGTGAGCCCTAAGCCAACTCCCTGTGCTTATTATGGGGAGCGTATGGAGTGGAGAGCGCCGGAGTATGCGGAAGTGCGCACGATCTCGCCCATGCGCACGCACAGTCCGGTGCGAGCGATCCCAGCCCCTCGCAAGTGACGTGCTAGAGTGGGCATCCAGCCTGGAAGGAGGATGCCTGCGCAGCGTAATCTGGCCACCAGTGCGCCTCCTAGGCCCAGGCTACCCTACGCCTGCTCCACGCACGGCAACCATCAGGCCTCTGCACAGCCCAGTTCGCCCTGTGCCAGCACTCCGCTCGTGCAGGGCTTCTATTTCCATCCAGCCAGGACGGGTTGTGCAGGAGGTGCGCTCGAGACCTCCAGTGCGCCTCCACGACCCGGTATATCCAGTTCCCTCTCCTCGCACTAGCCCTGAGGTGCGTGTCTCCAGTCTGGTGTATCCAAAGCCAGCACCACGCACCAGGCCTACAGTGCGTCAGCCCGGTCCAGGAGGTCCTGTTCCCGCTCCTCGCACTAGCCCTGTGGTGCGTGTACCTAGTCTGGCACTTCCTAAGCCAGCTCCACGCATCAGGTCTTCAGTGCGCAGTGCCCGTCCAGAGCTTCCGGCAACAGTGCCCGTCCAGAGCTTCCGGCAACAGTGCCTCGTCAAGAGCTTCCGGCGACAGTGCCTCGTCCAGAGTGTCCGGCGACAGTGCCTCGTCGAGAGTGTCCGGTACTGTCACGCTCTGACCAGTAAAGGGGTTATTTGTTATTGTAGTTTGGTCAGGACGTGGCAGGGGGTGTTTGTTTTATGTGGTTCGGGGTTTGTTGGGCTATGTGTTTAAGTAAGAGGGGTGTTTGTTTAGAGTGTTCCGGGGTTTTGGTCTATGTTAGTGTATTTCTATGTTCTAGTCTTTCTAGTTCTATGTTTAGTTTATTGATTTGGCCTTCAGTTGGAGGCAGCTGTTCCTCGTTGCCTCTGATTGAAGGTCCTATGTATAGGGGTGTTTTGGTTATGGGAATTGTGGGTAGTTACTTCCTGTTTAGTGTATGTTGCACCTGACGGGACTGTTTAGTGTCGTCCATTGTTTTTGTATACGTGTTTTTTTTTCTTCCTTTTTTCACATTAAAAAAGAAGATGAGTATACACTTTCCCGCTGCACCTTGGTCCAATCATTACGACACCCGTTACAGAAGTACTCCCCCACACTTTAGTTGCAGAGATTCAGAGAGAGCTACAGTCAATGGAGAGTGCTGCAAAGCTCATTAGTAGAGCATACGCAGATATAGACCCAGACATAGCAGAGTTGCTGCAGGAGGATGAGGATACAGATATAGACCCAGACATAGCAGAGTTGCTGAAGGAGGATGAGGATGCAGATATAGACCCAGACATAGCAGAGTTGCTGAAGGTGGATGAGGATGCCATCATAGACATTCATGTATCCTTTGATGGCACTTGGCACAAGAGAGGATTCACTTCCAACTACGGGAAGTGGTGTGTGCATTGGTACCAGCGAGCACTAGAAAATAGTGTAGATCCACCCAGTCACAAAAACCATGGAGGCCATACATTTCTGAATAGAGAGGTTGCACAGAAAATGGTACCTGTATATCATAGGATGTTAAATGATAACCTCCTCAAAAGAATGTAGCACAGAGGAACCCAGAATGCAAATGAATGTCTGTGTAACGGGTGTCGTAAGGATTTGACCAAGGTGCAGCGGTAACATGTATACTCATCTTCTTTATAAATAAAAAGAAGGAAAAACAAACAAATCACGTATACAAAACAACGAACGACACTAAACAGTCCTGTCAGGTGCACAGACACAAAACAAGGAAGTAACTACCCACAATTCCCATTATAACAACACCCCTATACATAGGACCTTCAATCAGAGGCAACGAGGACCAGCTGCCTCCAATTGAAGGCCAATCCAATAAACTAAACATAGAACTAAACAACCTAGATCTAACATAGAAATAAACTAACAAGAACATAGACCAAAAAAAAAACGGAACACATAAAACAAACACCCTTCTTACATAATACATAGCCCAACAAACCCCGAACCACATAAAACAAACACCCCCTGCCACGTTTATGTCCTGACCAAACTACAATAACAAATAACCCCTATACAGGTCAGAACGTGACAGTCTGAACTTTAATATGGTCGCGATGCCCCAAAACTGTCTTCGTGGGAAAAAGCCGCATTGACGCAGCAGACAGCATGGCATACTATATCAAATGTGATGGACAAATTGTGGCTTGACAGCACTTTGGTGACACTGGAAACAATCAGAGAGGAGGATCCGAGGTGTGTTGTGAGAGCTGATGCTGCTTCAATGGAGAGTGCCAAGCGTAGGAACAGGTCCCATGACACAGTCAAGAAAGTATAGGCACCAGCAACAACTCAAAGAGTGCCTTAAATATGGGGCAGGCAAAGCTGATTAATGTTCTACACGTTTCAACAGCCATAAAAAAAGCCTTGTATGTGACAAATTGAGCAAAGTGATATGAGAATTTACCCAACAGACCAGTATTCAAAGCATATGCTCTATTGCTTGAAACAAATGTATTAACCGTGGTGATGTATTTGTAAAAGGTATATTTGATGTTTATTTCTCAGTTTAAAAGTGATATATGAATAATAGTTTAATTAATGTGACATAAATGGTCATATTTATGGAAAGTACATTTAAATTGCATTAGTCTATCTTTATCGGCCATTTTCTCAAAATGACATGTTCCCCGTGCACCAAATAATTGTTCTCTGTCTTCTACGGATGTAGATTCACATTACTCCACACACAAGTTCTTAGGTCTTATAGTCAGACTAATACAGAGGCTATTTTTATATATCTTGTGTCATTTAGATTTTAAGTGTAATTTTATCTGTAAAATATATGCAAAATATGCGCCTGTCATACATGTGAATAACTAATTCCATGAAATTACAATATTTTGATAAACTGTTCTGTAAAAGTCTGACCATTTGAGTGTCGTATCACAATAAAACAAAGCAACAACATTCTGCCCTGAAAGGATTGTGTTGAAAAACAGATTCTCGTAATTTACAAAATAGCACATATTTAATGAGGTTTTACCTCCTTTGCATATTTTAATTTTAAAATAAATAAAACTTGCATATATGAATACTTTGAACTGGTAAAGTGTCAGTCTGATGAGAGTAAACAAATAAAAATCCCTATTAGCCTGTGGTGCCTGGCTTTAAGACATGATTATGACCGTGTTATAACCTGTTATGATGCTGGATGTCAAGTAAAGTGTTACCAATCATGTTGTATGTAAAAAGAAAGGACGTGTGTCTGCAGTCAGTGTATCTGACGTCTGTTGACTCACATTATATAGTATTAATCTACTCTACTGCAACACTTAAATCACTGAGTGTATTCCCCACTCCAACCTCTTATCTTCCACATTATCTTCCAAATGCCAGGGTCTTTCAGTCTTTTTAAAGGCATTGAACCATGAAAATAACCCGTTAAAACAGCTGTAACAGGAACTACTACTGGTGCTGCTACCACCGTCTGAACTACTACTGGTGCTGCTAACACCGTCTGAACTACTACTGGTGCTGCTACCACCGTCTGAACTACTACTGGTGCTGCTACCACCGTCTGAACTACTACTGGTGCTGCTACCACCGTCTGAACTACTACTGGTGCTGCTACCACCGTCTGAACTACGACTGGTGCTGCTACCACCGGCTGAACTACTACTGGTGCTGCTACCACCGGCTGAACTACTACTGGTGCTGCTACCACCGTCTGAACTACGACTGGTGCTGCTACCACCGGCTGAACTACTACTGGTGCTGCTACCACCGTCTGAACTACTACTGGTGCTGCTAAAATACCACCGTCTGAACTACTACTGGTGCTGCTAAAATACCACCGTCTGAACTACTACTGGTGCTGCTAAAATACCACCGTCTGAACTACTACTGGTGCTGCTACCACCGTCAGAACTACTACTGGTGCTGCTACCACCGTCAGAACTACTACTGGTGCTGCTACCACCGTCTGAACTACTACTGGTGCTGCTAAAATACCACCGTCTGAACTACTACTGGTGCTGCTACCACCGTCTGAACTACTACTGGTGCTGCTACCACCGGCTGAACTACTACTGGTGCTGCTACCACCGTCTGAACTACTACTGGTGCTGCTAAAATACCACCGTCTGAACTACTACTGGTGCTGCTACCACCGTCAGAACTACTACTGGTGCTGCTACCACCGTCAGAACAACTGCTGTTGCTGTCAATACGCAATCTTAAATCTCCTTCTTGACTTTATATTTCAACTCATTCTGTCTGCTGTTCTTTTCTCCACCTCTCAGAACAAACAGACTTTAGTAAGAAAGAAAGAGTATATACATGAAGTGTAGAACAAGATCAATTAATTTTATTATAGTCTTGGATGTTATGGTCATTCACTATATCAACAGATATGAGAACAAACCGTAACAAGTCTGGTGACTATAAACCCACACATTGGGTGTCACAAATAGAACATTGTATATCATGTGTATTACAGAAACTCTAAATATGCTAAACATTGTGTTGATGTTGAATACGAGATTTAGGGAACTTACATTTCCCCATTGGGTTTGTGTTGTGGGAGATACCTGTGGGGTTTGTCCCAAATGTCACCCTGTTTACTTTATAGTGCACTAGGGCCCTGGTCAAAGTAGTGTACTAGGGCCCTGGTCAAAGTAGTGCACTAGGGCCCTGGTCAAAGTAATGCACTAGGGTCCTGGTCAAAGTAATGCACTAGGGTCCTGGTCAAAGTAGTGCACTAGAGCCCTGGTCAAAGTAGTGCACTAGGGCCCTGGTCAAAGTAGTGCACTAGAGTCCTGGTCAAAGTAGTGCACTAGGGTCCTGGTCAAAGTATTGCACTAGGGTCCTGGTCAAAGTAGTGCACGAGGGCCCTGGTGAAAAGTATTGTAAAGGGAATAGGGTGCCATTTGTGACACATCCCACAAGTGCTGATGTGTTTCAGACCTTCCTATTTAGATAGCTATCTCTTACCACAGGTGTATGAAATGTCTGCTTTGTTCTGAAGTCATGAACATGATGAACTGACTTCCCTCACAGTCCTTCTCATCACGAGGTGTGTTTGGATGGAAAGACGTCCTTCTCATCACGAGGTGTGTTTTGGTGGAATGACGTCCTTCTCATCACGAGGTGTGTTTGGATGGAAAGACGTCCTTCTCATCACGAGGTGTGTTTTGGTGGAATGACGTCCTTCTCATCACGAGGTGTGTTTTGGTGGAATGACGTCCTTCTCATCACGAGGTGTGTTTGGATGGAATGACGTCCTTCTCATCACGAGGTGTGTTTCTAATGTAATTTCCAGTAAAAAGAGTGACAACGTAGCCTGTGTAGCCGGATTCTATTTCTTTGTGTGTAACAGTCAGTTTAGCTTATGAAACATTTGCTTAGTAACCGGACACCAATGTGATCTGTGATAGACGTACTATATTTGCATAACCCTTGTGATAAGGATATATGTGAGGGTTTTTGAATCAGGATAAATCCTCTTATCTTTTCGAGCTCATTAATGATAGAATGTTCATACGTGACCCGATTCAAGAAGCTAGTGTAACGGCTGTCTGTAAGAGGGAACCAAAGTGCAGCAGAGGATGTGTTCATCATTAGAATTTTAATTCAAATAAACAAGAGAACACTACAAAATGAACAAAAACGACAGCAAACAGTCCTGTTAGGAAAATACTCTAAACAGAAACAATTACCCACAAAACCCAAAGGAAAAACATGCTCCTTATGTGTGACTCCCAATCAGCAGCAACGAGCTTCAGCTGTGCCTGATTGGGAGCCACACACATGGCCCAAAACAAAGAAATACCAAAACATAGAAAAAGGAACATAGAACGCCCACCCACTGTAACACCCTGGCCTAACCAAAATAAAGAACAAAAAACCCCTCTCTATGGCCAGGGCGTTACAGCTAGGCACTACTTCACTGCTTGTTTGGCAGAAATGCCTTAAAAAAAAAAAATGTGCATGCATCAGACTCTGCTGCCTCCATTTCCTGTTTCCGGTCACAACTTGCAGACTTGTTTACGCTGCTGTGCGTTTTGTTGCCGGTCTTACTTTGCTACCTGACGGTTTTTTACTTTTTCATTACCGTATATTTTTACTTTTTCCCTCACTCAACTTTTTTCATTCAACTTTTTCACCCCGGAGGTTTTATCTGGACATGGTTCATCAGGACTTCAAACAGCCGAAGCTAAGTAACATTAACATGATGCCTTCTAATTGCAGTCGTTGTACTTATAATATACAGGAGAACGATCGCCTTACGGCAAGGATAGCTGTGCTGCAAGCCCAGCTTCAGACGCAATCGTTAGGCAAGTGTAATTTCAGTGTAGGAAAGGGTGAAACAGCGTCTGTGCCACCAGTAAGTACAGATAGTAACGTTAGTATAAACCCCCTCGCACGGTCCCCGCAGCCGGACATCTTTCTCATGGCTTCTGGAGGGAAACGCTGTAGGAATGCTCAACCGGTGTCGCTTATTCAGCCGACTGAAACTTTCAACCGGTTCTCCCCATTAAGCGAGTCGGAGTCGGAGGCCGAGACTTCTCTGGTCTCTACTCCTCCCGTTGTGGGGTCTGAGACGCCGACGGCTCCCACCATTAGCTCTGACAAATTGAAAACCCTAGTCATTGGCGACTCCATTACCCGCAGTATTAGACTTAAAACGAATCATCCAGCGATCATACACTGTTTACCAGGGGGCAGGGCTACCGACGTTAAGGCTAATCTAAAGACGGTGCTGGCTAAAGCTAAAACTGGCGAGTGTAGAGAGTATAGAGATATTGTTATCCACGTCGGCACCAACGATGTTAGGATGAAACAGTCAGAGGTCACCAAGCGCAACATAACTTCAGCGTGTAAATCAGCTAGAAAGATGTGTCGGCATCGATTAATTGTCTCTGGCCCCCTCCCAGTTAGGGGGAGTGATGAGCTCTACAGCAGAGTCTCACAACTCAATCGCTGGTTGAAAACTGTTTTCTGCCCCTCCCAAAAGATAGAATTTGTAGATAATTGGCCCTCTTTCTGGGACTCACCCACAAACAGGACCAAGCCTGGCCTGTTGAGGAGTGACGGACTCCATCCTAGCTGGAGGGGTGCTCTCATCTTATCTACGAACATAGACAGGGCTCTAACTCCTCTAGCTCCACAATGAAATAGGGTGCAGGCCAGGCAGCAGGCTGTTAGCCAGCCTGCCAGCTTAGTGGAGTCTGCCACTAGCACAGTCAGCGTAGTCAGCTCAGCTTTCCCCATTGAGTCCGTGTCTGTGCCTCGATCTAGGTTGGGCAAAATTAAAAATGGCGGTGTTCGCTTTAGCAATCTCACTAGTATAAAGACCTCCTCCATTCCTGCCATTATTGAAAGAGATTGTGATACCTCACATCTCAAAATTGGGTTACTTAATGTTAGATCCCTCACTTCCAAGGCAGTTATAGTCAATGAACTAATCACTGATCATAATCTTGATGTGATTGGCCTGACTGAAACATGGCTTAAGCCTGATGAATTTACTGTGTTAAATGAGGCCTCACCCCCTGGTTACACTAGTGACCATACCTCCCGTGCATCCGGCAAAGGTGGAGGTGTTGCTAACATTTAAGATAGCAAATTTCAATTTACAAAAAAAAAAAAAAATGACGTTTTCGTCTTTTGAGCTTCTAGTCATGAAATCTATGCAGCCTACTCACTCACTTTTTATAGCTACTGTTTACAGGCCTCCTGGGCCATATGCTGTGTTCCTCACTGAGTTCCCTGAATTCCTATCGGATCTTGTAGTCATAGCAGATAATATTCTAATTTTTGGTGACTTTAACATTCACATGGAAAAGTTCACAGACCCACTCCAAAAGGCTTTCGGAGCCATCATCGACTCAGTGGGTTTTGTCCAACATGTCTCTGGACCTACTCACTGCCACAGTCATACTCTGGACCTAGTTTTGTCCCATGGAATAAATGTTGTGGATCTTAATGTTTTTTCTCATAATCCTGGACTATCGGACCACCATTTTATTACGTTTGCAATCGCAACAAATAATCTGCTCAGACCCCAACCAAGGAGCATCAAAAGTCGTGCTATAAATTCTCAGACAACCCAAAGATTCCTTGATGCCCTTCCAGACTGCCTCTGCCTACCCAAGGACGTCAGAGGACAAAAATCAGTTAACCACCTAACCGAGGAACTCAATTTAACCTTGCGCAATACCCTAGATGCAGTTGCACCCCTAAAAACTAAAAACATCTGTCATAAGAAACTAGCTCCCTGGTATACAGAAAATACACGAGCTCTGAAGCAAGCTTCCAGAAAATTGGAACGGAAATGGCGCCACACCAAACTGGAAGTCTTCCGACTAGCTTGGAAAGACAGTACCGTGCAGTATCGAAGAGCCCTCACTGCTGCTCGATCATCCTATTTTTCCAACTTAATTGAGGAAAATAAGAACAATCCGAAATTTATTTTTGATACTGTTGCAAAGCTAACTAAAAAGCAGCCTTCGCAAATGGAGGATGGCTTTCACTTCAGCAGTAATACATTTATGAACTTCTTTGAGGAAAAGATCATGATCATTAGAAAGCAAATTACAGACTCCTCTTTAAATCTGGGTATTCCTCCAAAGCTCCATTGTCCTGAGTCTACACAACTCTGCCAGGACCTAGGATCAAGGGAGATACTAAAGTGTTTTAGTACTATATCTCTTGACACAATGATGAAAATAATCATGGCCTCAACCCTCAAGCTGCATACTGGACCCTATTCCAACTAAACTACTGAAAGAGCTGCTTCCTGTGCTTGGCCCTCCTAGGTTGAACATAATAAATGGCTCACTATCCACCGGATGTGTACCAAGCTCACTAAAAGAGGCAGTAATAAAGCCTCTCTTGAAAAAGCCTCTCTTGATCCAGAAATTATAAAAAACTATCGGCCTATATCGAATCTTCCATTCCTCTCAAAAATTTTAGAAAAAGCTGTTGCACAGCAACTCACTGCCTTCCTGAAGACAAACAATGTATACGAAATGCTTCAGTCTGGTTTTAGACCCCATCATAGCACTGAGACTGCACTTGTGAAGGTGGAAAATGACCTTTTAATGACGTCAGACCGAGGCTCTGCATCTGTCCTCGTGCTCCTAGATCTTAGTGCCGCTTTTGATACCATCGATCACCACATTCTTTTGGAGAGATTGGAAACCCAAATTGGTCTACATGGACAAGTTCTGGCCTGGTTTAGATCTTATCTGTCGGAAAGATATCAGTTTGTCTCTGTGAATGGTTTGTCCTCTGACAAATCAATTGTAAATTTCGGTGTTCCTCAAGGTTCCGTTTTAGGACCACTATTGTTTTCACTATATATTTTACCTCTTGGGGAAGTCATTCGAAAACATAATGTTAACCTCTCTAGGCTAGGCGGGACGAATTCGTCCCACCTACGTAACAGCCACGGCTATCCTGTGGCGCGATTTTCAAAACCTTAAAAATCCTATTACTTCAATTTCTCAAACATATGACTATTTTACAGCCATTTAAAGATAAGACTCTCGTTAATCTAACCACACTGTCCGATTTCAAAAAGGCTTTACAACGAAAGCAAAACATTAGATTATGTCAGCAGAGTACCAAGCCAGAAATAATCAGACACCCATTTTTCAAGCCAGCATATAATGTCACCAAAACCCAGAAGACAGCTAAATGCAGCACTCACCTTTGATGATCTTCATCAGATGACAACCCTAGGACATTATGTTATACAATACATGCATGTTTTGTTCAATCAAGTTCATATTTATATCAAAAACCAGCTTTTTACATTAGCATGTGAAGTTCAGAACTAGCATACCCCCCGCAAACTTCCGGGGAATTCGCTAACATTTTACTAAATTACTCACGATAAACGTTCACAAAAGGCATAACAATTATTTTAAGAATTATAGATACAGACCTCCTCTATGCACTCGATATGTCCGATTTTAAAATAGCTTTTTGGTGAAAGCACATTTTGCAATATTCTAAGTACATAGCCCAGGCATCACGGGCTCGCTATTTAGACACCCGGCAAGTTTAGCACTCACCATAATCATATTTACTATTATAAAAATGTCATTACCTTTTGTTGTCTTCGTCAGAATACACACCCAGGACAGCTACTTCAATAACAAATGTTGGTTTGGTCCAAAATAATCCATCGTTATATCCGAATAGCGGCGTTTTGTTCGTGCGTTCCAGACACTATCCAAAATAGTAAAGAAGTGTCACGCGCTTGGCGCAATTCCTGACAATAAAATTCAAAGTATTTCATTACCGTACGTCGAAGCATGTCAACCGCTGTTTAAAATCAATTTTTACGTCATTTTTCTCGTAGAAAAGCGATAATATTCCGACAGGGAATCTCCTTTTCGGCAAACAGAGGAAAAAATCCCAAAGGCGGGGGCGGTCGGGGTCACGCGCATAAGCTAGTGTCTCTTGATGGGCCACTTGAGAAAGGCGATAATGTGTTTCAGCCTGGGGCTGGAATGACGACATTCTGTTTTTTCCCGGGCTCTGAGAGCCTATGGAAGACGTGGGAAGTGTCACGTTAGAGCAGAGATCCTTAGTAAATGATAGAGATGGAAAAGAAGTTCAACAAATGGTCAGACAGGCCACTTCCTGTAAAGGAATCTCTCAGGTTTTGACCTGCCATTTGAGTTCTGTTATACTCACAGACTCACAAAATTTAGGGTGTTTTCTATCCATATGTAATAAGTATATGCATATTCTAGTTACTGAGTAGGAGTGGTAACCAGATTAAATCGGGTATGTTTTTTATCCAGCCGTGTCAATGCTGCCCCCTAGCCCTAACAGGTTAAATTTCACTGCTATGTGGACGACACACAGCTGTACATTTCAATGAAACATGGTGAAGCCCCAAAATTGCCCTCGCTAGAAGCCTGTGTTTCAGACATAAAGAAGTGGATGGCTGCAAACGTTCTACTTTTAAACTTGGACAAAACAGAGATGCTTGTTCTAGGTCCCAAGAAACAAAGAGATCTTCTGTTGAATCTGACAATTAATCTGGATGGTTGTACAGTCGTCTCAAATAAAACTGTGAAGGACCTCGGCGTTACTCTGGACCCTGATCTCTCTTTTGAAGAACATATCAAGACTGTTTCAAGGACAGCTTTTTTCCATCTACGTAACATTGCAAAAATCTGAAACTTTCTGTCCAAAAATGACGCAGAAAAATTCATCCATGCTTTTGTTACTTCTAGGCTGGACTACTGCAATGCTCTACTTTCCGGCTATCCGGATAAAGCACTAAACAAACTTCAGTTAGTGCTAAATACGGCTGCTAGAATCCTGACTAGAACCCAAAAATTTTATCATATTACTCCAGTGCTAGCCTCCCTACACTGGCTTCCTGTTAAGGCAAGGGCTGATTTCAAGGTTTTACTGCTAACCTACAAAGCATTACATGGGCTTGCTCCTACCTATCTTTCCGATTTGGTCCTGCCGTACATACCTACACGTACGCTACGGTCACAAGACGCAGGCCTCCTAATTGTCCCTAGAATTTCTAAGCAAACGGCTGGAGGTAGGGCTTTCTCCTATAGAGCTCCATTTTTATGGAATGGTCTGCCTACCAATGTGAGAGACGCAGACTCAGTCTCAACCTTTAAGTCTTTACTGAAGACTTATCTCTTCAGAAGGTCCTATGATTAAGTATAGTCTGGCCCAGGAGTGTGAAGGTGAACGGAAAGGCTGGAGCAACGAACCGCCCTTGCTGTCTCTGCCTTGCCGGTTCCCCTCTTTCCACTGGGATTCTCTGCCTCTAACCCTTTTACAGGGGCTGAGTCAATGGCTTACTGGTGTTCTTCCATGCCGTCCATGGGATTGGTGCGTCACTTGAGTGGGTTGAGTCACTGACGTGGTCTTCCTGTGTGGGTTGGCGCCCCCCCTTGGGTTGTGCCATGGCGGAGATCGTTGTGGGCTATACTCGGCCTTGTCTTAGGATGGTAAGTTGGTGGTTGGAGACATCCCTCTAGTGGTGTGGGGGCTGTGCTTTGGCAAAGTGGGTGGGGTTATATCCTGCCTGTTTGGCCCTGTCCGGGGGTATCATCGGATGGGGCCACAGTGTCTTCTGATCCCTCCTGTCTCAGCCTCCAGTATTTATTTATTTTTATTTATTAATTTATTTAACCTTTATTTAACCAGGTAGGCAAGTTGAGAACAAGTTCTCATTTACAATTACGACCTGGCCAAGATAAAGCAAAGCAGTTCGACAACATACAAAAACACAGAGTTACACATGGAGTAAAACAACATACAATCAATGATGCAGTAGTTTATGTGTCGGGGGGCTAGGGTCAGTCTGTTACATCTGGAGTATTTCTCTTGTCTTATCCGGTGTCCTGTGTGAATTTAAATATGCTCTCTCTAATTCTCTCTTTCTCTCTTTCTGTCTTTCTCTCGGAGGACCTGAGCCCTAGGACCATGCCTCAGGACTACCTGGTATGATGACTCCTTGCTGTCCCCAGTCCACCTGGCCGTGCTGCTGCTCCAGTTTCAACTGTTCTGCCTGCGGCTATGGAACCCTGACCTGTTCACCGGACGTGCTTGTTGCACCCTCGACAACTACTATGATTATTATTATTTGACCATGCTGGTCATTTATGAACATTTTAACATCTTGACCATGTTCTGTTATAATATCCACCCTGCACAGCCAGAAGAGGACTGGCCACCCCTCATAGCCTGGTTCCTCTCTAGGTTTCTTCCTAGGTTTTTGGTCTTTCTTGGGAGTTTTTCCTAGGTAGTTTTTCCTAGCCACCGTGCTTCTTTCACATGCTTTGCTTGCTGTTTGGGGTTTTAGGCTGGGTTTCTGTACAGCACTTTGAGATATCAGCTGATGTACGAAGGGCTATATAAATAAATTTGATTTGATTTGATCTGCAAATACGAGCCTAGTCAGTTAGCCATGGAAAATCGCCAGGAATCTTCCCGCTAGCCATGATTGGCTGAGATAATGGATGGGCTGGATATGCCGAGAGATGAGTTCGGATTGGTCTGCCATGTAGCACGCTTCCGTCTATAACGTGAGCTGCTCAGTATGTGAAGATACTGAGAAGCTTTAAAAAGATATGACGTTAGCAATGGACTGCTCTCAACAACATTGCTGCCTTGAATTTAGCAGGCGCTATAGACAAAGATCATTGGGGAAAAGTTGTGATGGACTACTACTATGGTCAGTGTGAACTGGAGTGACTTGACACAGGTTGTGATAAGAGTCACAGTGATAATAGTCATTGACTCAAAGCCACATTTCAAACTTTGCTTGTTAGGGGGAGGTAGTTGCAGGAACGATGGAATGGTTTAGTCGGCTTCCTCAATAGTTGGTCCAGATGATCCACCACCTGCAGGAGCAGCGCCACCAGCACCGGGGAATCCACCAGCCATGCCTTCAGGCATACCACCAGCACCGGGGAATCCACCAGCCATGCCTTCGGGCATACCACCAGCACCGGGGAATCCACCAGCCATGCCTTCGGGCATACCTCCAGCACTGGGGAATCCACCAGCCATGCCATCAGGCATACCACCAGCACCGGGGAATACACCAGCCATGCCTTCGGGCATACCCCTAGCACCGGGGAATCCACCAGCACTGGGGAATCCACCAGCCATACCTTCGGGTATACCACCAGCACCGGGGAATCCACCAGCCATGCCTTCGGGCATACCTCCAGCACTGGGGAATCCACCAGCCATGCCTTCGGGCATACCACCAGCACCAGGGAATCCACCAGCACTGGGGAATCCACCAGCCATACCTTCGGGTATACCACCAGCATCGGGGAATCCACCAGCCATGACTTCGGGCATACCACCAGCACCCTGGTACAACTTGGTGATGATTGGGTTGCACACAATGTATAAATTGATGGTTCAGATTACAGGATGCCATATTTTACCATATTCTGTTCCAGTTAAAGGGCTGTTCAGATTCAATTAGATCTGTGGACCATACTTTTTTAATGGTTAGCTCAGAATATGAGCTTTCCAATAGTTGTTTATACATTTTTAATTTATTAACTTTTACTTATTGAGGGTAGCCCAAATGAGACCAGGGTCTCATTCCCAATGGTGCCCTGAATACAACATTTTCTCCCAAACAGGAAGAAAAACTAACATTACAAATAGAACAAGGAGAATAAAAATAAGCACAGGAACAACCTCAACACCACAACTTCACCATTTAAACCACCACAATCAATCGAAAGAACTGCAATCCGCCTCCCAAGTGGCACAGCGGTCTAAAGCCCTTTATCGCAGTGCTAGGGGTGTCATTACAGACCCGGGTTTGATCCCAGGCTGTATCACAACTGGCTGTGATCGGGAGTCCCCATAGGGCGGCACACAATTGGCCGGTGTCGTCCGGGTTAGGGGAGGGTTTGGCCGGGGGGCTTTACTTGGCTCATCGCGCTCTAGCAACTCCTTGTGGCGGGTCGGGCGCCTACAGGCTGACCCCGGTCGTCAGTTGAATTGTGTTTCCTCTGACACGTTGGTGCGGCTGGCTTCCGGGTTAAGCGGGCGGGTGTTAAGAAGCGCAGTTTGGTGGGTCATGTTTCAAAGGACGCATGACTTGACCTTTGCCTCCCGAGCCCATTGGGGAGTTGCAGTGATTAGACAAGATCAACATTATGGAGAAAAAAGGAGGTAAAATACATTCTTCATTGAAATAATTCAACACCAGAGTCCTAACCTGCACTAGAGGCTCCAGGGAAACAATATGCAAGACATTTTGTTGGTTATTCCAACAATGGGGGCAATAAAACTAAAGGAGTATTTACCTAAATTGGTGGAGACCAGAGGGACCTCGAGTTAATTAATCTTATGAGCGGCTTTGGTAGCTCATTCTTTCCTACATTAGTAACAAAGTTAGGTATGTTGGAAGCTGCTGTAGTAAAGCTTTGTAAACAAAAAAAGGAGTAATGAAGTGATCTACGGCACTTTAATGTGGACCAGCCAACCTTTTGAAACAGGATGTAGTGGTGAGTATTAAAACTGTCACCTGAGAAGGGCACTATCGTAGACGGTGTCACGCTCTGACCTTAGAGAGCCTTTTTATTCTCTATTGTGGTTAGGTCGGGGTGTGACTAGGGGGGGATGTTTCTATCTAGGTGTTTTATTTTTCTCTTGGCCTGGTATGGTTCCCAATCAGAGGCAGCTGTTTATTGTTGCCTCTGATTGGGGATCATATTTAGGCAGCCATTTCCCCACTGTGTTATGTGGGATCTTGTTTTGAGTTAGTGCATGTAGCACCTCTGATGTTACGGTTATTTGTTTGTTTCCTTTTGTTTTGTAAGTTTCACTAAATAAAATATGTGGAACTCAGAGCACGCTGCATCTTGGTCCGTCTCTCCACACAACCGTGACAGACGGCATCCAAAGTTAAGAGTAGTAGCTGATGCAATCTGGTAAATAGTGTCACCATAGTCAAGAACTGTCAGGAACATTGAATGTACAATCTGCTTCCTGCTTTTTAGGGAGAGGCAAGATATATTCCTAAAACAGAAGCCCACTTTGCATGCAGATAAATATTACAAGTTTTAACAGATAAACCAATATTATTTATATTAATATTAAAGAGAACAGGTTCCAGTACCAGGAAACTAGACTTGACACCATCAGAAATCACACATTGAGTCCTGTCTGACAGATCATTCTCAAACCACTTTCAAGAAGCCTGATCCAGGCCTATTTCAGTAAACTTTGAATGAGTGTGATGGTCAACAGTGTCCAAGGCCTTGGAAATAATTTTTCTGATCAAAGCAATTGAAAACATCTAAAACAAGCGTAGCAGTTGAAACTGTGCTCTGTCCAGGTCTAAAACCTGATTGGTTCACATTAAGAATAGAGTGGGAAGTTAAAAAAGTTAGTTGACAGTTGGCCAGGGATTCTAAAACTTTGGGAAGGCAAGATAATTTGCAAATTGTACGGTAGTTATCTAAGTCAGAAGGATCTCCTCCTTTATGTAGGGGGAGGACATGTGCTGCTTTACAGATCTTAAGGATATCACCATAAACAACTGTAAAGTTATAATATATAGGTCAATGGTTCTGTGATAACTGGTGCAGAGAGTAAAAAGGGATTATGTGAATCAGCTATGCATTTTTTACTTTCTTACACTCTTTAGCATAGCACTTAGTACATCATTGACATCAAATAGGGAAATGAAGATAAAGTCAGTGAGTCTGTTAGTGCATCGTTCACTACAAGGTCATGTGACTAGGGGACTCTCTAGTAGAATGATGTGCATTTTCAGAGATTATCCTTTCAAATAATTGGCCACCTGAAGCTAAATGGTTATTAAAAGTACCACAAATTGTAATTTTGTCTGGTATGGGACCAGAAGCTGTCAAAACCTGCTGGGACAACAAGGTAAAGGGGATACTAGTCAGTTGTACAACTGAAATGTGTCTTCCGCAGTTAACCCAACCCACATTTAAACCAATCAGAGAAGTGCAGAGGGCTGCCTTAATCAACAGCCACATCTTCAACACCTGGGGAACTGTGGGTTAACTGCCTTGCTCAGGAGCAGAACAACAGATTTTTACCATGTTAGCTCAGGGATTTGATCCAGTAACCTTCCAGTTTTTTATTTTTCCTTCATTTAACTAGGCAAGTCAGTTAAGAACAAATTCTTATTTTCAATGACAGCGGGTTAACTGCCTTGTTCCCGGGCAGAACGACAGATTTTTACCACGTCAGCTCAGGGATTTGATCTTGCAACCTTTCATTTAACTAGTCCAACACTCTAACCACTAGGCTATCTGCCACCCCCAAGGGGGATTAGTTGTTTAAAATGTTTTACCACATTACAGAAGTTAGCATGTATAGCATGTATATTATAGAGATCAGTCCTTTCAGGAGCCCAGATCATTTATTAATAAATCCATAGGCTAACATAGCTGACCTAAATTGTAAATATAAACAAAAGTGTTGCCTGGTAATGTGTATGTATCTGGTAATGTGTATGTATCTTGTATGTATCTTGTAACGTGTATGTATCTGGTAATGTGTATGTATCTGGTAATGTGTATGTATCTGGTAATGTGTAGGTATCTGGTAATGTGTATGTATCTGGTAATGTGTATGTATCTGGTAATGTGTATGTATCTGGTAATGTGTATGTATCTGGTAATGTGTATGTATCTGGTAATGTGTAGGTATCTGGTAATGTGTATGTATCTTACAAATCTTGGAATGTTCTCAAACCATTACTGTCAATGATATCAGCATGGTTACGGATTCCACATTTGGACCATTGGGGAGATGCAAATGGCCGCCCTCCAGATAACAAGGCAATAGTGTGAAATAATAGCCAACATCTGATCTGAGGCTTTTGACCATTCTTTGTTCTTAATCATTGTTGGGGAAAAATTGGATCCAGATCAGATGTTGGGTACTATATTTATTGAATAGTATATGAATCCTATCAATTAAAATGTCAAATTTGGTCGCAATAAATTTGCATAATTTCTCAGAGATTAAATTACATTTATATTATATAACACCATAATTAATCTTAATTTCAAAACAATCTGAGATGGTGGACGTGGAAATCTTAATCCTACTGGTCTTCTGAGTTGGAACTATCTGATGTGAAATAGCCCGTGCAATCATAACCTTTAACAGCTGCTAACGACAATGGAGAGCTGTACATGGCTCCCAACCCCAACGCAGACGTCAATTTTTCTCCTCTTCCTCTTTCTTCCTCCTGTCTCCTCTCTCTCTTCTCCTCCTCCTGTCTCTTCCTCTCCTTTTCCTTGTTGATCTTCCTCTGTTCCTCCTGGTACATCTCATTGGTGTAGTGTTTTCCTCCATTCTTCATCACCATCTCATCTATCTTCTTCAGCAGCTCTGGGATCTGAGTGTTGTGTTTTTTTATTGACCAGATTGACCAGATAAATACTCCCTCAACAGATGATTGGTTTTTTCATCTACAACAGTCCTGCACAACCTTCATATGTATTATATTTAAATGGTCCTGAGGTATTGTATGAATGTATACAGTACCAATCAAAAGTTTGGACACAAATACTCATTCCGGGGAACAGTGGGTTAACTGCCTTGTTCAGAGGAAGAACGATTGATTTTTACCTTGTCAGCTCTGGGATTTGATCCAGGAACCTTTCGGTTGATTCAGAGGGGTTGGGTTAAATGCGGAAGACACATTTCAGTTGAATGCATTCAGTTGAACAACTGACTAGGTATCCCCTTTCCCTTTCTTTTCAAGAGTTTTTCTTTATTGACTCATGGAGCTGATTACTTATGTGTAACGTCCTGACCAGTAAAGGGGGTTATTTGTTATTGTAGTTTGGTCAGGGCGTGGCAGGGGGTGTTTGTTTAGTGTGTTTTTTTTTTGGGGGGGGGGTAATGTTCTATTTAGTCTATTTCTATGTTCAGGGTTTTTTGGTTTGGCCTTTTATTGGAAGCAGCTGTTCTTCGTTGCTTCTAATTGGAGGCCATATTTAAGTAGGGGGTTTTTGTCACCGTGTTTGTGGGTAGTTGTTCCATGTATAGCTGTGTAGCTTTACAGGACTGTTTTCGTCGTTGTTTGTTATTTTGTTAAGTGTTCATGTTTCTTAAAAGATAAAGAAGAAGATGAGCACTGTACCCGCTGCGTTTTGGTCCACTCACTACGACGATTGTTACAGAACTACCCACCATAAGAGGACCAAGCAGCAGAGGAGGGAGCAGCAGCAGGAGTATAAGGAGTCATGGACCTGGAAGGAGATACTAGCTGGAGAAGGACCATGGAGGAAGGCTGGAGAGGACCGAGAACGTTATGCGGGAACACGGCTGGCAAGGAGGCTGAGAGGCAGCCCCCCCAAAAAATTGGGGGGGGGCACACGGGAAAATTGGCTTGGTCAGGCAATAGACCTGAGCCAACTCACTGTGTTTATTATGGGGAGCATTTGGCGGTGAGAGCGCCGTTCTATGCGGAAGTGCCCACGATCTCGCCCATCCGCATGCACAGTCCGGCGCGAGCGATACCAGTAAGTGCTGTGATAGAGTGGGCATCCAGCCTGGGAGAAGTGCGCCGGCACAACACATCTGGCCACCAGTGCGTCTCCAAGGACCAGGCTACCCTGCGCCTGCTCTACGCACGGCAGCCATCTTGCCTCAGCACAGCCCAGTTCGCCCTGTGCCAGCACTCCGCCCGGGCTACAGTAAAAGTCCAGCCAGGACGGGTTGTAAAGGCTGTGCGCTCCAGACTTCTAGTGCGTAGTCAAGGCCCCGTGTATCCAGTTCCTGCTCCTTGCACTAGCCCTGTGGTGTGCGTTACTAGTCTGGTGCCTCCAAAGCCAGTCCCGCGCATGAGGCCTTCAGTGCGCAGTCCCCGTCCAAAGCTTCCGACGACAGCTCCCCGTCCAGAGCTTCTGGCGACAGTTCCCCGTCCAGAGCTTCTGGCGACAGTTCCCCGTCCAGAGCTTCCGGCGACAGTTCCCCGTCCAGAGCTTCCGGCGACAGTTCCCCGTCCAGAGCTTCCGGCGACAGACGGCCCACAGTTCGGAGCCCGCAGAGACGGCCCACAGTTCGGAGCCCGCAGAGACGGCCCACAGTTCGGAGCCCGCAGAGACGGCCCACAGTCCGGAGCCCGCAGAGACGGCCCACAGTCCGGAGCCCGCAGAGACGGCCCACAGTCCGGAGCCCGCAGAGACGGCCCACAGTCCGGAGCCCGCAGAGACGGCCCACAGTCCGGAGCCCGCAGAGACGGCCCACAGTCCGGAGCCCGCAGAGACGGCCCACAGTCCGGAGCCCGCAGAGACGGCCCACAGTCCGGAGCCCGCAGAGACGGCCCACAGTCCGGAGCCCGCAGAGACGGCCCACAGTCCGGAGCCCGCAGAGACGGCCCACAGTCCGGAGCCCGCAGAGACGGCCCACAGTCCGGAGCCCGCAGAGACGGCCCACAGTCCGGAGCCCGCAGAGACGGCCCACAGTCCGGAGCCCGCAGAGACGGCCCACAGTCCGGAGCCCGCAGAGACGGCCCACAGTCCGGAGCCCGCAGAGACGGCCCACAGTCCGGAGCCCGCAGAGACGGCCCACAGTCCGGAGCCCGCAGAGACGGCCCACAGTCCGGAGCCCGCAGAGACGGCCCACAGTCCGGAGCCCGCAGAGACGGCCCACAGTCCGGAGCCCGCAGAGACGGCCCACAGTCCGGAGCCCGCAGAGACGGCCCACAGTCCGGAGCCCGCAGAGACGGCCCACAGTCCGGAGCCCGCAGAGACGGCCCACAGTCCGGAGCCCGCAGAGACGGCCCACAGTCCGGAGCCCGCAGAGACGGCCCACAGTCCGGAGCCCGCAGAGACGGCCCACAGTCCGGAGCCCGCAGAGACGGCCCACAGTCCGGAGCCCGCAGAGACGGCCCACAGTCCGGAGCCCGCAGAGACGGCCCACAGTCCGGAGCCCGCAGAGACGGCCCACAGTCCGGAGCCCGCAGAGACGGCCCACAGTCCGGAGCCCGCAGAGACGGCCCACAGTCCGGAGCCCGCAGAGACGGCCCACAGTCCGGAGCCCGCAGAGACGCTCCTCAGCCCTGAGTCTCCAGCGACGCTCCTCAGCCCTGAGTCTCCAGCGACGCTCCTCAGCCCTGAGTCTCCAGCGACGCTCCTCAGCCCTGAGTCTCCAGCGACGCGCCTCAGCCCGAGGTCTCCAGCGACGCGCCTCAGCCCGAGGTCTCCAGCGACGCGCCTCAGCCCGAGGTCTCCAGCGACGCGCCTCAGCCCGAGGTCTCCAGCGACGCGCCTCAGCCCGAGGTCTCCAGCGACGCGCCTCAGCCCGAGGTCTCCAGCGACGCGCCTCAGCCCGAGGTCTACAGCGACGCGCCTCAGCCCGAGGTCTCCAGCGACTCGCCTTAGCCCAGAGCATTTAGTAGTGGTCTATAGCCATGAGCCTTCAAGGGGGGTGGGCAGGTTAGGATGGGGACTAAGGCCGGAGCCTGAGCCATCTCCGTAGTTGGAGGATTGGGGGGGGGTGTAGCACGGAAGCCGTCGGTGACAGTAGCCACCCTTCCTTCCCTCCCTTTATTTGGGGTTAATTTTGTGTTTTTTGTGTGAGGTGCATACGGGGTCTGCACCTTTGGGGGGGGGGGGGGGGGGGGTACTGTCACGTCCTGACCAGTAAAGGGGGTTATTTGTTATTGTAGTTTGGTCAGGGCGTGGCAGGGGGTGTTTGTTTAGTGTGTTTCGTTTTTTTGGGGGTAATGTTCTATTTAGTCTATTTCTATGTTCAGGGCTTTTTGGTTTGGCCTTCAATTGGAAGCAGCTGTTCTTCGTTGCTTCTAATTGGAGGCCATATTTAAGTAGGGGTTTTTTGTCACCGTGTTTGTGGGTAGTTGTTCCATGTATAGCTGTGTAGCCTTACAGGACTGTTCTCGTCGTTGTTTGTTATTTTGTTAAGTGTTCATGTTTCTTAAAAAATAAAGAAGAAGATGAGCACTGCACCCGCTGCGTTTTGGTCCACTCACTACGACGATCGTGACATTATGCAACGACTATATTTTTGTTATCTAATTTGTATTAATCTTTAAAAAAGTTTTACATTTTTCTTCCAATTTGACATTAGAGTATTTTTCTGTAGATTGTTGACAAAAATATATATATACATATATTGTAACACAATTTTTTTTTTATAAATCCAAGGGGATATGAATACATTTGCAAGGCACTGTATGTTGACCATCACTGTTTTTATCATAAGACACAAAACTACTAGATAAGAGACAGCAGAGGTAAGAGACAGCAGCATCTCTCTGATGCTTCTAAAATAACACTTTTTTTCAAGAAGAACACGTCCTGTTTTATATTAATGTTTTGGTGTTTGAACAGAATATGAGGAGAGGATTTTATGGATTTCACTTTATTATATATTGTTAAAATCTTGGGAAATCATACATACAACAAAAGTACACACTACAAATGACTAAATGTCCTCAAAGATTGTCCATCACATGTTCATTAGTTGTTGGAAAATCATGAAACAGCATAAAACACAAGCATGAAACAAAAAACATGAATAATCGATTATCTTTCAATTTAACGCACAAACAGCTGAGACAAATTTTCAAATACCCATGAGTGCACTGGAATAAACATACATAAATGTAATTATACAATAAAAATCTCTCAATTGGCTCCTCTATTGTAATAGTTTCAGTAATAATTGTCCTACAGTGCTGAGCCCTCATCCCTTCCCCTGGATTAGGAAGTACAGTAGAAATACAGTAATGAAGTACAGTAGACATACAGTAATGAGGTACATTAGAAATACAGTAATGGGTTACAGTAGAAATACAGTAATGAAGTACAGTAGAAATACTGTAATGAGGTACAGTACAGTATATTACAACATTACTTACAGTGTTAATCATGTGGTGTTTTACACTAAGTCTGACACAAGAGGGAGAACACAGACCAGGGAGGGATGGTAGAGAGAGGATAGAGGGAGAACACAGACCAGGGAGGGAGGGTAGAGGGAGAACACAGACCAGGGAGGGAGGGTAGAGAGAGAACACAGACTAGGGAGGGATGGTAGAGGGAGAACACAGACTAGGGAGGGAGGGTAGAGGGAGAACACAGACTAGGGAGGGAGGGTAGAGGGAGAACACATTTTTTCTGAACAGCCTCCTATGTTATTATCCCTGATCCCTTATATAATTACATGCTAAATAACTGATCATATTAGAAAGTTTTGAATAATCCCTGATGGTTGTCATTATACAGTAATAATCTACTCTACTGTTACTACTTGACATTAAGATGAGGAAGAGATTGGTACTTCACACTGCCACCTCTTTCTCATCTTTACTTACTAAGAATCCATATAAACGTCAACTGCATCTTCAACAAACTCTTTTAAGATTACAGCACCTCCAACTGCCAAGGCTGCTGGTCCTGATAACACCGCTGTGATACCAGTTGCTATCAATCCCACAGCTTTTCCCGATAAATCTATTAACTTTTTCTTATTCATCTCCCACTGTTTCTTAATTTGCTCCTCTACCAGTTTCAGGATCTCCTCCTCCTGTTTCTTCCTCTCCTCCTCTCTCACCTTCTCTTCCAGTTTTCTGATCTCCTCTTCCTGTTTCTTCCTCTCCTCCTCTTGTTTGATTTTCCTCTGGACCTCCTGGTACATTTCATTGGTGTAGTGTTGTCCTCCATTCTTCATCACCATCTCATCTATCTTCTTCAGCAGCTCTGGGACCTGATTGTGGTCATTCTTCTTTTCATTATTGAAGACATGATTTCTGCCCTTAAAGACCTTGACGAGTTTCATAAGCTCGTCACTCTCACTTAGAAAGTCCACAATTGATTTGTCCTTCAGCTGGTCTCCACCGGTGAACAGAAGGATGGTGTAATTTGATGCTTCTTCTCCAAAGTTGTCCTGGATCCACTTCACAGTGTTCCTCTCCTCCTCTGTGAACCTTCCCAGTCTGATCACCAGCAGGAAGGCGTGGGGTCCTGGGACTGACATGTAGATGGCCTTTTCTATTTCACTTTTCATCTCTTCTTTAGACATTGTTGTGTCATAGAGCCCCGGGGTGTCGATGACATCAGTCTTCCTCCCATCCACCACTCCACTCTGTTTCTCACAGTGAGCAGTGACAGACTCAGGGGAGAGGTCTTCTCTAAACACCTTTCTCCCAAGGATGGTGTTTCCTGTTGCACTCTTCCCTGATCCAGTCTTCCCTACTAAAACTATCCTCAGGTCAGAGGGATGCCCTGAATCTGTGAAAACAGACAAGTGCTTGAGTTGATAGTGATTGTCTTGATGAAAGCTAATGAAATGTGTGTATGTGTGTGTATCAGGCATGTGCGCAGATAGGGACCTACCTGTGCAGAGCACATGCCCCTTTGTCCATCCAGTCTCCCTTCTGTGTTGTAATATAATTTTTAAATAAATGTTTCTGTCATTGTTGTTCGGAATCCACTACTGATCACAAGCTGTTGTCAAGTTCATCACCCCCCACCCCGTCCGTAGGTTGCACCTGTTTACCAGTCTGCCCTGTAAGGAGATTGCACCTGCCCAATATGCAAACATGGACGGCTTGAGAGACCTTAACATTTGTTTAACACTTTAAACACTTGATTTAGCCTACATCATCATCATCATCATCATCCATATTCAGTCTGATTGGCTGATAGGAGCAGAGAGAGAGAGGAAGAAAATACTTCAGTCTGATTGTCTTTTCTTCTTCTCTATGCTCCTATCAGACAACGGTAAATTACAATCAGTATAATACATAAAGCTAACCAGCAGATTAACATCAATCACCAACATCAATGATCAGCTGATAGCCCGCCTTCTTTTCCCCATATCAATCATGTCTTTAGGAGGCACTGAACTAGTTTGTTTACAATTTGTAATTACATAAATAGGCCTATTTAAACATGTTACATTTACACCACAGTGGCATTTAGTATTTTCTCAATTTCGCCCTTTTTTCATTTTGAGCACCTGGCCCCTGAAAGGTCTGTGCACGGCCCTGGTGTGTATATGTGTACGTGGGGGTGTATACTGTACCTTGGCATTGACCAGTGAAGGCTTGCAGACAGAGTGTCAACAAGAACATCATCTTCAGAGTCCATCCTCTTCCTCGTTCCATCGCTGCTACAGTCGGCCAATCAAAACCTATCAGAAACAGACGATGACCTCATTACAAAAAAACTAAGCCCACATAAACTAAATTGGAATTTCTTCTCAGCTATTTCACTTTAAAACAATGTGAACTAAATGGTTTGTGGTGCAATTGTTGTAAAACAAATTACATTCCCTAACAACATAACCAGCATCAGGTAAACATAATGTACTTATATAGGGGGTGTCAAATTACATTCTAAACATGCTTATCATTCTACAGTTGACATTCTGCTACGTGTTAGGACCAGATAGACCAGTTCCTGTGCACCTGGGATGGCAACTCCAGTTCTCTGGGGCCTGATTGGTGTCACACTTTTCCCCCAGCCCTACAGCTAAAACACCTGATTCAACTATTACATTCTAACCTGAAGACCATTGTGCTGCCATCCTGTTAGAAGGTAACAGATCATTTTATTACAATGGTTAAGATGGATTTTCATTGTGTTCCATGGTGTTATTCGCCCCCTAGTGGAGCTTTCTGGTACTTAAAGACTGTACGCAAACAGGAAGTAGAGAATTCGCCCTGCACGCATAGAAGCAGCTAAAAACAACGCTACGGTGCAGGTCTTTCAGTGTAGCTATTTCTTGTCACGCTTCAGCCTCGGAAAATTTGTTTGTAAGTTGGATTCAAGCATTTAGCTAGTGATGATAATCTTGTTATTGATAGAGTTGCTTACATATCAATGTTGGTCGGTTGTATTTACTCACACAAATTGCAATGCTTTTCATGTATGTCGTCAGCTGTATTACTTTGCTCGTGCGTCATGCAAACGAATTGTAAAACATACAATACTGCAGTTTTGTTACTGTTTCTAGTGTAATATGCTTTGTTATTCTACAGAGATGGTTGTACATTATTAGAGTAATGAAAGGAGTTAGCCAATTACCATATGAGTAACAATTAGCTACATGGTTTGGCGTCATGCCAGATGCATGGTACCCTCAGCACGTGTTTTGTATTTTCATGCAACTTCAACTTGAAATGTATAATGTACAGTTACAGTATGTTGATTTGAATTGAATACTAAAGTATTTTCTTTTCTGTATTTTGCAGTTTCACAACATAAACGTTTTCAATATATTCAAAAAAGTCACGCCTTGGGAGTTTTATTGAAGACTTAGTTAGCTATCTGTCTAGTTTTGCATGGGAACGCAATTCAAGGGCAGAATAACCATCATTAGTTGATTATTGGAGCCAGGCGTGTTAGCTGGGGCTAAAGTATGATCGTGGTTCCCTGCACAGGAGTTTCATTGCATCAACCTATGGTTGCATGCCACATCATCAACTGTGCTGTCGGGCACCAGATCGCTATAGCATATGATGTGGATATTTGATATCAGTGGAGGCTGGTGGGAGAAGATATAGGAGAATGGGCTAATTGTAACGGCTGAAATGGAATCATCGGAACGGTGTTAAACACGTTGTTTCCATGTGTTTGATGTGTAGGAACCATTAAATGTATTCTATTCCAGCCATTACAATAAGCCATCCCTCCTACAGCCTCTGGCTGGTATGTAAAATACCTATCCAGCCGTTGTAATATCTGTCATGCATCATCAATGTAGTCAGGCAGGAATGCACTCAGTCACCAAACAGGCCCCAGATGAATGGAGATGCCCATCCCTGCTGTACACTGTGGTATAATGACCTGGCACTCAGTGTCAACAAACCTGCAGGTGTCCCTCAGTACCAAGATACCTGCACGTCAGTCCCTCACAGCAACAACCTGCTATAAGGTGTGTTGACTCAAGGTTTGCCCACTTCAATAAGATATAGCAGGGTTACACAACTCGCGGCCCACAGGCTGAATTTGGCCCGCAGGTAGTTTAATTTGGCCCACCAATTTTTATGAGCAAAACATTAAGACTGTAACAACACGAGGAAATCAGCTCCAATACATTTTTAGTTAACCTGTTGAGGGTAGGGGGCAGTATTGACACGGCTGGATAAAAAAACGTACCCGATTTAATCTGGTTACTACTCCTGCCCAGTAACTAGAATATGCATATAATTATTGGCTTTGGATAGAAAACACTCCAAAGTTTCTAAAACTGTTTGAATGGTGTCTGTGAGTATAACAGAACTCAAATGGCAGGTCAAAACCTGAGAGATTCCTTTACAGGAAGTGGCCTGTCTGACCATTTATTGTCTTTCTTTGACATCTCTTTCTAAAACTTAGGATCTCTGCGGTAACGTGACACTTCCCACGGCTCCAATAGGCTCTCAAAGCCCGGGAAAAAGCTGAATGTCGTCATTCCAGCCCCAGGCTGAAACACATTATCGCCTTTCTCAAGTGGCCGATCAAGGGACTGTGGGCTTAGGCGCGTGCACTGGCCGCCCCCGTCTTTGTGTTTTTTCCTCTGTTTACCGAAAAGGAGATTCCCGGTTGGAATATTATCGCTTTTTTACGAGATAAATTGCATAAAAATTGATTTTAAACAGCGGTTGACATGCTTCGAAGTACGGTAATGGAATATTTAGAAATTTTTTGTCACGAATTGCGCCATGCTCGTAACCCTGATTTACCATTTCGGATAGTGTCTGGAACGCACGAACAAAACGCCGCTATTTGGATATAACGATGGATTATTTGGGACCAAACCAACATTTGTTATTGAAGTAGCAGTCCTGGGAGTGCATTCTGACGAAGACAACAAAGGTAATAACATTTTTGTTATAGTAAATCTGATTTTGGTGAAGGCTAAACTTGCCGGGTGTCTAAATAGCTAGCCTGTGATGGCTGGGCTATGTACTTAGAATATTGCAAAATGTGCTTTCACCAAAAAGCTATTTTAAAATCGGACATATCGAGTGCATAGAGGAGTTCTGTATCTATAATTCTTAAAATAATTGTTATGCTTTTTGTGAACGTTTATCGTGAGTAATTTAGTAAATTGTTAGCAAATTCCCCGGAAGTTTGCGGGGGGTATGCTAGTTCTGAACGTCACATGCTAATGTAAAAAGCTGATTTTTGATATAAATATGAACTTGATTGAACAAAACATGCATGTATTGTATAACATAATGTCCTAGGGTTGTCATCTGATGAAGATCATCAAAGGTTAGTGCTGCATTTAGCTGTCTTCTGGGTTTTTGTGACATTATATGCTAGCTTGAAAAATGGGTGTCTGATTATTTCTGGCTGGGTACTCTGCTGACATAATCGAATGTTTTGCTTTCGTTGTAAAGCCTTTTTGAAATCGGACAGTGTGGTTAGATTAATGAGAGTCTTGTCTTTAAATAGCTGTAAAATAGTCATATGTTTGAGATATTGAAGTAATAGGATTTTTAAGGTATTTGAAAATCGCGCCACTGGATTACACTGGCTGTTGCGTAGGTGGGACGAATTCGTCCCGCCTAGCCCAGAGAGGTTAAGAAATCTGTTCCCAAGTATTCCCACGCATATTAGAGAGATGTGATCGTAAACAAATGTAAGCAAGTTTTGAAATGATTATGTTTTAGTAAAACATATCTGTTTGGGGTTCTTGTGGTCAATTTGCAGTCTACAAATGATTTGTAATTATGTTCCGGCCCCCCGACCATCCCCTACAAAAAAAAACAATCGGACCGTGGCTGAATCTAGCTGATGATCCCTGCAGTATAGGCTACTTAACCCTTGAACTCTCTTAGGTAAATATCATAGACCCTGACCTGTGCTACACTATCTTGTCCTAGACCCTCTGGTTTCTATTCAATAAAACAAGATAAATGTTTTAGGTAAAAGTGAAAAACATCATTCCCCTTTCATTGTTATACAATATTAAACCACAGGTATAAATACAAATAGATTAATGTGATTGTTGACTTTCCAAGAAACTTGTTTATGTGATTGAATTGTCTTGACATGTCTAGTGATGTCATTGTTTGATTATGTCTGCATCAATGTCAACAAACCTGGTATAAATAAAATGTTTACTCAATATTGTGCTACAGTTATTACAATACATTGTTGTACATTTAATTAGTAAGGTAGTTAAGTTGAATACTCACTTTTAGTGTAGTTGCACATATCTGTTAATTGTCCCCTGTTGTGACTGTGAGAGGTGAGGCTATGTGCTGCACCTTATAGTCAGAGTTAAGTTTAATTTCACCTGTAACTAGTCATTTCTAGCCAATGAGAGAAATAATTCACCTCAGGACAGGCAGAGTCTGAATTCTGATTGGGTGTCACTATTATCAACCTCCTCTGACAACTCAACCCTGGATAAGCCACAACTCTGGGTAAAATGAAATGTGTTGGACACAGACATCTTTTTGTGGGAAAAAGGTAAAAAATAAAATGGCTAATAAAACATTTTCAAATATAACTTTGTAGTTGCCTAGCCTGATCTCAGATGTTTGTTCTCTTTCCAACTCCACTGATCACTACATATTGTAATTGTATAGCCTGATCCCAGATCTGTTTGTTCTCTTTCCAACTCCACTGATCACTACATACTGTAGTTGTCTAGCCTGGTCCCAGATCTGTTTGTTCTCTTTCCAACTCCACTGATCACTACATACTGTAGTTGTCTAGCCTGGTCCCAGATCTGTTTGTTCTCTTTCCAACTCCACTGATCACTACATACTGTAGTTATCTAGCCTGGTCCCAGATCTGTTTGTTCTCTTTTCAACTCCACTGATCACTATCAAGCCATATGATAGCCCAAACAGACTGGCACTCAGGTTAATAGTTGCCTATGTCTTCTAATGTAATTGTTTTAGTCATATTATACTGCTCAGTGGTGAGCCTCCACCTCTGTCCCTGCAGTAAGACTGGATTATCGAACAGGCACGCAGGGCTCAATGTTTTTGGGGGTTGGTATTTGAACACGACCTAAGCAATGGAACAATTTGTAGAATTTCAAGAAATTTGCTTTTAAACCACAACAATTTTTACTCAGCCTCATGACAAAATGTTAAGAAAAGCATTGAAAAAGCTGCAAATGTTTCTTTCTGCCCCACTGCAAAATGTGTTGAAATGCAGGATGTAAGCTGTTTTCGTTTTTGAGCGGAGTTGGGGGTGTCGTGGAAATTCTAATCAAAGTTGAGGAGAGACGGTCAATCAGGATATTACTTTAGTCAAAACGTATTAATAACATTGATTACTTATTGCAGTAATGAAGCTGGTCGATGAACCACCCCTAGATGATTCGTTGAGAGCCCAACGAGCAGATTTGAGCCACAGGATTTTATAGTAAAGTACATCCTCCTGAATGTTCATGACTAACAACAGATGTATGGAATGGGTCACAAGGTTAGGATTTGTATGAAAGATACTAATAGATAGTATCTGCTGTAAAGACTGCATGGTGCATGGTGTTTGCAACGCCAGCATGGTGTGTGCAACGCCAAGGTTGTGGGTTCGATTCCCACGGGTGGCCAGAATAAAAAGAAATGTATGTATTCACTACTGTAAGTTGCTCTTTATAAGAGCATCTGCTAAGTGACTAAAATGTAAATGTAAAAAATGGATAACAGGCTTACTGGTCAAATGTACATGAGGGGTACTTCAGAGGTACTCCAGGCAGATCAAAATGTACTTGGTGATACAGTAACCAAAAAAGGTAGAGAACCACTAGCCTACACATACAGACACATTACAACAACATAATTGACTGATCTCATGGCTTGTGTTTTCTTGATAAATACATTTGGATGAAAACAAATATTTTGAAAAACATCAATAGATATATAATGGAACATGTTCATATTTTGTGATATTCTCATTAGGTTCAATGTGAGATAAACAAAAAAATGCAATTAGCAAGATAATTTTTGTAATCAATCTATAACATGCCATGGATTTAAATCCAGCCAGCATGTCAATACAGTGTCATCATTCACCATGATTGTCCTACTAAAGGTTCCACTACTACAGCCTTTCTTAAACCAGTTTGAGCCAGGGACCAGCAAGGCATGGCCTTCTTCCTCTGGGGACCGCTTTGGTAATAAATGATTGAAAATCGCTTTTTTGGCATAAAAAAACACATTTTATTTATTGTATTTTTTACTTTACTCTAAATGAATGAATTATGTATTTACTTGGCTGCCTTCATGGTCTGTCTGTCTGTCTGTCTGTCTGTCTGTCTGTCTGTCTGTCTGTCTGTCTGTCTGTCTGTCTGTGTTGTACTCATGTCTCTCTCTATCCTGTCTTCAAACAATGTAACAATAACTGAATCTTTATAAACAAATAACAATCTTTCATTCTTTCGATATATACAGTGCCTTCGGAAAGTATTCAGACCCCTTTACTTTTTTCGTCATTTTGTTATGTTACAGCCTTAATTGACAATAGTGACCCGTTTCAGGGAACTAGGTGTATGTCGGAGGATCACAACTTTACAGGAGAGCCATTTGAGCGTAAACTTTTTTTAAAGATCAAAATGTTTTTTTTTGCACCGGTTAATATTGTACATAAAAGCCTCTAAGAGAGGTGAGCACTAGAATATCCTCTCTGTCTCCTCACTGTCCGATCCGCTGCTTTGGTTGCTGCTTCACAATATCTTTCACATGACCCATCAATTTAGACAAGTGTGTCTGGGTAAGCGTCATCTAATATTAATAAAATATTTTTATCTGGACACTGTTGACCTAGAATTTTTCCTTTTACCATTTTTTGTCTTAATCTTTACTACACAACCTCACATGTGAATCCTTAAAGAGATGGGTGGGGCTGACTTAAGAGGGTGGGAACATTACTAAATATGTCACGTCCTGACCAGTAATAGGGGTTATTTGTTATTGTAGTTTGGTCAGGACGTGGCAGAGGGTATTTGTTTTATGTGGTTCGGGGTGGTTGTGTGTTTAGTAGGGTGTTTGATTTATTTATTCCGGGTTTTGGGAAATGTTCTATGTTTTTGTATTTCTATGTTTAGTCTAGTCTTTTGTATTTCTATGTTAGTTAATTGGGGTTTGGACTCTCAATTGGAGGCAGGTGTTTTCTATGTTGCCTCTGATTGAGAGTCCTATAAATAGGTATGTGTTTGTTTAGTACTTTGTGGGAGATTGTTCTTGTTTAGCTGTATGTTGCCTGACAAGACTGTCAAGTTCGTTTGTGTTTTTGTATACGTGTTTGTTTTGGTTTTTCCTTCTTTTCCTAAATAAAAGAAGATGAGTATACACTTCCCTGCTGCGTCTTGGTCTCTAACCTACGATAACCGTGACAGAATGGGTGTAGACAAAGGAGAGCTCTCCAGTAAGTTCCAAAACATTCAAAGACCATTTTCTCAAAAGTGAATTTACAAGTTTATCAACTTTCAAAGCAGAATTACTGACACATTGTTCCTGCAGATGCAGTGTATGATATACAATTTTATAGCTCCGAGTCTTTACTTTTATCCAATGAAAAAAACACAGTTTCAAATTTTGCTACATCGAATCAAGGCGGCCGGTCACATATTTTGCTTCATAATACCGATTTGAGCAGGTCGGTCACAATTGATTACATTTAAAAAAATCCTCAGCAATCTACAAACAATACCCCATAATGACAAAGTGAAAACAGGTTTTTAGAATTTGTGCAAATAAAAACAAAACAGAAATACCTTATTTACATAAGTATTCAGACCATTTGCTATGAGACTCAAAATTGAGCTCAGGTACTTCCTGTTTCCATTGATCATCCTTGAGATGTTTCTACAACTTAATTGGAGTCTACCTGTGGTAAATTCATGATTTGGAAAGGCACACAACTGTATATAAGGTCTTACAGTTGACAGTGCATGTCAGAGCAAAAACCAAGACATGCCTCTGATCTGGTGGACTCACTAAACAACACACAGTTTGTTTGTAAATTATGTCTAAGTGTATATCTGTAAATTAAAAACACAAGAAAATATTACTGTCTGGTGTGCTTGATATAAGGAATTTGAAATGATTTATACTTTTACTTTAGATACTTAAGTATATTTGAGCAATTACATTTACTTTTGATACTTTAGAATATTTAAAACCAAATACTTTTAGACTTTTACTCAAGTAGTATTTTACTGGGTGACTTTCACTTTTACTTCAGTCATTTTATATTAAATTATCTTTACTTTGAATCATTAATGACTTGGGTACTTTTTCCACCACTGGTTTTGAAGACATCAGCAGGAACTAGTTCAGCATGTTTCTAAACAAGGAACGAAAATTGTAGGTAACTGACATGATGATAGATTAAAAAATGTCATCCGATTATTCAGGGGTAATTTCAGGTCAGGCTCACAAACATGGTTACCATAGAACAAGACTCTGACCTGGATTCAATCCAAGGTGTATTATAGAGCAGAGCACTAGACAGATGACAATGATATATTTAAAGGCAATTTCCCCGTTGTTCACGGATATCACATTCATGGTTTAATCAAAGTTACAACAGGGAGACACCATCCAGCACAGAAGCAGAGAAAATGTCTATCTGGCCTTCTCTGAGTTCTATCAACAATAACCCCGGAAGCTGGTAGGAAATCCAAATATGGAACTCCATCAGCTGTTACAGAGTTATAAAACGTCAGCTGTTTCAGAATTATAAACATAATCTGTTAGAGTTATAAATGTCATCTCTTATAAACATCAGCTGTTACAGAGTTATAAACATCAGCTGTTATATACATCAGCTGTTACAGAGTTATAAACATCAGCTGTTACAGAGTTATAAACATCAGCTGTTACAAAGTTATAAATGTCATCTCTTGTAAACATCAGCTGTTACAGAGTTATAAACATCAGCTGTTATATAGTTATAAACATCATCTGTTACAGAGTTATAAACATCAGCTGTTACAGAGTTATAAACATCAGCTGTTACAAAGTTATAAATGTCATCTGTTATAAACATCAGCTGTTACAGAGTTATAAAACATCAGCTATTACATAGTTATATATACATCACCCTATGCTACCCACCACTGCGACCTGTACGCTCCTGTTGGCTGGCTCTCGCTTCATACTCGTCGCCAAACCCACTGGCTCCAGGTCATCTACAAGACCCTGCTAGGTAAAGTTCCCCCCTATCTCAGCTCGCTGGTCACCATAGCAGCACCCACCTGTAGCACGCGCTCCAGCAGGTATATCTCTCTGGTCACCCCCAAAGCCAATTCCTACTTCGGCCGCCTCTTCTTTTAGTTTTCTGCTGCCAATGACTGGAACGAACTACAAAAATCTCTAAAACTGGAAACACTTATCTCCCTCACTAGCTTTAAGCACCAGCTGTCAGAGCAGCTCACAGATTACTGTACCTGTACATAGCCCATCTATAATTTAGCCCAAACAACTACCTCTTCCCCTACTGTATTTATTTATTCTGCTCCTTTGCACCCCATTATTTCTATTTCTACTTTGCACTTTCTTCCATTGCAAATCTACCATTCCAGTGTTTTACTTGCTATATTGTATTTACTTTGCGACCATGGCCTTTTTTGCCTTTACCTCCCTTATCTCACCTCATTTGCTCACTTTGTTAAATAGTTCATAACTATTAAATAGTTAAATAATAAATAGTTAATAACATCAGCTGTTATAGAGTTATAAAATGTCAGATGTTATGGTTATAAACATCAGCTGTTACAGAGGTATAAACATCAGCTGTTAAAGAGTTATAAACATCAGCTGTTACAGAGTTATAAACATCAGCTGTTACAGAGTTATAAACATCAGCTGTTACAGAGTTATAAACATCAGCTGTTACAGAGTTATATAACATCAGCTGTTACATAGTTATAAACATCAGCTGTTACAGAGTTATAAACATCAGCTGTTACAGAGTTATAAACAACAGCTGTTAGAGTTATAAACATCAGCTGTTACAGAGTTATATAACATCAGCTGTTACAGAGTTATAAACATCAGCTGTTACAGAGTTATAAACATCAGCTGTTAGAGTTATAAGCATTAGCTGTTACAGAGTTATAAACATCAGCTGTTACAGAGTTATAGACATCAGCTGTTATAAGCATTAGCTGTTACAGAGTTATAAACATCAGCTGTTACAGAGTTATAAACATCAGCTGTTACAGAGTTAAACATCAGCTGTTAGAGTTATAAACATCAGCTCTTACAGTTTTAAACATCAGCTGTTAAAGAGTTATAAAACATCAGCTGTTACACAGATATTAAACAGTATTGAAGCAATCACTATAGTAAAAAGATTATTAGTAATCGATTACATCAAAGAGTAGTTGTAACCTAATCAGATCATCAGACAGTGTCCACAGAACGTTATCAATATAATACATCAGTGAATAATCAGTCCTCGGTTCTTTAACTTGTACCTTCAGTAACTTGCTCTGGTGTCATTCACTATATCAACAGATACGAGAACAAACCATAACAAGTCTGATGACTATAAACCCGCACCTTGAGTGTCACAAATAGAACACTGTATATCATGTGTATTACAGAAACTCTAAATATGCTAAACATTGTGTTGATCACTCTACACTAAATATGAGATTTGGGGAACTTACATTTCCCCATTGGGTTTGTGTTGTGGAAGGTACCTGTGGGGTTTGTACCAAAAGGCACCTAGTACACTTTATAGTGCACTAGGGCCCTGGTGAAGGGAATAGGGTGCCATTTGTGACATATCCCACATGTGCTGATGTGTTTCAGACAGTCCTTCCTATTTAGATAGCTATCTCTTACCACAGGCGGATGAAATGTCTGCTTTGTTCTGAAGTCATGAACATGATGCACTGACTTCCCTCACAGTCCTTCTCATCACGAGGTGTGTTTGGATGGAAAGACGTCCTTCTCATCACGAGGTGTGTTTTGGTGGAATGACGTCCTTCTCATCACGAGGTGTGTTTTGGTGGAATTACGTCCTTCTCATCACGAGATGTGTTTTGATGGAATGACGTCCTTCTCATCACGAGGCGGGCCGGGTGCCTACAGGCTGACCCCGGTCGTCAGTTGAACAGTGTTTCCTCCGACACGTTGGTGAGGCTGGCTTCCTGGTTAAGCGGGCGAGTGTTAAGAAGCGCGGTTTTGTGGGTAATGTTTCACGCATGACTCGACCTTTGCCTCGCGAGCCCATTGGGGAGTTGCAGCGATGAGACAAGATCGAAATTGTGGAGAAATAAGGGGTAAAATACAATCTTCATTGAAATAATTCAACACCAAAGTCCTAATCTGCCCTAGAGGCACCAGGGAATCAAGATGCAAGGAGTTTTGTAGGTTATTATAACAATGGGGGCAATAAAACTAAAGGAGGATTTACCTAAATTGGTCGAGACCACAGGGACCTCAAGAGTTAACTAATCTTACGAGCGGCTTTGGTAGCTCATTATTTCATACGTTAGCAACAAAGTTAGGTACGTTGGAAGCTTCTGTAGTAGAGCTTTGTAAACAAAAAGGGAGTAATGAAGTGATCTATGGGACTTTAATGTGGACCAGCCAACTTTTTGATACAGGATGTAGTGGTGAGTATTAAAACTGTCAACTGTGAAGGGCACTATGGTAGACGGCATCCAAAGTTTTAAGAGTAGTAGCTGCTGCAATCTGGTAAATGGTGTCACCTTAGTCAAGAACTGTCAGGAAGAACTGTCAGTCTGCTTCCTGCTATTTAGGGAGAGGCAAGATATATTCCTAAAACCGAGGCCCACTTTGCATACAGATTAATAATCCAAGTTTTAACAGATAAACCAATATTATTTTTATTAATAGTAAAGAGAACAGGTTCCAGTACCAGGAAACTAGACTTCACACCATCAGAAATCCCACATTGAGTCCTGTCTGACAGATCATTCTCAAACCACTTTCAAGAAGCCTGATCCAGTCCTATTTCAGTCAACCTTTGAATGAGTGTGATGGTCAACAGTGTCCAAGGCCTTGGAAAGGCAGCGCAATAATGTTTCTGATTAAAGTAATTGAACACATTTAAAACAAACGTAGCAGCTGAAACTGTGCTCTGTCCAGGTCTAAAACCTGATTGGTTCACATTAAGAATAGAGTGGGAAGTTTAAAATGTTCTTAGTTGACAGTTGGCCAGGGATTCAACACTTTGGAAAGGCAAGATAATTTGCAAATTGTATGGTAGTTATCTAAGTCAGAAGGATCTCCTCTGTGTAGGGGGAGGACATACCCTGCTTTACAGATCTTAAGGATATCAGCAGAAACAACTGTAAAGTTATAATGTAATGGTTCTGCGATAAGTGGTGCAGAGAGTAAGAAGGGATTATGTGAATCAGCTATACATTTTTTACTTTCTTACACTCTTTAGCATAGCACTTAGTACATCATAGACATCAAATGGGGAAATGAAGATAAAGTCTGTGAGTCTGTTAGTGCATCGTTATCTACAATGTCATGTGACTAGGGGACTCTCAAATAGAATGATATGCATTTTCAGAGATGATCCTTTCAAATAATTGGCCAGTTTAAGCTAAATGGTTGTTAAAAGTATCACAAATGTAAATGTCGTCTAGTATGGGACCAGAGGCTGTCAAAACCTGCCTCCTTGAACACGATACAGTATACTGCACTATCTCTGCACTAAACAAGGTAAATGTTTTAGGTAAAAGTCAAACCATAATTCTCCTTTCACTGTTCTACAATATTAAAACATGTGCATAAATACAACATATAGCAGAATGTGATTGTTAACAGCTACATGATTTGTTTTGACTTTTTGATGTTAAGTTATGCAATCATATGATTATTTATACATAAATGTTAACAGACCTGGTATCAATAAAATGTCTGCATATTATTGTGCTACAGTTATTCAAAAACTGTAGAGTAGATTGTTGTACAACATTTAATTTGTAAGGTAGTTAAGTTGAATACTCACTTTTAGTGTGGTTTCACAGATCTGTTAATTGTTGTCCCCTGTTGTCACTGACACATCTGAAGCAGTGGGCCTGATGGTTTTGCATAGCCACATGCCCCGGGTGGGTGGAGATTTACCTCAACGACCAATGGAATGGTCTAAAACTCATGCGAAACTAAAGCGCCCAATGTGCTGCACCTTACGTTCTGTTAAGTTTCATTTTCCCTGCAACTAGTCATTTCTAGGCAATGAGAGAGTGTTGCTCGGCAAACATTATTCTACTCAAGACAGGTAGGATCTGAATTCTGATTGGGTGTCGCTTTTTAACCTTGGTTGCTTGCCAGAATCAGATAAAATGAAAGACATAGACTTCTCCTTCTGGGAGAAAAAGGTTACAAAGTAAATAACAAATTAAACTACATTTTCAAATGTAATGTTATACCTGTCTAGCCTGGTCCCAGATCTGAGGCGGCAGCATATCCTAGTGGTTAGAGCATTGGACTAGCAACAAAAAGGTTGCAAATTCAAATCCCGAGCTGACAAGGTAAAAATCTCTTGTTCTGCCCCTGAACAAGGCAGTTAACCCGCTGTTCCTTGGCCATCATTGAAAATAAGAATTTGTTCTTAACTGACTTGCCTAGGTAAAAAAAAGTTAACTTTTTTTTTTTTGTATCCGTTTGTTCTCCTAATACCCATAAATCCCAGCTGTCAAAGACGGAAATGGTTCCTATCATTTATCCACCATTCATTTTTCACATAAAGGACTATAGAAACACTTAAAATGGTAACACTATACTTTACACCCAGCATCATAACACGGTCATAACCATGTGTCGGGTCGCGTAAATTCGAACCTGGTGTTAGGACAAAGAGAAACTCTGGTCTCTAGTACTGTTTCACAGCTGTTTATTAAGCTAAGTAAATAGTGATAAATGCAATGTTCGTATATACGGGTTCACTGTAACACCTCGCAGGGCAAACAGAGAACTGAGTGACACATCCTTTGCTTTTCATTAAATACTCTGAGAAGAGATAGTTCCCGCTCACTGCTGGCCTGTCAGAGGGAGGATGAGCGTGTTAAACTTACTCATCCTATCGTTGGCGTGCAGGCTGGTCCCAGCCTCTAGACGCATCTTTGTTGCCAAGCATAGTTGTCTTCTAGCATATCTTCGTGTGTGTACCCGAGAGTCAGACACCCAAGGACAGTGCCTGTTTTTATGCTACAGTTAGGACAGTTTCTGCTTTTGCGCTACAGCTATCTTCCATTCTACCAGCCCCTCCCATACACCTGTCCTTGAGCGGCCCCACAACCAGGCATTGTGTGTGTGTGTCACGAGTCTACTCAGCCTACACTCCTACTAGCCAGCAATCCTCCAGTTAGTCATGTCTATTATATGTCGCTCAATCTATGTTAATACAATATAAACCTCTTATGTTTAGCATTAGTATTCATAAGTTATGCACCACAACTAATTTTATTATATAGGTTTAAATAGTTGTATTATATTGGTTATGCAAACAAATAGTTGGTTAAACCCTAACAATCCCCCTTTTCACACCTGATAGGTGTGAATACATAAGTTCTTAATATTTCAGGGACATTTTGAGATTCCCCCTTTTGACACCCCCTAGGGTGTCACTCAACACAATTTTAAATTCCCATTTTAATGATTAGCTGATTCATTAAAAAACCCTCAAGTCCTTCCGGCTACACCTCACTTGTACTAGGTTGACTACCAGCCTCCCAGGAACTTCAAACCTTCACATAAGGAAAGACAAATAATACACAGGATAAATTCATAACATATTATTTAAAAAACTTATAAAAAGAAGACCTTCTGCGGCAGTGGCTACACCTAACGTGTGGGACAGACTTTTTGTCCCAGTACTTAAAACCTTCACGTCCACCTGCCACTACATTCAATACATATGAGGACATTTTGGATAAGCTTTATTCAACCACTTCCCCAACAGCAAACCAAGGATCGTCCTCAGACAGACCCGTCTTTTGCTCAGAGGTTGATTCAGTATCCACTGGGGTCACTTCCATCAAAGACATCATTCCGGTTGCTCTGACAACTTCTGTAAGATATTTTCTCAAGCAAAGGATTATACAGGCAACACAACACAACAATAATAAGAACACAAGCACTAGGGTCAGAAATCCAGTAACCACCATAGATGTGTACTTACCAAAAAAGTTGTTCAGCCAATTCCCCTAGTATACCACCTGCTACACCCTTCATTTCAGCAGATAGCTTGTCAAGTCCCAGTAGTGCTTTGGTAATGCTATCATCAGGGCTAGTGTTATTAGGGATAAAAGTACAGCATTGTTCACCAAACGTTTTATACACCCCCCATTATTAGCCAATATCATACCCAACTCCAATCTATTTTGTCTAGCGGTTCTAGTGGTAGCCTCTAGTTGCTCAGCCATACCTGTCAGTGCAGTGCGAGTATAGTTAACAAATCTCTGTTGGTTATAATATATCCTTCTATATTAACACACACACACATCAGTAGAGAACTCAACCCAGCTTTAGGCGGCTGTATTCTTCCACAGTACACATACATTCCTTATCAACCTTGCCACCTGTCTTCTAATCTCCTGCCCACTAGCCGTTCCCAGGCCGTTGTTACTCTCCCTAACTTAGGGAGGCTTCTTCTCCTGTTCCCTTCCCAAGGTCGTCTTATCAACTCTGCCCTGCTCATTCTGGTAACAGTGTCTTACTCACACAGTATTGGAATATAGTTTTTCACCCATTATTATAGCCTTATTTTGAATACATTTCAACAGGTTATAAGGTTTCTGAGTGAAATCATTTAGTCAAACCTTTCATTACATCCATCCGATTGGCTAAATATTTCACATACATTATAACACATCTATTTTTATTGGATTCAGAAATTTCACACAAAATCAAACTAATTCAGGAAACTCTAAAGATGGTCTCATCTTATCATGGGCTCCTCATAATTGAATGAATCCTCCACCAGGCTCGGCGGTAGGTATTTGTCGTCCCACTGATCTGAACTTTGACTCGGTCCGTATATCACCATCTGCTCCGTTATCGATCACTCTAGAGTTCTGGAAATGAAACTTCTCACACAAGGAACCAAACAACAACCACACAACACAAACACACTCATACAGGTGAAAGCAGCCCACACCACAATGATTACAACATTTTTCCAAAGGTACTATCGAACCACCCCTTGAGTGCAGTGTCCACCCCAGAGTTTTCTGCTAACTCCTGAGCAAAATTGTTTAGACCGGCCAGGGCCTTGGTTACTGATCCATCTGGAGCTGTGTTATTAGGAATGTACGTACAGCAATGAACCTAATCATTCTACCTCCACCGCCCTCTTCTGCCAATAACATATCGAGAGTCAGTCTATTTTACCAGGTCATGAGGGAGGTGGCGGATAATTGGTCAGAGAACCTCTTTACTGCATCCCCGGTTTCATTCATGAATCTCTGTTGATTATAAAAGATGTCATTAATCCAATCCACATTTTTATTTATTGTCAACCACCAAAATAATGTAGTGTTAAAGCCTTCACATATTTGATTCATTGCTTTGTATTCATCTGGAACTTCCCTGAGGATGCCAATAGCATCCCTCTAGACAAAGCTACTCCCATCCTGGTCAAAACTCCTCCTGTGCCTACTTTAGCCTCCTATAACTGGCCTCTGATGACTAACTCGAACTGGTTGGACCTATAACCCCAGGGCGCAAGTTAACCACCCTTTGTGGTAATTTATGTTGTATGCGTCCTTTGCTGGTACTAGCCCACCCTACATCAGTTATAGGTGCTGTGAGATTAAGAATTTTCTATTCATCTTTCAAACCTAAGTCAGTCACATTTAACGATTACTTTCCATCCTTTAAAATCATCTAAGTTCTCGGTGCCATTCTTGTATCTATAACACTGGTACTCATCAGGAGTTTAGGTGAACCGAGGTGGGTTGGCTGAGTCCTTCAATCTGGCCAACCCCAATTCCTGTACAGTTGTCTGCTTCCACAGGAAATTGTTTAATGTTTACCTTAAATTCTACATCTTGATCTTCTTTGATTCCTTATTCTGTATGTCACTCATCAGTGTATTATATAGTTTATCTTTTACTTCTTCTCAATGACAACGGTATCGTATGATTAGTACCGGAAGGTGGTGGATCTGAATGTATCAGAAAGGTTACCAAAACTATGATGCAGCTCAGAGTCTCTACTCTTCCCAAAAACCGCCAACCCTCTCCTGCCCTTAGTCGCTCTGCTAGGTACCACCCCATACTCACACCTCTAGGAGCACACACAGTGATGAACAGTCGGGATAGGAAATCTTCGTTAACCTGTTAGGGCTAGGGGGCAGTATTTGCACGGCTGGATAAAAAAATTTACCCGATTTAATCTGGTTACTAATCCTACCCAGTAACTAGAATATGCATATACTTATTATATATGGATAGAAAACACCCTAAAGTTTCTAAAACTGTTTGAATGGTGTCTGTGAGTATAACAGAACTCATTTGGCAGGCAAAACCCTGAGACAGATTCTGACAGGAAGTGGATATCTGATGTGTTGTATTACCTTTAAACCTATGCCATTGAAAAACACAGGGGCTGAGGAATATTTTGGCACTTCCTATTGCTTCCACTAGATGTCACCAGCCTTTACAAAGTGTTTTGAGTCTTCTGGAGGGAGATCTGACCGAACAAGAGCCATGGAACGATGATGTCCCATTAGACACCTGGCGCGCGAGTTCATGTTGGGTACCCTCGTTCCAATACGTTATAAAAGAGAATGCATTCGTCCACCTTGAATATTATTCATGTTCTGGTTAAAAAAGGCCCTAATGATTTATGCTATACAACGTTTGACATGTTTGAACGAACGTAAATATATTTTTTCCCCTCGTTCATGAAGAGAAGTCCGGCGGGCTTAGATCATGTGCTAACAAGACGGAGATTTTTGGACATAAATGATGAGCTTTTTTGAACAAAACTACATTCGTTATGGACCTGTGATACCTGGAAGTGACATCTGATGAAGAGAATCAAAGGTAATGGATTATTTACATAGTATTTTCGATTTTCGATCTCCCCAACATGGCGGCTAGTCTGTATCGCAACGCGTATTTTTCTGGGCGCAGTGCTCAGATTATTGCAAAGTGTGATTTCCCAGTAAGGTTATTTTTAAATCTGGCAAGTTGATTGCGTTCAAGAGATGTAAATCTATAATTCTTTAAATGACAATATAATATTTTACCAATGTTTTCTAATTTTAATTATTTAATTTGTGGTGCTGACTTGAATGCCGGTTATTGGAGGGAAACGATTTCCTGAACATCAACGCCACAGTAAAACGCTGTTTTTGGATATAAATATGAACTTGATAGAACTAAAAATGCATGCATTGTCTAACACAATGTCCTAGGAGTGTCATCTGTTGGAGATTGTAAAAGGTTAGTGCATCATTTTAGCTGATTTTATGGTTTTGGTGACGCCTGTCTTTGAATTGGCACAACATTACACACAACTCTTGTAAATGTACTGTCCTAACATACTCTAAATTTATGCTTTCGCCGTAAAACCTTTTTGAAATCGTAAAACGTGGTTAGATTAAGGAGATGTTTATCTTTCAAAGGGTGTAAAATAGTTGTATGTTTGAAAAATTTGAATTTTGACATTTATTTGGATTCAAATTTGCCGCTCTTGAAATGCACCTGCTGTTGATGGAGTGCACCACGGGTGGGACGCTTGCGTCCCACCTAGCCCATAGAGGTTAAGGAGGTAACCCCCGGACCCTGTTGGTACTCGGTTCTTCTCCTAACTCTGTGTGTGATCAGCAGTGCTCATATGTGTACATACCTTCTTGCAGTGGATAACGTGGACCCAAGTGACTCTCTCAGCTTTTCTAATGGCAAAGGCAATGGTTTAACAGAACCTGGTATGGGCCTTCCCAATGGGGCTGCTTCCAGTTTTTTCTCCTCAGGGACTGGATCCACACCCAGTCTCCTAGTTGGATTGAGTGAATCACCTTCTCCTGTAATTCACCTGTTGGACACAAAATCTTGGACATACGGGTTTGGTTAACAAACAGTCTTCTCATGTGCTCTGCTAGTATTTCTTCAACTTCTATGTCTACCTGTTCTGGTATCTCTAACTCTGGCATTCTATAGGCTCTACCTGATTAGCTAAACTGTCATCCATCATTTAAAGAGATAGATCCCAGTAAATCAACTCTAGGGATAATATCTTGACCTCATTTTTTAGTTAGCATAATCATGTCCACCAAGTAAGTTGGGAACGCTTCTACCCATTTGCTATACTTATCTGTTATTGTTAAACACCCCTTCTTCCCCTCAATTCGGAATTGTTCAATAAGTCCATTTCCAAATGTTGGAATGGATATTCTACAAAAAATGTTTTTGTTTAAGTAATATGTTCTTGTTTAAGTAATTATCCTAACCTGTTCTATCGCCTGCTCTACCATACTCCCCCTATTTATACATGGCTCAAGCCATGTGTCAATTTTGCAGAATATCTAAACAGTTTCTTTGGTAAGGTTAGTAAATGATCCTTATGTCAGCCCTTCTCTTGTAGGATTGCCCCCTTTCATTTTCCACATGTCCAATTCTCCCTTGGGCATTCATCCTTAGCTACCCTGTAACCATTCTCTGTAAAGTGTCTTATCTTCTTTAAGATTTAACAACTACTTTCAACAAAATTATCATATCTTTTCCTAGCTAAATTTACCAAACATAACTTAAAATCAAAACTAAAATACATGCCTATGGAGCCGATAGTCTCTCCATGAATTAATATCCTAAAGCTAAGCGAACCAAACTAAATTCTCTTCCTATCTTTTATTCTTATTATGTCTTTTCTGTCTGTCCCAGTATTATTTCTGTCCTCACCTGTTTATCATTTAAATATGCTGGTCTCCACTCACTAACTGTTATCTAATTCTTCTGTGTCCCTTTTATCTTCTCTTCCTTGCTTATGCTCTCCTCCTGCTACTTCCAACCCATCAAGGTCTCAGCAGTGCAGGGGAGTACTAAATGTCTCACTATCTTATTCCATAGTTACTTAAATTTATCTCGATACCCTCAATGATCCTGGATCACCTACAGATGACATATATTCCTGTCCTGTTGACAAAAGTCTACCATTATTAGACTTATTCACAACAAAATATAATACTACTATTATGTCAATTCCACAGCCTTGTTGTGTTAAATCTCTGACACTGCTTACAACCACAGCTGACTTCCTAAGGGAAAATAAACGTATCTAGATCATGTAAAAAATACCCCTAATTATCAAACGATATTCACCTAACATAATCAGATCAAAAATGACTAATCTGAACTTCTCCACAAAGAAAAAATATTGTAGCCTTATCGTCATTCTGTCTTCTCATTGGTTCAAATTATCAATTGTGTGTAAGAACTTTAACTCCATCATAATTATCAGTTCTACAAATGTCCTTAAAGTCAGTATCACAAATAACCTTAAATTCACCATCCAAATGGCTTTTCATTGCGGCTGATCAGACCACAAAAGGAAAAGTCACTAGAGGGGTCAAACGTCATACCACCCTTTCAGAACCATATTTCTTACTACATTAGACAAATGAAGGCTAAGAACTTTATCTACATTTTTTATTCCCGGTTCCCAGAACATTCCCTATCAAAATAATTTCACGTGCTTAATTAAAACTCAGAAACCAAAACTTTCAAAATGCCATGTGTGTATCCCTTTAAGATATCCTGTCCCTAGGATTTTTTCCAAAGAGAGCTAAGCCTCCTTTTTCCATAAACTAACCACTTGGTCAGCATTTCCTCATACTACACCGATTCAGAAACCCAAACGTTAACTACAAACAAAACCTAAAAATACTTATAATTCCATTGTACTCCCCCCAATCATTAGTTTTAAACTTAATTGAACATGCGCTACCCTTGGATACAATACTGTACTTCAAACCTATTAAACTCCCCTACTTTAACATACTACTTGACTAATTTAACCCAAGATTGCTTAAAACCTTAAACCCCTTCAGTTTGTCTGCAAACCGGCCCATTCTGTTTGCTAGGAATACCCTGCCATTATACACAACTGTGTTTAATGTGCACTGTCCCTGTAAAAATAAAATTAACTCCACCTGCAATTCACTTTACTGACTTGACATTTTTCCACGTAATGGAAACAAATTATAATGTTAGAATACATTACTTCCTGCTCAAATTCACTATTTTTACCTAAACAATAAAACCCATAAACAACAATCAGAAACTATCACAAAACTTTTACGATCCAACTATTCAGACCTGAATTCCTTACAGCTAAATATAGTCCAGCGCGCACAACCAACTCTCCTCTTCTTACCAGTTGGCCAAAATATAACCTCTACTCAAACAACGTTCTGCCTTTCCTCTATTGTAAGAGTAAAACCAAACTTTTCAACTTTCTCTTCTCTTTTGGCTTCACACTTATAAAATTTCCAAGACTTAAAAGTAACATATAAATCGCCAAACTTACTTTTCAACTTTCTTAGTAACTTCCTTTTTCTTTTCACCCTCTGCTCGCTTCCTCGTTGTCTCTGTCTCTCTTTTTCTCCTTCTCAGAATTTAGGAATAATTACTATTGTGACTTTTGATAAGTTATTAGGTCTCACACACATACAAGTTACCTTTAACTGGTCAGTAAACCTATCTCACACGCACATAATAATTTTAATTTTTTCCTTTTCCTGCTGATATCCTTCTTCAATCTTTCTCTCTCTCTTTCTCTACACTTGCCTTTTTGCCTTCTTAACCGGGCTTCAGACAGCCATACCCTGGCTATGTCTAACCCTCAACATGCTGTTTCCCTGTCTTGTCTCCACATACCTTATGCATCTTTCTTACCATTAGTCCCAACTTTAACCCATCATTTAAAACATATTTTTTCCAAACCTAAACACACCCTTAGTATATCAAATCAAGTAATAACTCTCCGTTAGAGCCAACATTACCCCACCATTCAAAAGATAAACTTTACAAACCGAGCCACGCCCACAGTACGTGCCTTGCCAATAGCCACAATTATCGTCCTATCTAACATATTCCTCCAGTCCTTTTGATGCTTTTTCATTAATAAATTCAAACAGTTAAATATCACCTTTTATTCTACACCTAAATTAAGCATATTATTTTATCTTCGAAACTTCTATTATACTGTCATTCTCTTGCCTTTACATTCCTAAGTTACTATTCCTCTTTTATCTCGTCTCCAACCTCACCTCCTTTCCTAAGAATTACTCCGCCGTCTCGCCGGTCACCCAGTATTCTTATCTAAAATTTTCCGACCCCAGTCGTACTCTCGTAGTTACAAACCTCGCCGGCAGCAATTGCTATTTCAATTATTCCCTATATCCCCGGTCCTAGGTGCACCCGCCGAGTTACGATCCTAGCCGGGAGATTTCAGTATTTTCTCCGGTTCTCACCGTGCCCTCAATGTCACGGATCTGGCCGGTAGAACAATACTCTATGGTACCAAGGTAATAACAACACATTCACCACGGGTTTGCATGTCACAATAATGACTCTATAATATTTCTTATCTACTCATAATAATTCATAATTTGGTTCACTTACATCGAACAGGTGCTTCACAAAATTTATTTGGATAAAGCCAATATGCAGATCTTTACTTATTATAACAATAGGTGTCTGCTTACCTGTTTTTAGTTGTCATGACGTTTTGTGAAACACCCCGTCCCATGACAGCGATGTCCAATTGGCTGATCAATACTCAGCGAAGTCCCGGTACCAGAATCACGTCGGGGTCACCATTTGTCAGGTCGCGTCAATTCGAATCTGGTATCAGAACAAAATAGTCAGCACATTGTAACTTCTGATTTCTTTGTACTTTAATTAATGCAAACACTTGAATGGTAAATATGTGGTTCGTATATACGGGCTCCCTGTAACACCACGCAGGGTAGACAGAGAACTGGAATGACATTACAAGTTCTTCTTTAAATACTTTGACAGACTTAGTTCCCTCTCCTTGAGGGCCTGTCATAGTAGAGTCTAGAATATGGTTTAGACTTATTCCAGCCTATCGTTGGCGTGCCGGTTGGTCCCAACCTCTAGACGCACTCCAACTTCCTGGCGGATGTCTCAACTTGCGACTGCACAATGCACAGTTCTCTAAAACCCTTACGCCCCCCCGCATATACCTTTCACCCATATCCTGTTATTGCTATTATTCTACAGAAAATCCTGTTTCTACATCATCAGCATTCTTTCCATATGACCCACCATCATATGAGCCACTTCCTCTTAACATATAGCAGTACTCAATTATCTATACTTTATATACTCATTATTATAGCATCTGTGTTATATTATATAGGTTATGCAAACAAATTGTTATATTATATAGGATATGCACTCAAATAGTTGGTCAAACCCTAACACAGGCCAAAACCTGAAAAGATTCCATGCAGGAAGTGCCCTGTCTGACAATTTGTTGTCCTTCTGTTGCATCTCTATCGAAATTATAGCATCTGTGCTGTAACGTGACACTTTCTAAGGCTTCCATTGGCTCTCTAAAGCCACCAGAAAGTGGAATGGGGTGTCTGCAGTCTCTGGGCAAAGTATAGGAGCAGAGTTTGTAAGTGGTCAGCCTGGGGACAGTGAGACTGGAGAAAAATAGCATAAAAATTGATTTTAAACAGCGTTTGACATGCTTCTAAGTACGGTAATAGAATATTTTGAATTTTTTTGTCACGAAATGCGCTCGCGCGTTACCCTTCGGATAGTGACCTGAACGCACGAACAAAATGGAACCCTGGAAAATGGAACCCTGATCTGTTCACCGGACGTGCTACCTGTCCCAGACCTGCTGTCCCAGACCTGCTGGAACCCTGACCTGTTCACCGGATGTGCTACCTGTCCCAGACCTGCTGTTTTCAACTCTCTAGAGACAGCAGGAGCGGTAGAGATACTCTCAAAGATCGGCTATGAAAAAGCCAACTGACACTTACTCTTGTGTTACTGACTTGTTGCACCCTCGACAACTACTATGATTATTATTATTTGACCATGCTGGTCATTTATGAACATTTGAACATCTTGGCCATGTGCTGTTATAATCTCCACCCGGCACAGCCAGAAGAGGACTGGCCACCCCTCATAGTGTTAGGGTTGAACTGGCTATTTGTATGCATAACCTTTATAATATACCGGGGAAGCTATGCTACAATATTAAGTATATAAGCTACGGATAAATCAACTGCTGAAGACAGGAAGTGCGTCACTAGGCTGGGACCAGCCTACACGCCGACAATAGGAGGAGCAAGTTTAAACCACGCTCCTCCTCCCTCTGACAGGCCAGCATTGAGCAGGAACTATCACTGTCAGAGTATATAAGCGAGAACAATAGGGGTGTCGTTCTCTTCTCTGTTTGCCCTGCGAGGTATAACAGCGAGACCGTATATATACGAACCACCCATTTACCACACACGTATTTGCATTAATTAAAGTACAAATAAATCAGAAGTTACTATGTGCTGACTATTTTGTTCTGATACCAGAAACGAACTGTCGCAACTTTAACATGGTGACCCCGACGGTCTGGTATATAGAACGTCTTCGCTGAGCATTGATCAGCCAATTGGACTTCACTTTCGGGAAACGGTGTGCTTCACAATGAGTCCGGACAACTAAAAACAGGTAAGCAGACACCTATTGTTATAATAACTAAAGATCTGCATATTGGCTTTAACCAAATTAATTTTGTGAAGCACCTGTTCGATGTAAGTGAACAAAATTATGAATTATTTTGAGTAGATAAGAAATTTGATAGAGTCACTATTGTGACATGCAAACCTGTGGTAAATGTGTTGTTAGTACCATGGTACCATAGAGTATTGCTCACCTGGAAAGATCCGTAAAATATAAAAGGTGCGGTTAGGTTCAGGGAGAATACTGAAATCATTCGGCAAGATTCGTAACGAAGGGTACGATTAGGTTCGAAGATATAGGGAATAATTGGGTTAGTAATTGGTATCGGCAAGATTCGTACATATAAAATTGCGGTTAGGTTCGAGGAATTACCCCGACAAGGATCGGGAAATTTTAGATAAGAATACTTGGTGACCGGCAAGATTCGTAACGAAGGGTACGATTAGTTTCGGCGGAGTAATTCTTGGGAAAGGAGGTGAGGTTATAAGGCGAGGTAAAAGAGGAATACTGTATTAAGGATTTAAAGATAAGAGAATAATGGTATCATAAAAGGATTGTAAATAAAATAATATGATACATTTAGGTGTAGAATAAAAGGAGATATATAGCTGATAGAATTTACAAACAAAAAGAAATCAAAGGGATTGGAGGAATATTAAAGATAGGACGATAATTGTGGCTATTGGCAAGGCCCATACTGCGGGAGTGGTTGGGTCTGAAGAATATATGGTTTAAATGAGAGATATTGTTGACTCGACTGGAGAGTTATCAAATGAGTTGATGTTTGAAGCTTGACACTGTAAAACATGGGTTTAAATAATTGGGTTGAAATGTTATGGAGTGATATTTGAATTGTATTGAATAACTCCGGTTCCATATAATTAGGTTAACCTGTTAGGGCTAGGGGGCAGTATTGACACGGCTGGATAAAAAACGTACCCGATTTAATCTGGTTACTACTCCTGCCCAGTAACTAGAATATGCATATAATTATTGGCTTTGGATAGAAAACACCCTAAAGTTTCTAAAACTGTTTGAATGGTGTTTGTGAGTATAACAGAACTCATATGGCAGGCCAAAACCTGAGAAGATTTCAAGCAGGAAGTGGCCTGTCTGAGAAGTAGTGTTTCATCTTGGCTCTTTTTATTGAAGACTCGGGATCTGTGCAATAACGTGACACTTCCTACGGCTTCCATAGGGTCTCAGAGCCCGGGAAAAAGCTGAACAATATCGAGGCAGGCTCTGGCTGAAACACTTTATCGCTTTTGGCAAGTGGCCACTCAGTGTACTATGGGCTTAGGCGCGTGCCCGCTTCGACCGAATGCTTTCTTTTCCTTTGTCTGTTTACCTAAAAGCAGATTCCCGGTCGGAATATTATTGCTTTTTTTATGAGAAAAATGGCATAAAAATTGATTTTAAACAGCGGTTGACATGCTTCGAAGTACGGTAATGGAATATTTAGAATTTTTTGTCACGAATTGCGCCATGCTCGCCACCCTTATTTACCGTTTAGGATAGTGTCTAGAACGCACGAACAAAACGCCGCTGTTTGGATATAACGATGGATTATTTTGGACCAAACCAACATTTGTTATTGAAGTAGAAGTCCTGGGAGTGCATTCTGACGAAGACAACAAAGGTAATAACATTTTTCTTAAAGTAAATCTGACTTTGATGAGTGCTAAACTTGCTGGGTGTCTAAATAGCTAGCCCTGTGATGCCGGGCTATCTACTGAGAATATTGCAAAATGTGCTTTCACCGAAAAGCTATTTTAAAATCGGACATATCGAGTGCATAGAGGAGTTCTGTATCTATAATTTTTAAAATAATTGTTATGCTTTTTGTGAACGTTTATCGTGAGTAATTTAGTAAATTCACCGGCAGTGTTCGGTGGGAATGCTAGTCACATGCTAGTCACATGCTAATGTAAAAAGCTGGTTTTTGATATAAATATGAACTTGATTGAACAAAACATGCATGTATTGTATAACATAATGTCCTAGGGTTGTCATCTGATGAAGATCATCAAAGGTTAGTGCTACATTTAGCTGTGGTTTGGGTTTATGTGACATTATATGCTAGCTTGAAAAATGGGTGTCTGATTATTTCTGGCTGGGTACTCTGCTGACATAATCTAATGTTTTGATTTCGTTGTAAAGCCTTTTTGAAATCGGACAGTGTGGTTAGATTAACGAGAGTCTTATCTTTAAAATGGTGTAAAATAGTCATATGTTTGAAAAATTGAAGTAATAGCATTTCTAAGGTATTTGAATAACGCGCCACAGGATTCAACTGGCTGTTACGTAGGTGGGACGATTTGGTGCCACCTGCCCTAGAGAGGTTAACGTGCTTTAACCTCTTACATCTAGACGTTCCGCTAGCGGAACACCTGCTCCAATATCCAATGATAGGCGTGGCGCGAATTACAAATTCCTCAAAAAAAACAAAACTATTTTACACCATTTTAAAGACATGACTCTCCTTTATCTAACCACACGGTCTGATTTCAAAAAGGCTTTACAGCGAAAGCAAAACATTAGATTATGTCAGCAGAGTACCCAACCAGAAATAATCAGACACCCATTTTTCAAGCTAGCATATAATGTCACATAAACCCAAACCACAGCTAAATGCAGCACTAACCTTTGATGATCTTCATCAGATGACAACCCTAGGACGTTATGTTATACAATACATGCATGTTTTGTTCAATCAAGTTCATATTTATATCCAAAAACCAGCTTTTTACATTAGCATGTGACGTTCAGAACTAGCATACTTCCGGTGAATTTACTAAATTACTCATGATAATCGTTGACAAAATACATAACAATTATTTTAAGAATTATAGATACAGAACTCCTCTATGCACTCGCTATGTCCGATTTTAAAATAGCTTTTTGGTGAAAGCAGATTTTGCAATATTCTAAGTAGATAGCCCGGCATCACAGGGCTAGCTATTTAGACACCCACCAAGTTTAGCCCTCACGAATGTCAGATTTACTATAAGAAAAATGTTATTACCTTTGCTGTTCTTCGTCAGAATGCACTCCCAGGACTTCTACTTCAATAACAAATGTTGGTTTGGTTCAAAATAATCCATAGTTATGTTCAAATATCCTCTGTTTTGTTCGTGCGTTCAAGACACTATCCAAAGGTTAAATAAGGGTGACGCGCCCGACGCGTTTCGTGACAAAAAATTTCTAAATATTCCATTACCGTACTTCGAAAGCATGTCAACCGCTGTTTAAAATAAATTTTTATGCCATTTTTCTCGTAAAAAAAGCGATAATATTCCGACCGGGAATCTGTGTTTTAGTACAAAGAGAGAGAAAATAAAAACATGGGGTTGCCTCGTGCACGCGCCTCAGTCTGATTGTCCTCTGATAGACCACTTACCAAAGGCGCTAATGTTTTTCAGCCAGGGGCTGGAATTACATCATTCAGCTTTTTCCCGGGTTCTGAGAGCCTATGGGAGCCGTAGGAAGTGTCACGTTACAGCAAAGATCCTAAGTTTTCAATAAACAGAGCCAAGAAGCCCAAGGAATGGTCAGAGAGGGCACTTCCTGTACAGAATCTTCTCAGGTTTTTGCCTGCCATATGAGTTCTGTTATACTCACAGACACCATTCAAACAGTTTTAGAAACTTTAGGGTGTTTTCTATCCAAAGCCAATAATTATATGCATATTCTAGTTTCTGGGCAGTAGTAATAACCAGATTAAATCGGGCACGTTTTTTTATCCGGCCGTGTAAATACTGCCCCCTAGCCCTAACAGGTTAATACAACATAAGCATAATCATCAAACATTTGGTACAGCCCCTATCATGACCCCTAGGTGAACCCTGACACTCTCAACAACATTGCTGCCTTGAATTTAGCAGGTGCTATAGACAAAGATCAGTGGAGAAAAGTTGTGATGGACTACTACTACGGTCAGTGTGGAGTGACTTGACACAGGTTGTGATAAGAGTCACAGTGATAATAGTCATTGATTCAAAGCCACATTTCAAATGTTGCTTGTTAGGGGGAGGTAGTTGCAGAAAGGTTGGAATGGTTTAGTCGGCTTCCTCAATAGTTGGTCCAGATGATCCACCGCCTGCAGGAGCGGTGCCACCAGCACCGGGGAATCCGCCAGCCATGCCTTCGTTCATACCACAAGCACTGGTTAATCCACCAGCCATGCCTTCGGGCATGCCGCCAGCACCAGGGACCACCAGCCATGCCATACGGGAATACCACCAGCACCGGGGAATCCACCAGCCATGCCTTTGGGCATACCACCAGCAACCTGGTACAACTTGGTGATGACTGGGTTGCACACAATGTATAAACTGATGGTTCAGATTACAGGATGCCATATTTTTCCATATTCTGTTCCAGTTAAAGGGCTGTTCAGATTCAATTAGATCTGTGGACCATACTTTTTTAATGGTTAGCTCAGAATATGAGCTTTCCAATAATTGTTTATACATTTTTTATATATTAACTTTTCCTTATTGAGGGTAGCCCAATTGAGACCAGGGTCTCATTCCCAATGGTGCCCTGAATACAAAAATGTTCTCCCAAACAGGAAGAAAAACTAACATGACAAATAGAACAAGGAGAATAAAAATAAGCACAAAGAACAAACTCAACATCACAATTTCAACATGTAAACCACCACAATCAATCAAAAGAACTACAATCTGCCTCCCGAGTGGCACAGCGGTCTAATGCCCTTTATCGCAGTGCTAGGGGTGTCACTACAGACCCGGGTTCGATCTCAGGCTGTATCACAACTGGCTGTGATCGGGAGTCCCCATAAGGTGGCACACAATAGGCCGGCGTCGTCCGGGTGAGGGGTGGATTTATTTGGCTCATCGCGCTCTAGCGACTCCTTGTGGCGGGCCGGGCGCCTACAGGCTGACCCCGTCGTCAGTTGAACAGTGTTTCCTCCGACACGTTTGTGCGGCTGGCTTCCGGCTTAAGCGGAGTTAAGTGTTAAGAAGCGCAGTTTGGTGGGTCCTGTTTCAGAGGACGCATGACTCGACCTTCGCCTCTCCAGCCCATTGGGGAGTTGCAGCGATGACACAAGATCGAAATTGTGGAGAAAAAAGGGGTAAAATACAATCTTCATTGAAATAATTCACCACCAGAGTCCTAACCTGCCCTAGAGGCACCAGGCAAACAAGATGCAAGGAATTTTGTAGGTTATTACAACAATGGGGGCAATAAAACTAAAAGAGTATTTACCTAAATTGGTGGAGACCAGAGGGACCTCAAGAGTTAATTAATCTTACGAGCGGCTTTGGTAGCTCATTATGTCATACGTTAGCAACAAAGTTAGGTACGTTGGAAGCTTCTGTAGTAGAGCTTTGTAAACAAAAAGGGAGTAATGAAGTGATCTACAGGACTTTAATGTGGACCAGCCAACCTTTTGATACAGGATGTAGTGGTGAGTATTAAAACTGTCACCTGTGAAGGGCAATATGGTAGACGGCATCCACAGTTTTAAGAGTAGTAGCTGCTGCAATCTGGTAAATGGTGTCACCTTAGTCAAGAACTGTTAGGAAGAACTGTCAGGCTGCTTCCTGCTATTTAGGGAGAGGCAAGATCTATTCCTAAAACAGAAACCCACGTTGCATACAGATGAATATTACAAGTCAACAGATAAACCAATATTATTTATATTAATATTAAAGAGAACAGGTCTCTGTACCAGGAAACTAGACTTGACACCATCAGAAATCACACATTGAGTCCTGTCTGACAGATCATTCTCAAACCACCTTTCAAGAAGCCTGATCCAGGCCTATTTCAGTCAACCTTTGAATGAGTGTGATGGTCAACAGTGTCCAAGGCCTTGGAAAGGCAGCACAATAATGTTTCTGATCGAAGCAATTGAACACATCTAAAACAAGCGTAGCAGCTGAAACTGTGCTCTGTCCAGGTCTAAAACCTGATTGGTTCACATTAAGAATAGAGTGGGAAGTTAAAAAAGTTCTTAGCTGACAGTTGGCCAGGGATTAAACACTTTGGAAAGGCAAGATCATTTGCAAATTGTACGGTAGTTATCTAAGTCAGAAGGATCTCCTCCTTTATGTAGGGGGAGGACATGTCCTGCTTTACAGATCTTAAGGATATCACCAGAAACAACTGTAAAGTTATAATATATAGGTCAATGGTTCTGTGATAACTGGTGCAGAGAGTAAGAAGTGATTATGTGAATCAGCTAAGAATTGTTTTACTTTCTTACTCTTTAGCGTAGCACTTAGTACATCATAGACATCAAATGGGGAAATGAAGATAAAGTCTGTGAGTCTGTTAGTGCATCGTTATCTACAAGGTCATGTGACTAGGGGACTCTCTAGTAGATTGATGTGCATTTTCAGAGATTATCCTTTCAAATAATTGGCCAGCTGAAGCTAAATGGTTATTAAAAGTACAAAAAATGTAGTCTGGTATGGGACCAGAGGCTGTCAAAACCTGCTGGGGTAACAAGGGAAAGGGGGATACTAGTCAGTTGTACAACTGAAATGTGTCTTCCGCACTTAACCCAATCAGAGAAGTGCAGAGGGCTGCCGTAATCAACAGCCACATCTTCAGCACCTGGGGAACAGTGGGTTAACTGCCTTGGTCAGGAGAAGAAGGTCAGATTTGTACCTTGTTAGCTCAGGGATTTGATCCAGTAATCATCCAGTTACTGGCCCAATGCTCTAACCACTTGGCTATCTGCCACCCCCAAGGGGAGGAGTTGTTTAAAATGTTTTACCACTTTCCAGAAGTTAGCATGTATATTATAGATATCAGTCCTTTCAGGAGCCCAGATTATTTATTTATAAATCCCGTCATTGGATGGTTTGGTAGCTGGGTTTCCCAAGGGACTCCATAGGCCAACATAGCTAACCTAAATTGTAAATATAAACAAAAAAGAGTTGCCTGGTAATGTGTATGTATCTTCCAAATCTTGGAATGTTCTCAAACCATTACTGTCCATGATATCAGCATGGTTACAGATTCCACATTTGGACCATTGGGGAGATGCAAATGGCCGCCCTCCAGATAACAAGACATTAGTGTGAAATAATAGCCAACATCTGATCTGAGGCTTTTGACCATTCTTTGTTCTTAATCATTGTTGGGGAAAAATTGGATCCAGATCAGATGTTGGGTACTATATGTATTGAATAGTATATGAATCCTATCAATTAAAATGTCAAATTTGGGCGCAATAAATTTGCTTAATTTCTCAGAGATCAAATTATATTTATATTATATAACAAAACAATTAATCTTAATTTCAAAACAATCTGAGATGGTGGATGTGGAAATCTTACTTCTTCTGGTCTTCTGAGTTGGAACTACCTGATTTGTAATAGGTGTCCATGCATTGATAACCTTTAACAGCGGCTAATGCAGCTCCTGCTGCTAATGACAATGGAGAGCTGTACATGGCTCCCAACCCCAATGCAGCCGTACTGACAAATGCTGACCACTTGCACTCATTCAATTTCTCTTCTCTTCTTCTTCTTTCTTCCTCTTCCTGTCTCCTCTCTCTCTCTCTCTTCTCCTCTTCTTGTTTCTTCCTCTCCTCCTCCTCTTCGATCTTCATCTGGGCCTCATGGTACATCTCATTGGTGTAGTGTTTTCCTCCATTCCTCGACACCATCTCCTCTATCTTCTCTAGCAGCTCTGGGACCTGAGTGTTGTGTTTTCTCTTGTCATTGATTAGGGAGTGATATCTGCCCCCACAGATATTGATGAGTTTCCGTAACTCTTTGCTCTCAGCCAGAAACTCCTCCACTGATTTACCCTCCAGTTGATCTTCATGTGTGAACAGAATGATGGTGTACATTGAGGCTTCTTCTCCAAAGTTCTCCTGGATCCACTTCACAGTGTTCCTCTCCTCCTCTGTGAACCTCCCCAGTCTGATCACCAGCAGGAAGGCGTGGGGTCCTGGGACTGACATTTCTATACACCTGACTATTTCACTTTTCATCTCTTCTTTAGACATTGTTGTGTCATAGAGCCCCGGGGTGTCGATGACATCAATCTTCCTCCCATCCACCACTCCACTCTGTTTCTCACTCTGAGCAGTCACAGACACTGGAGAAGCCTCCACTTTAAACATCTCTCTCCCCAGGATGGTGTTTCCTGTTGCACTCTTCCCTGATCCAGTTTTCCCCACCAGAACTATCCTCAGGTTAGAGGGCTGCCCTGAAACTGTGGAAATAAACAAGAAATGATTGATTTGATAGTAGGTGTCTTGATATAAGGCTACTCTATGACCATGCATATATGTGTGTGTGTGTGTGTGTGTCTGTGTCTTTCCTGGTTGAGGGTTGACGAGACAAATGCTTCTCTTATCGTCAAATAACATTCAGCTTATACACACATATATACCCCAAATGACATTCCACCAGGGGTCTCTTCACAGTCCCCAAGTCCAAAATTAAACTAACAATAATAAAATATTAAGCAATTTCTCATGGAATGGCACACACAAACAAACACATTATTTTAATGTATTGTATTGTATTATTATATATATTTATACATTTATTTGTGTGACTGTCCTTGTCTATCAGTGTTTAGTTACTTGTCATGTTTTGTGTTTTCTGTTGACCCCAGAAAGAATATATGCTGCCTCTGGAAAAGATAATGAGATCCAAACAAACAAACAACAAGTGTGTGTGTGTGTGCGTGCGTGTGTGTACCTTGGCATTGACCAGTGAAGTCTTGCTGACAGAGTGTCAACAGGAACAGAATCTTCAGAGTCCCTCCTCTTCCTCGTTCCATTTCTACTACTGCAGCCAATCAAAAACATGGAAACAGACAATGACCTCATTACAAAATAAAAAGTCCAAATTTCTTCGGTGACTCATGCAGCGTGTTTGGCAAAGTTCCAACGTTTATAGATGAGGATGAACTAAATTATATATTTTTCTCAGCTATTTGACTTTCAAACAATAAAAACTATTAAACTATAAACTATAAAAAGAGTAATGTTATGTGGTATAACTGTTGTAAGACAAATTACAATCCCTAACAACGTAGCCTACATCAGGTGAACATAATGTACTCACATGCGTATCAAATGACATTCTAAACATGCCTGGCTGGTACTGTTGTCACGTTCTGACCAGTAAAGGGGTTATTTGTTATTGTAGTTTGGTCAGGACGTGGCAGGGGGGTATTTGTTTTATGTGGTTCGGGGTTTGTTAGTATATGTGTTTATGTAGAGGGGTGTTTGGTTAGAGTATTCCGGGGTTTTTGGGTTATGTTCTTTATTTCGTATTTCTATGTTCTGTCTATGATGTGTATTTCTTTGTTGGCCTAGTATGGCTCTCAATCAGGAACAGCTGTACATCGTTGTTGCTGATTGAGAGTCATACTTAGGTAGCCTGTTTTCACCTGTCCCTTTGTGGGAAGTTGTGGTTGCATAGCTGTGTGTTTAGCCTGCAATCATGTTCATTTGATCGTTTTCTTGTTTTGTTTATTCAGTGTTAAATAAAGTCACTATGAGCACTCAACCCGCTGCGCTTTGGTCCACTACGTACGACGACCGTTACAACTGTTAAGACCAGATACACCAGTTAGAGGTGAACACAAACAACGTGTAAATCGGGAGGTGTCGGAACGCAAAGGGAGTGTTCCTCTGCTCAGACGTTGCTGACGCCTATGGTGGAAAATTGCTAGATTATGTTATAATACTTTTATTGCATCAAATGATTGTTTTATGCAACAGAATAGAGGATTCTTATAGCTATTGTGTGTGTGTTCTACTGAGGATGGGCCTCTGGGAGATAACACTGACAGGAGATTTACGATGTCTTTGGGGGATAAAACCTAAAGAGCATTCCAGAGCATGAGTTAATGTTTCTGTTCTGTACTGTACCAGGGAGAGATGGCTCCAGTAATGGAGTTCCCCCAACTCCATACTGGAGCCATCTCTCCCTGGTACAGTACAGAACAGAAACATTAACTCATGCTCTGGAATGCTCTTTAGGTTTTATCCCCCAAAGACATTGTAAATCTACTGTCAGTGTATAGACACTGGTCTATACAATGAAAACTGTTGACACAGCAGATACTGTCTGCTATGCATTATAGGTGTCTTTCATACAAATCTTAAGCTTGTGACCCATTCTATAGATCATCTGAGCATGAATCGTTGACCAGCCATCATTATCGTAGAGCACTCAATCGATTCACTTTATATGTGTGTGTTGTATTGACCTGCTCCCTTATTAATAAGTGATTAAAGATTTAGTTTAAGTATAACTCTGACTTGTGTGATAAGTTTGTCTCTGCTAATTTGATAGTAAAGAAATGAACCACCATATGCCTGATCTTACAACGCCTGGATAGATATTTTACACATCAGCTAATCCTATCATGTGTTTTTGCAATCTGTCAGTCAACCATTGGTTGATGCATGCAACGTCTAAGCAGTGTGACCTTAGTCAGTACTGACAAAAATCAGCAGGTGTGTCCCTCACAGCAACAACCTGCTATAAGATGGCTGTTGACCCAAGATCAGCCTGCTTGAACACGATACAGTATACTGCACTATCTCTGCACTAAACTAGGTACAGTATACTGCACTATCTCTGCACTAAACAAGATACAGTATACTGCACTATCTCTGCACTAAACAAGGTACAGTATACTGCACTATCTCTGCACTAAACAAGGTACAGTATACTGCACTATCTCTGCACTAAACAAGGTAAATGTTTCAAGTAAAAGTCAAACCATAATTCTCCTTTCACTGTTCTACAATATTAAAACGTGCATAAATACAAACATATAGCAGAATGTGATTGTTAACAGCTACATGATTTGTTTTGACATGTTGATGTTAAGTGATGCAATCATATGATTATTTATGCATAAATGTTAACAGACCTGGTATCAATAAAATGTCTACATATTATTGTGCTACAGTTATTCAAAAACTGTAGAGTAGATTGTTGTACAACATTTAATTAGTAAGGTAGTTAAGTTGAATACTCACTTTTAGTGTGGTTTCACAGATCTGTTAATTGTTGTCCCCTGTTGTCACAGAGAGCTGAAGCAGTGGGCCTGCTGGTTTTGCATAGCCACATGCCCCGGGTGGGTGGAGATTTACCTCAACGACCAATGGAATGGTTTAAAACTCATGCGAAACTATAGCGCCCAATGTGCTGCACCTTACATTCTGTTAACTTTCATTTTCCCAGCAAACTAGTCATTTCTAGCCAATGAGAGAGTGTTGCTAGGCAAACATTATTCTACTCAAGACAAGTAGGATCTGAATTCTGATTGGATGTCGCTTTTTATTCTTGGCTGCTTGCCAGAATCAGATAAAATGAAAGATATAGACTTCTCCTTCTGGGAGAAAAAGGTTACAAAGTAAATAACAAATTAAACTACATTTTCAAATGTAATGTTATATCTGTCTAGCCTGGTCCCAGATCTGGGGCAGCAGCATAGCCTAGTGGTTAGAGCATTGGACTAGCAACAAAAAGGTTGCAAGTTCAAATCCTGAGCTGACAGGTACAAATCTCTTGTTCTGCCCCTGAACAAGGCAGTTAACCCGCTGTTCCTTGGCCATCATTGAAAATAAGAATTTGTTCTTAACTGACTTGCCCAGGTAAAAAAAATGTACCTTTTTTTTTGTATCTGTTTGTTCTCCTAATACCCATAAATCCCAGCTGTCAAAGACAGAAATGGTTCCTATCGTTTATCCACCATTCATTTTTCACATAAAGGACTATAGAAACACTTAAAATGGTAACACTATACTTTACACCCAGCATCATAACACGGTCATAACCATGTCATATGTCATAATATGGTCATAACACTGTCATGATATATATTTAGACACGTTTGTAACATGTATTGCATTATTATGGTTATGACACCTACATAAGAGTCAAAACCCACAGAACCTACCACTGCAGTTATTTTATGGTTGTTATGACACCTACATAAGAGTCAAAACCCACAGAACCTACCACTGCAGTTATTTTATGGCTGGTTATGACACCTACATAAGAGTCAAAACCCATAGAACCTAACACTGCAGTTATTTTATGATTGGTTATGACACCTACATAAGAGTATGATGAAAAAACATGACTGTTTTCTCTCAGCCTCATGACAAAATGTTTAAAATAGCACTAAAATAGCTGATAGTAGAGTCACAATTCAATGGCTCAGACACAAGAGGTATGTGGCAGGGTCTACAGTCAATCACGGACTACAAAAAGAAAACCAGCCTCGTCGCTGACCCCGATGTCTTGCTCCCAGACAAACTAAACAACTTCTTTGCTCGCTTTGAGTACAATACAGTGCCACCGACATGACCCGCTACCAAAACCTGCATGCTCTCCTTCACCGCAGCCAACATGAGTAAAACATTTAAATGTGTTAACCCTCGCAAGGCTGCCGGCGCAGACGGCATCCCTAGCCGTGTCCTCAGAGCATGCGCAGACCAGCTGACTGGTGTGTTTACGGACATATTCAATCAATCCCTATCCCAGTCTGTTGTTCCCACATGCTTCAAGAGGGCCACCATTGTTCCTGTTCCCAAGAAATCCAAGGTAACTGACCTAAACGACTATCGCCCCGTAGCACTCACTTCCGTCATCATGAAGTGCTTTGAGAGACTAGTCAAGGATCATATCACCTCCACCCTACCTGACAGCCTAGACCCACTCCAATTTGCTTACCGCCCCATTAGGTCCACAGACGACGCAATCGCAATCACACTGCACACTGCCGTAACCCATTTGGACAAGAGGAATACCTATGTAAGAATGCTGTTCATCGACTACAGCTCAACATTTAACACCATAGTACCCTCCAAACTTGTCATTAAGCTCGAGACCCTGGGACTCGACCCCGCCATCTGCAACTGGGTCCTGGACTTTCTGACGGGATGCCCCCAGGTGGTGAGAGAGGAAACAACATCTCCACCCGGCAGATCCTCAACACTGGGGCAAACAAGGGTGCATTCTCAGCCCTCTCCTGTACTCCCTGTTCACCCATGACTGTGTCATGTCTTTGGCATCATTAAACTGAAGACTTGTTTTTAGTTTATCAAATCAATTCTCTGTAATTATTATTACGTGATTAACTAATCAGGTAGATGTAATTAACTAGGAAGTCGGGGCACCAAGGAAAATATTCAGATTACAAAGTTATAATTTTCCTAATATAATGTTCAGATATTTTAATATCTGATCAATTAATCTTCTAATTAATGATGAATTATTCTTTACCTCACGTTAGTCTCATTCCAAACGTCGTAAATTGTTGGTTATCTGCACGAACCCAGTCTTCACTATGAGTCATCCATACATCAAATCCTGCTGTACATAACTTTTTTTAAAGAAATAATGCAATCTGGAAAATGCATTTCAAGGACTGTATCAGGATGTATAAAACAACTGGAAACAAGAGTATTCATAATAACAGTTGTGTTTTATATCCCTACACAGCCAGTACCCACTACCCATAATACAACCACCCCACAAAAACAGGCACTGCCATTTAATACATGCTATGTATCCCCACTAAATACATACACTACCATTTAATATATACTAAATACATACACTACCATTTAATATATACTAAATACATACACTACCATTTAATATATAGTAAATACATACACTACCATTTAATATATACTATGTATCCCCACTAAATACATACACTACCATTTAATACATGCTATGTATCCCCACTAAATACATACACTACCATTTAATATATACTAAATACATACACTACCATTTAATATATACTAAATACATACACTACCATTTAATATATACTATGTATCCCCACTAAATACATACACTACCATTTAATACATGCTATGTATCCCCACTAAATACATACACTACCATTTAATACATGCGATGTATCCTCACTAAATACATACACTACCATTTAATACATACTATGTATCCCCACTAAATACATACACTACCATTTAATACATACTATGTATCCCCACTAAATACATACAGTACCATTTAATATATACTACGTATCCCCACTAAATACATACACCTCCACTAAAATAAACGGTCATGATTTAAGTTGAGAAACGTTGTAACTATGGGCTATGAAAGGGTGATTGTGTACAGTGCAGCAAGAGTTTTGTTAACATTTTCCATGTTCACACCCTGCTAGACCCATCCTGCTGCACGGCTAGCATATCTATAACATTGCAAATGGTTTTGAAATAACTATTATATCATTCACTAAATACCATTGCCATACATAGCGAAACATTAAGACCAACTGAACGCACCACTGGTGTTTTAAAAGCCTAGCATCTCCTTAGTGCATTCAAACCGTTGGCTGAAGCCTGCAGCTAGACCTGCTGCCACCAATACTGGTGAAGCATAAAATATCCCTAGTCCTGTTGTGGCTAGACTGCTGTATGCTGCCAGTTTACAGTAAAACATCATCTCCTCTCTGATCTTTCTCTGAGCCTCTTCATAGGCATCACTGGTGTAGTGTTGTCCTCCATTGTCCTCCACCATCTCCTCTATCTTCTCCAGCAGCTCTGTAACCTGAGTGTAGTCTTTTCTCTTGTCATTAATTAGGGAGTGATATCTGCCTCCACAGCTGGTGACAAGCTGCCGTAGCTCTGGGCTCTGTTTCAGAAACTCCTTCACTGATTTCCCCTCCAGTTGATCTCCATGAGTGAACAGCAAGATGGTGTGCATTGAGGCTTCTTCTCCAAAGTTCTCCTGGATCCACTTAACAGTGTTCCTCTCCTCCTCTGTGAACCTCACCCCCAGTCTGATCACCAGCAGAAAGGCGTGGGGTCCTGGGACTGACATGTAGATGGCTTTTTTCTATCTCACTTTTCATCTCTTCTTGAGACAGTTTTGTGTCATAGAGCCCCGGGGTGTCGATGACATCAGTCTTCCTCCCATCCACCACTCCACTCTGTTTCTCACTCTGAGCAGTCACAGACACTGGAGAAGCCTCCACTTTAAACACCTCCCTTCCCTGGATTGTGTTTCCTGTTGCACTCTTCCCTGATCCAGTCTTCCCTACTAGAACTATCCTCAGGTCAGAGGGCTGCCCTGAAACTGTGGAAACAGACAAGAAGTGCTTGAGTTGATAGTGTCTTGATAAAAGGCCACTGAAAACTGTGTGTGTATGTGTGTGTGTGTACCTTGGCATTGACCAGTGAAGGCTTGCAGACAGAGTGTCAACAGGAACAGAGTCCTCTGAGTCCCTCCTTTACCTCGTTCCATCTCTGTTACAATGGCCAATCAAAACATGGTAAAAGACAATGACCTCATTACAAAAATTTTGTCCACATCTTTTTGTCCGAGTTCCATTTTTTGCAAATGAGGATAAACTGAATTAGAATTTCTTCTCAGCTATTTGACTTTCAAACAATCTAAACTATAAAGAGACTAATGATATGTAGTTGAACTGTCCAGGTAACAATCCTAGATGTGTGTGGACTATATCCCGTGGAAGGATGAAATAATATGAATCAATACATCCAAATAACTTTTTGAATGAAAATATGTCAATCATTATTTTAATGTGTTGGTAACACCTTGTATGAAAGTGATAATGCCCTCGAAGCTGGTGTTTGGAAAATATATTGGCACTGTGACATGATTTTCAACACCTAACAACACCCGTGCCAATAACACCGGCTTGTCGGGCATTATCACGTAATTATAATTTTTTTCTCATCAATTTCACTTTCAAAAAAATCTAAACTATGAAAATAGTAATGCTATGTGGTATAACTGTCGATAAACACAGTACATTCCCTTCTCAGGTCAACATAATGTTTCCATAAGATGTATCAGGATCCAATTATATTCTAAACATGGTTATTTATACAAGAAGGTCAACAGACCTGGTATCAATTAAATATTAACTTAGTGCTGCGCTATAGTTGTTAGAAAACTGTAGATTGTTGTACAACATTTAATTAGTAAGGTAGTTAAGTTGAATACTCACTTTTAGTGCAGTTGTACTGATCTGTTAACTGTTGTTCCCTGTTGTGACTGTGACAGACTATATTCAGTTAGGTTTTGTTTTCCCTCTAACTAGTCACTTCTAGCCAATGAGAGAGTGTTGCTAGGCAAAAATAATTCAATTCAGGACAGGCAGGGGCTGAATTCTGATAGGGTGTCGCTGTAATCAACCTCCTCCTGACAAATTAACTTTGGCTGTCTGCCTAGGATCAGAAGGTAGACCACATCTCTGAGTAAAATGAAATGTGTCTGACACCTTTAAGGTATATCATAGATTTTTCTGTATATTGATTTGATTTGATATTGACAAATGTTCCACATAAATATTCTGCTGTTGGTGTTTTTTGTAATGATTTAAGTGACCATTGTGCTGTTGTTGCTGTTAGAAATACTAAGGTTCCTAAGACAAACCCACGTTTTATTCGTAAGAGTAATTTAAAGTGTTTTAATGAGCAGGCTTTCCTTCACGATTAGTTTTATTTTGACTGGAGCAAGATTGAGCTTATTCCTGATGTGGAAACGGCCTGGAAATTCTTTCATGATGGTTTTTTCCAAATAGTAAACAAACATGCCCCATTCAGCAGGTTCAGAGATAAAGGGAGGGATAATAAATGTTTTTCTTCTGAGCTGTCTTGTATTATTCATGACCGTAATCTAGCCTGGGCTAAAGCAAGGAAATCATGTTCTGATGCTGATTTGCTTATTTTTAGGCAGTTACGAAACAAGGGTTCTTTTCTTCTCAGGAAGGCCAAGTCTGAATATTTTATGTCTGTTACCACTGATAACCTGAATGACCCTAGAAAGTTTTGGAAGGCTAGTAAGTCTGGAAACAGTAACGTTAATGAATTACCTGTGTATTGAAGGACTTTGTTGCTGTATATGACAAAACTGAAATGCTGAATTGTTTCAATGAGCACTTTGTATCATCTGTTTGATTCAGTGTCCTTTGTCTTTGTACAACCCTGTGTAGTTGAACCAGTGAGAGTTGGTCAAACTTGTAGCTTTTTGACATTCTCAATGCAGGTGGTACATAAAGCCCTGAAATCCTTATATCAGAGAAAGCCTGCAGGTCAGATCTTCTGGATCTCTGCTTTTTAAATCTGGCAGCTGAGATGAACAACTTACATATCTGTTTAATTTAACCCTGGAATGTAATGAAATTCCAAAGATCTGGAAATCAGCATATGTCCTACCACTTTTAAAAGGGGGAGATCCATCTATGTTAAATAATTATAGGCCAATCTCAAAGCTGTTACCCCTGGTGAAAATACTTGAAACCCTTGTGAGTGAACAGCTAAAATAGCTTTTATTTACTAACTCTATTTTATCAATGTACCAATCGGGCTTCAGGAAGAAACATATCACAATTACAGCAGCCATGAAGGTTTTAAATGATATCACTGAAGCCCTTGACAGAAAACAGCACTGTGTCTCACTTTTTATTGATCGCTAAGGCTTTTGATACAGTTGATCATGCTATACTAAGGGAGAGATTGTCGAGTGCAGTTGCATGGTTTGCTAACTATCTGTCTGATAGAACTCAGTTCACTCAATTTGATGGGCTCATGTCTGTTAAATTGTCTGTCTGTAATCGTGTGCCCCAAGGCTCTGTACTTGGTCCTTTCTTATTCACTATTTATATAAATAATTTAGACAAAAATGTCCAAAAGGCTGGCCTGCTCTAGTCACTCGTAGGCTCAGTCACTGGTATACTTTTATTTACAAAGCCATTTTGGGTTTACTACCATTTCATTTGGGCATTTGTATTGTTCAGAAATGTGGTGGGTACTCTCTTCGTTTGCTAGACTTTATCCTGCTAACTGTTCCAAATGTCCAAACTGAATTTGGTAAAAGGGCTTTTATGTACTCTGCGCCATCGTCTTGGAACGCCTTACACAATACTTTTAAACTTTTAAACTGGAAGAACTTGTCCCGATTTGGTATTTTTAAATCACTGATGAATGATCTTGAGACTGATTCCCTGACATGTCAATGTTTTTAATTTGCTGTTTTTGATTTTGTTATACTCTTGTGAATTCTATGTTAGTTTTTCATGTTTTTCTGTAATTTCTGTAATGACTTGGTGGTGTCTATCTTGGTCAGGACACTCTTGAAAAAGAGATGTTAAATCTCAATGAGCCCTTCCTGGTTAAATAAAGGTTAAATAAAAAAGGTTATATAATTTTTTTTTTTTTTTTTTACAGCATTTTAAAATGTAAATATGTAGTTGCCTAGCCTGGTCCCAGATCTGTTTGTGGTCTTTCCAACTCCCTTGGTCACTCTCAAGCCATGACAATGAGTTGTAATGATAGCACAAACAGACTGGCATTCAGGGTATTCGTTGCCTAGGTCTTCTAATGTAATCATTGTACATCGTTTCATTAGTAAGGTAGTTAAGTTGAAAACTCATTGTTAGTGTAATTGCACAAATCCGTTAATTGTTCTCGCCTGCTGAGAGGTGAAGCTATTAGCTGGACCTTACAGGTAACTGCCAAAATAAAGGAAACACCAACATAATGTGTATTAATAGGACGTTGTGCCACCACGAGATGCATAAACTGCTTCAATGCGCCTTAGCATAGGTTTTGCAACTGTCACATCCCTCTTATCATTTTGGTGTTTTGTTGAAGGTGATGGAAAGCGCTGTCTCAGGCGCCGCTCCAGAATCTCCCACTAGTTTAAAATTGGGTTTAGATCGTGTGACGGCCATGGCATATGGTTTACATAGTTTAATGCTCATCAAGACTCACATCAAACATCTCCAATCCAAAGTTAAATCTAGAATTGGCTGACCACGCCCCCTTGTCAGGATACAGCTGTATCCCATTACCGACTCTTTCTGAGCTTTATTAGCCGGTGTTCAGTTGCTCATAGAGAGACATGATTGCTGAGAGAGGAGGCTAATGGCTGAGGATTATAGCATGTTGGTTGTTACTAAGAGAGCTGATTGTAATGTTCTGTGTTAGTTTGTTGCTCAGAGAGAGAGCTTCTTTAATGTCCTGAGTTAGTTTTTTTTCTCAATTTTGTTGTGAAGTAATTTGGAATATCCTGTTGCATTTGTTCCCAGGGGGGAAGGGGAAGGCACCTAGGGAGTGCTTAGGCAAGAGGCCCGCGGGCATACATAACCCATAGTAGTTTACTGTCTATGCACACTAGGAAAGACCTGGGTGGACCATCCCCTGTATTTTGGTTAGTGCACCAGGTGGTGCTAGTTAGGTAAGTAGTGGGTAGGCAGGTAAGGTAGTAGAGGGGGCTTTGATATTTACTTTCCTTGCTTTGGTTCCATCCAGCCCCTTTTCCCCAAACTTACCGTGCGACGTAAAAAATTCCCTGTAAATGGTAATTCTCTGCCTTTTGTCATCCTTACTCACACCTACAGTCCCATACCGCTTTCACACCACAGAGAGTTGAGTTGTAGCAGGGTGTTGCGTTCCCTCTTCCTTGAGGCGGGCGTAACACCTCTACGGTAGGAAGTTCCAACTGCTGACAGATCACAAGCCTCTGTTGGTCGTCCTTGGACCAAAATCAGCTATACCAACCCTTGCTGCACTTCGAATGCAACGTTGGGCTTTGATATTGTTAGCCTACGACTACGAGATTGAGTACAGACGATCCAGTGATCACTCAAATGCAGATGCACTATCAAGACTACCATGCAATAGTGACTCCGACAGTGAAGATGATAGAGCAGTCTTCCAGATCTCTCTCATCGACGAACTGCCCATATCTGCTTCAGACATAGCAGAGGAAACAAGGAAAGACCCAGTGCTTTCCAAAGTCTTGGACTTAACATTAGGCAGTTGGCCAACCTTAATAAATGACGATAACCTTCGTCCATTCATCGACAAGAAAGACCAGTTGTCCACTGATCAAGGATGTGTTCTGTGGGGATCAAGGGTGGTGGTACCTCACAAATTCCAGAGGAGACTGCTATCTGACCTGCATGAGGGACATCCAGGGATCACTCGAATGAAAGCACTCGCCAGCAGTTATCTGTGGTGGCCTGGACTAGATCAGGACATTCCACAGCATGTAGGCCACTGCTCACCTTGTGCTGTTCGCAACAAGCCTGCTGCTGCACCTCTGCATCCATGGTCTTGGGCTGCTACACCTTGGGAATGCATCCATGTGGATTACGCCGAGATTGACAAGCAACATTTCCTTGTTGTCGTCGATGTCCATTCCATGTGGATGGAAGTGTTCCCTACTCAACTGACCACAGCTGAGAAGACCATCAATCTTCTCAGACACCTGTTCGCATCCTTTGGACTAGTCAAGGAGCTCGTATCGGACAATGGCCCTCCTTTTACGTCAAACAATTTTGAAATGTTTTTCAAGAACAATGGAGTAAGGCACATCCTGTCACCACCTTACAATCCGGCATCAAACGGAGCAGCGGTATGAGCCGAGCAAACCTTTAAGAAGGCATGGACTAGACTCGAGGTTCAGTCTGTGCCCACCCACCAAAGGCTTCCCCGATTCCTGTTTACTTACCGTAACACACCATACACAATAACGGAATGTACACCAGCTGAACTGTTTCTGAAACGCCAACCACGTACCCGCCTGACATTGTTGAAACCAGACTTGTCAAGCACTGTGGCAAAGCACCAGCTACAGCAGAAGAAAGCTCATGACAGACACTCAAAGACTGTCAGAGAATTCAAAGAAGGAGAGAGGGTGATGGTACATGATTTTAGACACCCCAAGCGCCTGTGGAACTCAGGTGTGATCTTGCAATGCAGAGCACCTTTGACTTAGCAAGTCCAAATTGGTCATCGCCAGGTCAACGTTCATGTGGATCATCTGCTACGGTCCAACGCCCCAGCAGAGACATGCCGAGAGAACAAGAACAATAATGACCCCCAGGACTATTCTCCTGACTGTGGACGTATGGGAAAGACAGAGCCTGAATTTCCACCCGAACCTGGCCCGCCACCAGAAGCCCAGGAGGAGCGGAGATATCCTATTCGACAGCGAAGGGCACCTCAAAAGCTTGACCTGTGAGTTGAGCTGTTTAAGGAGTTAACAGACAGTAAAACAAACAAACACTTTAACCTGTCTGGTCTAGGGGGCAGTATTTTCACGGCCGGAAAAAAAACGTACCCGATTTAAACTGGTTACTACTCTTGCCCAGAACTGAGAATATGCATATTATTAGTATATTTGGATAGAAAACACTCTAAAGTTTCTAAAACTGTTTGAATGGTGTCTGTGAGTATAACAGAACTCATATGGCAGGCAAAAACCTGAGAAGATTCCAAGCAGGAAGTGGCCTGTCTGCGATTTTGTAGTTCTGCTTTTGCTTGTCTATCAAAACTACAGTATCCGTGGGGTTATGTTGCACTTTCTAAGGATTCCATTGGCTCTCTAAAGCCACCAGAAAGTGGATTGGGGCATCTCCTGTCTCTGGGCAAAATATGGTTTCTGAGTGGTCTGCCTGGTGACTAATGGAAATGCGCATTCACGAGACCTCGTCATTTTTTTATTTTCCTCTTTGAATGAATACAGTATTGTCCGGTTGGAATATTATTGCTATTTTACGAGAAAAATAGCATAAAAATTGATTTTAAACAGCGTTTGACATGCTTCTAAGTACGGTAATGGAACATTTTGAATTTTTTTGTGTCGATATGCAGCTCGCATATCCTTTGGATAGTGACCTGAATGCATGAACAAAATGGAGATATTTGCACATAACTATGGATTATTTGGAACAAAAACAACATTTGTTGTGGAAGTAGCAGTCCTGGGAGTGCATTCTGACGAAGAACAGCAAAGGTAATCCAATTTTTCTAATAGTAATTCTGAGTTTAGGTTGCCCCGAACTTGGCGGGTGTCAAATTAGCTAGCCTTGATGGCCGAGCTATGTACTCAGAATATTGGAAAATGTGCTTTCGCCGAAAAGCTATTTTAAAATCTGACACCGAGATTGCAAAAAGGAGTTCTGTATCTATAATTCTTAAAATAATTGTTATGTATTTTGTCAACGTTTTTCATGAGTAATTTAGTAAATTCACCGGAAGTTTTCGGTGGGAATACAATTTCTGAACATCACACGCCAATGTAAAAAGCTGTTTTTTGATATAAATATGAACTTGATTGAACAAAACATGCATGTATTGTATAACATAATTTACATTTACATTTAAGTAATTTAGCAGACGCTCTTATCCAGAGCGACTTACAAATTGGTGCATTCACCTTATAATATCCAGTGGAACAACCACTTTACAATAGTGCATCTAAATCTTTTAAGGGGGGGTTAGAAGGATTACTTTATCCTATCCCAGGTATTCCTTAAAGAGGTGGGGTTTCAGGTGTCTCCGGAAGGTGGTGATTGACTCCGCTGTCCTGACGTCGTGAGGGAGCTTGTTCCACCATTGGGGTGCCAGAGCAGCGAACAGTTTTGACTGGGCTGAGCGGGAACTGTGCTTCCTCAGAGGTAGGGAGGCGAGCAGGCCAGAGGTGGATGAACGCAGTGCCCTTGTTTGGGTGTAGGGCCTGATCAGAGCCTGAAGGTACGGAGGTGCCGTTCCCCTCACAGCTCCATAGGCAAGCACCATGGTCTTGTAGCGGATGCGAGCTTCGACTGGAAGCCAGTGGAGAGAGCGGAGGAGCGGGGTGACGTGAGAGAACTTGGGAAGGTTGAACACCAGACGGGCTGCGGCGTTCTGGATGAGTTGTAGGGGTTTAATGGCACAAGCAGGGAGCCCAGCCAACAACGAGTTGCAGTAATCCAGACGGGAGATGACAAGTGCCTGGATTAGGACCTGCGCCGCTTCCTGTGTGAGGCAGGGTCGTACTCTGCGAATGTTGTAGAGCATGAACCTACAGGATCGGGTCACCGCCTTGATGTTAGTGGAGAACGACAGGGTGTTGTCCAGGGTCACGCCGAGGCTCTTAGCACTCTGGGAGGAGGACACAAGGGAGTTGTCAACCGTGATGGCGAGATCAGGGAACGGGCAGTCCTTCCCCGGGAGGAAGAGCAGCTCCGTCTTGCCGAGGTTCAGCTTGAGGTGGTGATCCGTCATCCACACTGATATGTCTGCCAGACATGCAGAGATGCGATTCGCCACCTGGTTGTCAGAAGGGGGAAAGGAGAAGATTAATTGTGTGTCATCTGCATAGCAATGATATGAGAGACCATGTGAGGATATGACAGAGCCAAGTGACTTGGTGTATAGCGAGAATAGGAGAGGGCCTAGAACAGAGCCCTGGGGGACACCAGTGGTGAGAGCACGTGGTGCGGAGACAGATTCTCGCCACGCCACCTGGTAGGAGCGACCTGTCAGGTAGGACGCAATCCAAGCGTGGGCCGCGCCGGAGATGCCCAGGTCGGAGAGGGTGGAGAGGAGGATCTGGTGGTTCACAGTATCAAAGGCAGCAGATAGGTCTAGGAGGATGAGAGCAGAGGAGAGAGAGTTAGCTATAGCAGTGCGGAGAGCCTCCGTGACACAGAGAAGAGCAGTCTCAGTTGAATGCCCAGTCTTGAAACCTGACTGATTAGGATCAAGAAGGTCATTCTGAGAGAGATAGCAAGAGAGCTGGCCAAGGACGGCACGTTCAAGAGTTTTGGAGAGAAAGGAAAGAAGGGATACTGGTCTGTAGTTGTTGACATCGGAGGGATCGAGTGTAGGTTTTTTCAGAAGGGGTGCAACTCTCGCTCTCTTGAAGACGGAAGGGACGTAGCCAGCGGTCAAGGATGAGTTGATGAGCGAGGTGAGGTAGGGGAGAAGGTCTCCGGAAATGGTCTGGAGAAGAGAGGAGGGGATAGGGTCAAGTGGGCAGGTTGTTGGGCGGCCGGCCGTCACAAGACGCGAGATTTCATCTGGAGAGAGAGGGGAGAAAGAGGTCAAAGCACAGGGTAGGGCAGTGTGAGCAGGACCAGCGGTGTCCTTTGACTTAGCAAACGAGGATCGGATGTCGTCAACCTTCTTTTCAAAATGTTTGACGAAGTCATCCGCAGAGAGGGAGGAGGGGGGGGGGAGGGGGAGGAGGATTCAGGAGGGAGGAGAAGGTAGCAAAGAGCTTCCTAGGGTTAGAGGCAGATGCTTGGAGTTTAGAATGGTAGAAAGTGGCTTTAGCAGCAGAGACAGAAGAGGAAAATGTAGAGAGGAGGGAGTGAAAGGATGCCAGGTCCGCAGGGAGGCGAGTTTTCCTCCATTTCCGCTCGGCTGCCCGGAGCCCTGTTCTGTGAGCTCGCAGTGAGTCGTCGAGCCACGGAGCAGGAGGGGAGGACCGAGCCGGCCTGGAGGATAGGGGACAGAGGAAATCAAAGGATGCAGAGAGGGAGGAGAGGAGGGTTGAGGAGGCAGAATCAGGAGATAGGTTGGAGAAGGTTTGAGCAGAGGGAAGAGATGATAGGATGGAAGAGGAGAGAGTAGTGGGAGAGAGAGAGCGAAGGTTGGGACGGCGCAATACCATCCGAGTAGGGGCAGAGTGAGAAGTGTTGGATGAGAGCGAGAGGGAAAAGGATACAAGGTAGTGGTCAGAGACTTGGAGGGGAGTTGCAATGAGATTAGTGGAAGAACAGCATCTAGTAAAGATGAGGTCAAGCGTATTGCCTGCCTTGTGAGTAGGGGGGGAAGGTGAGAGGGTGAGGTCAAAAGAGGAGAGGAGTGGAAAGAAGGAGGCAGAGAGGAATGAGTCAAAGGTAGACGTGGGGAGGTTAAAGTCACCCAGAACTGTGAGAGGTGAGCCATCCTCAGGAAAGGAACTTATCAAGGCGTCAAGCTCATTGATGAACTCTCCAAGGGAACCTGGAGGGCGATAAATGATAAGGATGTTAAGGTTGAAAGGGCTGGTAACTGTGACAGCATGGAATTCAAATGAGGAGATAGACAGATGGGTCAGGGGAGAAAGAGAGAATGTCCACTTGGGAGAGATGAGGATTCCAGTGCCACCACCCCGCTGGCTCGATGCTCTAGGGGTATGCGAGAACACGTAGGCAGACGAGGAGAGAGCAGTAGGAGTAGCAGTGTTCTCTGTGGTAATCCATGTTTCCGTCAGCGCCAGGAAGTCTAGGGACTGGAGGGTAGCATAGGCTGAGATGAACTCAGCCTTGTTGGCCGCAGACCGGCAGTTCCAGAGGCTGCCGGAGACCTGGAACTCCACGTGGGTCGTGCGCACTGGGACCACCAGGTTAGAGTGGCAGCGGCCACGCGGTGTGGAGCGTTTGTATGGCCTGTGCAGAGTGGAGAGAACAGGGATAGACAGACACATAGTAGACAAGCTACAGAAGAGGCTACGCTAATGCAAAGGAGATTGGAATGACAAGTGGACTACACGTCTCGAATGTTCAGAAAGTTAAGCTTACGTTGCAAAAATCTTATTGACTAAAATGACGAAAATGATACAGTACTGCTGGCTGGTGGAGTAGGCTAGCTAGCAGTGGCTGCGTTGTTGACTTTGAACGTGTAGCTGGCTAGGTAACCTCGATAGTTTCAGTACTACCCCTTGTCATGATACAAAGCAACTTTGTAGCTAGCTAGCTAACATAACACTAATCAAGACGTCCTTGTAATGTATTTAGTTTCTACAATGCTGCTCGTCGGTAATAGTTGGCTGGGTTAGGGAAAATGGCGTCGCGGGGGACGGAAATAGCTGGCTAGCTGACCTCAATGGCTGGCTAGCTAACCTCGGTAATTACTAGACTACACAATTATCAAGCTATGACAAAGACAACTAAGTAGCTAGCTAGCTAACACTGCACTAGTCAAATCGTTCCGTTGTAAAGTATTAGTAACTACAGCGCTGCTAGTCGGTAACGGTTGGCTAGCTAGCAGTGGGTTAATGATGACTAGGTGTGTTGACTAAGTCTGGCGCCGCGTCGCGGCTGGCTAGCTCACCTCGATAATTACTCAAACTACACAATTATCTTAGATACAGAGACAGCAAAGACAACTATGTAGCTGGCTAACTAACACTAACACCGCACTAATCAAGTCGTTCCGTTGTAATGTAATAGTTTCTGCAGTGCTGCTAGTCAGATTAAGTTGGCTAGCTAGCAGTGATGACTAGCTAGCTAGCAGCTAGCAGTGTTGACTATGTTAGGATGACGAAGATAGCTAGCCTCGATGTTTACTCTGATTACTCTAAACTACACAGTTATCTTTGATACAAAGACGGCTATGTAGCTAGCTAAGAAGAATTGCTCAGATTGCTCAGATCAGACAAATCAAGCCGTTGTAATGTAGCGAAGTGTAATATTACCTGTGGAGCGAAGCGTAGTGCGACTGCTCGCTCCAAACCGACCCACTCAGGAGTGTCATCTGATGAAGATCATCAAAGGTTAGTGCTGCATTTAGCTGTGTTTTGGGTTTTTGTGACATATATGCTTGCTTAAAAAATGTGTGGTTATTTCTGGCTATGTACTCTCCTAACATAATCTAATGTTTTGCTTTCGCTGTAAAGCCTTTTGAAATCGGACAATGTGTTTAGATTAACGAGAGTCTTATCTTTCAAATGGTGTAAAATAGTTGATTGTTTGAGAAATTGAAATCATTAGATTTTTGCTGTTTTGAATTTCGCGCCACGCTCTACCACTGGCTGTTGAATTGCGTGGGACGCTCACATCCCACCTAGCCCATAGAAGTTAATATGTCCTAGATAAAAGGAAAGAAAAATGACATTACATAGGTTAGTTATTAGGACACAAACTCCATCTTCGGGGCAGAATAATCCCCTGGATTTGTGCTGGGCTCTGAAAAGTCTGCTTCAACCCAGTAGTTGAAAAATGTTTAAGAATGCATTGTTCAGATATTGCATTAGTAGTTCCCTAACATATTTACCTTGTTCTCTGGGAGTTAAACACTATGGGGGAGGAGTGTAATATCTGGGATCTACATCCATTTATATTAGTTACTATGCTGTTACTAAGCAGTGATGTATTAGGGCAGTGTTACGTTACTACACCTAATAGGAAATACACATGTGCACCATTGGGCCGGGGGCTGTAGAGCACGAGAGGTTTTGACTAAACGAAAACTAACTGTACTCCTGCCTGGTCATTTCTCCACAACACAAATATTACACCCCGCACCATAACAGAGCAGCCAGAAGCCTCAATTTCACAAGTGTTTATTTTATTTTGGCAGTCACTTGTACATTTCGAGTTAAGTTTCATTTCCCCTGTAACTAGTAATTTATAGTCAATGAGAGAGTGTTACTAAGCAAAGATAATTCAAATCAGGACAGGCAGAGTCTGAATTCTGATTGGGTGTTGCTATTATCAAGTTCCTCCTGACAACTCAACATTGGTTGTCTGCCCAGATACTCAGAGCCCACTGTGTCACACACAGACACCACAATCTATCAGTCATCCATTGGTTGATTCATGCAACGGCTAAGCAGTGAAACACGACCTTAGTCAGTACTGACAAAAACCTGCAGGTGTGTCCCTCACAGCAACAACCTGCTATAAGATGGGTGTTGACCCAAGGTACAGTATACTTCACTGTCTCTGCACTAACCAAGGTACAGTATACTGCACTATCTCTGAACTAACCAAGGTACAGTATACTGCACTATCTCTGCACTAAACAAGATACAGTGTACTGCACTATCTCTGCACTAACCAAGGTACAGTATACTGCACTATCTCTGCACTAACCAAGGTACAGTATACTGCACTATCTCTGCACTAAATAAGGTACAGTATACTGCACTATCTCTGCACTAAACAAGGTACAGTATACTGCACTATCTCTGCACTAAACAAGGTACAGTATACTGCACTATCTCTGCACTAAACAAGGTACAGTATACTGCACTATCTTTGCACTAAACAAGGTAAATGTTTCAGGTAAAAATCTAACCATGTTTCTCCTTTCACTATTCTACAATATTAAAACGTGTATAAATACAAACAAACTGTAATCATATGATTATTTACGCATAAATATTAACAGACCTGTTATCAATAAAATGTCTACTTAATATTGTGCTACAGTTATTCAAATACTTTAAGTAGATTGTTGTACAACATTTAATTTCTAAGGTAGTTAAGTTGAATACTCACTTTTAGTGCAGTTGTACTGATCTGTTAATTGTTGTCCCCTGTTGACACTGAGAGAGCTGAAGCAGTGGGCCTGCTGGTTTTGCATAGCCACATGCCCCGGGTAGGTGGAGATTTACCTCAACGACCAATGGAATCGTCTAAAACTCATGCAAAACTAAAGTGCTGCACCTTACCAATGAGAGAATGTTGCTAGGCAAACATTATTCTACTCAGAATAGGCTAAATCTGAATTTTGATTGGGTATCGCTGTTCAACCTTGGCTGCTTGCCAGAATCATAAGATAGGCCACATCTTTGGATAAAATGAAATGTGTTGGATACATAGAAGTCTACTTCGGGGAAAAAAATAGGTTAAAAATGAAATAACAAATAAAACTGCATTTTGAAATGTAACTGTATACTGTGGTTGTAACTTTATAGTTTCCTAACCTGGTCCCAGATCTGTTTCTTTCCAACTCCATAGAATACCACAGTACGAGTCATAATACCCATAAAACCTAGCTGTCAAACAGGGAAATGGTTCCAATCATTTTTCCACCATTCATTTTTCACATAGAGGATTTTAGAAACACTTAAAATGGTAACACTATATGGTCATAACCATGTCATAATATGTCTTACAACTGACATAACTTGTGATAACCTGTCATAATATGGTCATAACTCTGTCATGACACATATATTTAGACCTGTTGTGACATATCTTGCATTATTTTATGGTTGGTTATGACACCTACATAAGAATCAAAACACACAGAACCTACCACTGTAGTTATTTTATGGTTGGTTAAGACACCTACATAAGAATCAAAACACACAGAACCTACCACTGTAGTTATTTTATGGATGGTTATGACACCTACATAAGAATCAAAACACACAGAACCTACCACTGTAGTTATTTTATGGTTGGTTATGACACCTACATAAGAGTCAAAACCCACAGAACCTACCACTGTAGTTATTTTATGGCTGGTTATGACACCTACATAAGAGTCAAAACACACAGAACCTACCACTGTAGTTATTTTATGGTTGGTTATGACACCTACATAAGAGTCAAAACCCACAGAACCTACCACTGTAGTTATTTTATGGTTGGTTATGACACCTACATAGTCAAAACACACAGAACCTACCACTGTAGTTATTTTATGGTTGGTTAAGACACCTACCTAAGAATCAAAACACACAGAACCTACGACTGCAGTTATTTTATGGCTGGTTATGACACCTACATAGTCAAAACCCACAGAACCTACCACACACGGCAAAACATTCCATTACACCATAGCCTATATCATTTTCTGAAATTGACCTTTGACCATTAAATTATCATTGTAATTGCGCACACATTGATGTCATACATGCACCTACCCCAATGCTCTGTTGCTGATGACCAGGATTAATGCAAAATTTTGTCATGAGACTGAGAGAAACAGTCATGTTTTTTTTTCATATTTTAAATTAAACTTGTAGAAAATACACTTTATGACACTATCAAGAAGCATTATGACCACCCTAATCATATGAGCCAGATAGGCCTATCATGCACTTATGTCAGTCATCAGTCAAAAATAGGGTGTATTGTCCTGCTCCTGAAATCTGCTCCTGCATTCATCCCATGTTTTGCCTTGTGTGGTAGGTTCTGTGGGTTTTGACTCTTATGTAGGTGTCATAACCAGCCATAAAATAACTACAGTGGTAGGTTCTGTGGGTTTTTACTCTTATGTAAGTGTCATAACCAGCCATAAAATAACTACAGTGGTAGGTTCTGTGGGTTTTGACTCTTATGTAGGTGTCATAACCAGCCATAAAATAACTACAGTGGTAGGTTCTGTGTGTTTTGACTCTTATGTAGGTGTCATAACCAGCCATAAAATAATGCAAGATATGTCACAACAGGTCTAAATATATGTGTCATGACAGTGTTATGAACATATTATGACAGGCTATGACACGTTATGGCAGCTGTTATGACATATTATGACATAGCTATGACTGTGTAGAATATCTGTAAAATATATGCAAAATATGCACCTGTCATACATGTGAATAACTAATTCCATGAAATGACAATATTTTGATAAACTGTTCTGTAAAAGTCTGACCATTGAGTGTCTTATCACAGTAAAACAAAGCAACAAAATTCTGCCTCGAAGCAATGTCTTGAAAAACAGATTCTCACAATTTGCAAAATAGCGCATATTTAAGGAGGCTTTGCTTCCTTTGCATATTTCAATTTTAAAATAAATAAAACTTGCATATATGTTTACTTTGAACTGGTAAAGTGTCAGTCTGATGAGAGTAAACAAACAAAATAAATCCTATTAGCCTGTGGTGCCTGGCTTTAAGACATGATTATGACCGTGTTATAACCTGTTATGATGCTGGATGTCAAGTAAAGTGTTATCAGTCATGTTGTATGTAAAAAGAAAAGATGTGTGTCTGCACTCAGTGTATCTGACGTCTGTTGATTCACATTGTACCGTATTAATCTACTGTACTGCTACACTTAAATCACTCTGAGTGTATTTCCCACTCCAACCGCTTATCTTCCACATCTTTATATGCCAGGGCATTTCAGTCTTTTCAAAGGCATTGAACAATGACAATACCCGTTAAAACAGCTGTAACAGGAACTACTACTGGTGCTGCTACCACCGTCTGAACTACTACTGGTGCTGCTACCACCGTCTGAACTACTACTGGTGCTGCTACCACCGTCTGAACTACTACTGGTGATGTCAATCTTAAATCTCCTTCTTGACTTTATATTTCAACTCATTCTGTCTGCTGTTCTTTCCTCCACCTCTCAGAACAAACGTGTAGAACAAGATCAATTCATTTTATTATAGTCTTGGATGTTATGGTCATTCACTATATCAACAGATATGAGAACAAACCGTAACAAGTCTGGTGACTATAAACCCGCACCTCGAGTGTCACAAATAGAACACTGTATATCATGTGTATTACAGAAACTCTACATATGCTAAACATTGTGTTGATGTTGAATATGAGATTTAGGGAACTTACATATCCCCATTGGGTTTGTGTTGTGGGAGATACCTGTGGTGTTTGTCCCAAATGGCACCCTGTTTACTTTATAGTGCACTAGGGCCCTGGTCAAAGTAGTGCACTAGGGCCCTGGTGAAAAGTATTGTAAAGGGAATAGGGTGCCATTTGTGATACATCCCACATGTGCTGATGTGTTTCAGACAGTCCTTCCTATTTAGATACCTATCTCTTACCACAGGTGGATGAAATGTCTGCTTTGTTCTGAAGTCATCAACATGATGCATTGACTTCCCTCACAGTCCTTCTCATCACGAGGTGTGTTTTGATGGAATGACGTCCTTCTCATCACGAGGTGTGTTTTGATGGATTGACGTCCTTCTCATCATGAGTTGTGTTTTGATGGAATGACGTCCTTCTCATCACGAGGTGTGTTTCTAATGTAATTTCCAGTAAAAGGTGTGGCAACGTAGCCTGTGTACCCGGATTCTATTTCCTTGTGTGTAACAGTCAGTTTAGCTTACGAAACATTTGCTTAGTAACCGGACACCAACGAGATCTGTGATAGACTTACTATATTTGCATAACCCTTGTGAAAAGGATATATGTGAGGGTTTTTGAATCAGGATAAATCCTCTTATCTTTTTGAAATCATTAATGATAGAATGTTCATATGTGACCTGATTCAAGAAGCTAGGCACTACTTCACTGCTTGTTTGGCAGAAATGCCTTAAAAAAAACGTGCATGCCATCTGCAAATAAGAGCCTCGTCGGTTTAGCCACGGAAAAAGACAGGAACCTTCCTGCTAGCCATGATTGGCTGAGATAACGGATGGGCTGGATGTGCCGAGAGATGAGTTATAAACATTAGCTGTTACAGAGTTATAAATATCAGCTGTTACAGTTATAAACATCAGCTGTTACAGAATTATAAAAATCTGTTGTTAAAGAGTTATAAATATAAACTGTTATGAACATCAGCTGTCAGATTTATAAACATCAGCTGCTACAGTGTTATAAAACATCAGCTGTTGCATAGTTATAAACATCAGCTGTTACAGAGTTATAAACATCAGCTGTTACAGAGTTATAAACATCAGCTGTTACAGAGTTAAAGATCAGCTGATACAGAGTTACACATCAGCTGTTACAGACTTATAAACATCAGCTGTTACAGAGTTAAACATCAGCTGTTACAGAGTTAAACATCAGCTGTTACAGAGTTATAAACATCAGCTGTTACAGAGTTATAAACATCAGCTGTTACAGAGTTATAAACATTAGTTGTTACAGAGTTATAAACATCAGCTGTTACAGACTTATAAACATCAGCTGCTACAGTGTTATAAAACATCAGCTGTTGCATAGTTATAAACATCAGCTGTTACAGAATTATAAACATCTGTTGTTAAAGAGTTATAAATATAATCTGTTACGAACATCAGCTGTTAGAGTTATAAACATCAGCTGCTACAGTATTATAAAATATCAGCTGTTGCATAGTAATAAACATCAGCTGTTACAGAGTTATAAACATCGTCTGTTACAGAGTTATAAACATCAGCTATTACAGAATTATAAACGTCAGCTGTTGCATAGTTAGAAACATCAGCTGTTACAGAGTTAAACATCAGCTGTTACAGAGTTAAACATCAGCTGTTACAGTTATAAACATCAGCTGTTACAGAGTTATAAACATCAGCTGTTACAGAGTTATAAACATCAGCTGTTACAGAGTTATAAACATCAGCTGTTACAGAGTTATAAACATCAGCTGTTACAGAGTTATAAACATCAGCTGTTACAGAGTTATAAACATCAGCTGTTACAGAGTTACAAACACCAGCTGTTAGAGTTACAAACATCAGCTGTTACAGAGTTAAACATCAGCTGTTACAGAGTTATAAACATCAGCTGTTACAGTGTTATAAACATCAGCTGTTGCAGAGTTTTAAACATCAGCTGTTGCAGAGTTAAACATCAGCTGTTACAGAGTTAAACATCAGCTGTTATAGTTATAAACATCAGCTGTTATAGTTATAAACATCAGCTGTTAGTCTTATAAACATCAGCTGTTACATAGTTATAAACATCAGCTGTTACAGAATTATAAACATCTGTTGTTAAAGAGCTATAAATATAATCTGTTACGAACATCAGCTGTTACAGTTATAAACATCAGCTGTTACAGAGTTAAACATCAGCTGTTACAGTTATAAACATCAGCTGTTACATTTATAAACATCAGCTGTTATAGTTATAAACATCAGCTGTTACAGAGTTAAACATCAGCTGTTACAGTTATAAATATCAGCTGTTACAGAGTTAAACATCAACTGTTATAGAGTTATAAAACATCAGCTGTTGAATAGTTATAAACATCAGCTGTTACAGAGTTATAAACATCAGCTGTTACAGAGTTATAAACATCAGCTGTTACAGACTTATAAACATCAGCTTCTACAGTGTTTTAAAACATCAGCTGTTACAGTGTTATAAACATCAGCTGTTACAGAGTTATAAACATCAGCTGTTGCATGGTTATAAACATCAGCTGTTATAGTTATAAACATCAGCTGTTACAGAGTTAAACATCAGCTGTTACAGAGTTACAAACATCAGCTGTTACAGAGTTACAAACATCAGCTGTTACAGAGTTACAAACATCAGCTGTTACAGAGTTAAACATCAGCTGTTACAGAATTATACAAATCAGCTGTTACAGACTTCTAAACATCAGCTTTTACAGAGTTATAAACATCAGCTGTTACAGAGTTATAAACATCAGCTGTTACAGAGTTATAATAAACATCAGCTGTTACAGAGTTAAACATCAGCTGTTACAGAGTTACAAACATCAGCTGTTACAGAGTTAAACATCAGCTGTTACAGTGTTATAAACATCAGCTGTTACAGAGTTATAAACATCAGCTGTTGCATGGTTATAAACATCAGCTGTTACAGAGTTAAACATCAGCTGTTACAGTTATAAACATCAGCTGTTACAGAGTTATAAACATCCGCTATTACAGAGTTATAAACATCAGCTGTTACAGTTATAAACATCAGCTGTTACAGAGTTATAAATATCAGCTGTTACAGGGTTAAACATCAGCTGTTACAGGGTTATAAACATCAGCTGTTTCAGAGTTAAACATCAGCTGTTACAGAGTTATAAACATCAGCTGTTACAGAGTTATGAACATCAGCTGTTGCATAGTTATAAAACATCAGCTGTTACAGGGTTAAACATCAGCTGTTACAGCGTTATAAACATCAGCTGTTACAGAGTTAAACATCAGCTGTTACAGTTATAAACATCAGCTGTTACAGAGTTATAAACATCAGCTGTTACAGACTTACAAACATCAGCTTCTACAGTGTTGTAAAACATCAGCTGTTGCATGGTTATAAACATCAGCTGTTACAGAGTTATAAACATTAGCTGTTACAGAGTTAAACATCAGCTGTTACAGAGTTACAAACATCAGCTGTTACAGAGTTAAACATCAGCTGTTGCATGGTTATAAACATCAGCTGTTACAGAGTTAAACATCAGCTGTTACAGTTATAAACATCAGCTGTTACAGTTAAACATCAGCTGTTACATAGTTATAAACATCAGCTGTTACAGAGTTATAAATATCAGCTGTTACAGGGTTAAACATCAGCTGTTACAGAGTTAAACATCAGCTGTTACAGAGTTATAAACATCAGCTGTTATATAGTTATAAACACCAGCTGTTATATAGTTATAAACACCAGCTGTTACAGAGTTATGAATATCAGCTGTTGCATAATTTTACAAATCCGCTGTTACAGACTTCTAACCATCAGCTTTTACAGAGTTATAAACATCAGCTGTTACAGACTTCTAACCATCAGCTTTTACAGAGTTATAAACATCAGCTGTTACAAAGTTATAAACATCAGCTGTTACAGAGTTATAATAAACATCAGCTGTTACAGAGTTAAACATCAGCTGTTACAGAGTTACAAACATCAGCTATTACAGAGTTAAACATCAGCTGTTACAGAGTTACAAACATCAGCTGTTACAGAGTTAAACATCAGCTGTTACAGAGTTAAACATCAGCTGTTACAGTTATAAACATCAGCTGTTACAGTTAAACATCAGCTGTTACATAGTTATAAACATCAGCTGTTACAGAGTTATAAATATCAGCTGTTACAGGGTTAAACATCAGCTGTTACAGAGTTAAACATCAGCTGTTACAGAGTTATAAACATCAGCTGTTATATAGTTATAAACACCAGCTGTTATATAGTTATAAACACCAGCTGTTACAGAGTTATGAATATCAGCTGTTGCATAGTTATAAAACATCAGCTGTTACAGGGTTAAACATCAGCTGTTACAGAGTTATAAACTTCAGCTGTTACAGAGTTAAACATCAGCTGTTACAGTTATAAACATCAGCTGTTACAGAGTTATAAACATCAGCTGTTGCAGAGTTAAACATCAGCTGTTACCGAGTTATAAACATCAGCTGTTGCATGGTTATAAACATCAGCTGTTACAGAGTTAAACATCAGCTGTTACAGTTATAAACATCAGCTGTTAGAGTTATAAACATCCGCTGTTACAGAGTTAAACATCAGCTGTTACAGAGTTATAAAACATCAGCTGTTGAATAGTTATAAACATCAGCTGGTACAGAGTTATAAACATCAGCTGTTACAGAGTTACAAACATCAGCTGTTACAGAGTTACAAACATCAGCTGTTACAGAGTTAAACATCAGCTGTTACAGAATTATACAAATCCGCTGTTACAGACTTCTAACCATCAGCTTTTACAGAGTTATAAACATCAGCTGTTACAGACTTCTAACCATCAGCTTTTACAGAGTTATAAACATCAGCTGTTACAAAGTTATAAACATCAGCTGTTACAGAGTTATAATAAACATCAGCTGTTACAGAGTTAAACATCAGCTGTTACAGAGTTACAAACATCAGCTATTACAGAGTTAAACATCAGCTGTTACAGAGTTACAAACATCAGCTGTTACAGAGTTAAACATCAGCTGTTAAAATGTTATAAACATCAGCTGTTACAGAGTTATAAACATCAGCTGTTGCATGGTTATAAACATCAGCTGTTACAGAGTTAAACATCAGCTGTTACAGTTATAAACATCAGCTGTTACAGAGTTATAAACATCCGCTATTACAGAGTTATAAACATCAGCTGTTACAGTTATAAACATCAGCTGTTACAGAGTTATAAATATCAGCTGTTACAGGGTTAAACATCAGCTGTTACAGAGTTATAAACATCAGCTGTTTCAGAGTTAAACATCAGCTGTTACAGTTATAAACATCAGCTGTTACAGAGTTATAAACATCCGCTATTACAGAGTTATAAATATCAGCTGTTACAGGGTTAAACATCAGCTGTTACAGAGTTAAACATCAGCTGTTACAGAGTTATAAACATCAGCTGTTACAGAGTTATAAACATCAGCTGTTATATAGTTATAAACACCAGCTGTTACAGAGTTATGAACATCAGCTGTTGCATAGTTATAAAACATCAGCTGTTACAGGGTTAAACATCAGCTGTTACAGAGTTATAAACATCAGCTGTTACAGAGTTAAACATCAGCTGTTACAGTTATAAACATCAGCTGTTACAGAGTTATAAACATCAGCTGTTACAGAATTATAAACATCTGTTGTTAAAGAGCTATAAATATAATCTGTTACGAACATCAGCTGTTACAGTTATAAACATCAGCTGTTACAGTTATAAACATCAGCTGTTACAGTTAAAAACATCAGCTGTTACAGTTATAAACATCAGCTGTTACAGAGTTAAACATCAGCTGTTACAGTTATAAACATCAGCTGTTAGAGTTAAACATCAGCTGTTACAGAGTTATAAAACATCAGCTGTTGAATAGTTATAAACATCAGCTGTTACAGTTATAAACATCAGCTGTTACAGTTATAAACATCAGCTGTTACAGAGTTATAAATATCAGCTGTTACAGGGTTAAACATCAGCTGTTACAGAGTTATAAACATCAGCTGTTTCAGAGTTAAACATCAGCTGTTACAGTTATAAACATCAGCTGTTACAGAGTTATAAACATCCGCTATTACAGAGTTATAAATATCAGCTGTTACAGGGTTAAACATCAGCTGTTACAGAGTTAAACATCAGCTGTTACAGAGTTATAAACATCAGCTGTTACAGAGTTATAAACATCAGCTGTTATATAGTTATAAACACCAGCTGTTACAGAGTTATGAACATCAGCTGTTGCATAGTTATAAAACATCAGCTGTTACAGGGTTAAACATCAGCTGTTACAGAGTTATAAACATCAGCTGTTACAGAGTTAAACATCAGCTGTTACAGTTATAAACATCAGCTGTTACAGAGTTATAAACATCAGCTGTTACAGAATTATAAACATCTGTTGTTAAAGAGCTATAAATATAATCTGTTACGAACATCAGCTGTTACAGTTATAAACATCAGCTGTTACAGTTATAAACATCAGCTGTTACAGTTAAAAACATCAGCTGTTACAGTTATAAACATCAGCTGTTACAGAGTTAAACATCAGCTGTTACAGTTATAAACATCAGCTGTTAGAGTTAAACATCAGCTGTTACAGAGTTATAAAACATCAGCTGTTGAATAGTTATAAACATCAGCTGTTACAGTTATAAACATCAGCTCTTACAGAGTTATAAACATCAGCTGTTACAGACTTATAAACATCAGCTTCTACAGTGTTGTAAAACATCAGCTGTTGCATAGTTATAAACATCAGCTGTTACAGAGTTATAAACATCAGCTTTTACAGTTATAAACATCAGCTTTTACAGTTATAAACATCAGCTGTTACAGAGTTATAAACATCAGCTGTTACAGAGTTAAACATCAGCTGTTACAGAGTTACAAACATCAGCTGTTACAGAGTTAAACATCAGCTGTTACAGCGTTATAAACATCAGCTGTTGCATGGTTATAAACATCAGCTGTTACAGAGTTAAACATCAGCTGTTACAGTTATAAACATCAGCTGTTACAGACTTATAAACATCCGCTATTACAGAGTTATAAACATCAGCTGTTACAGAGTTATAAATATCAGCTGTTACAGGGTTAAACATCAGCTGTTACAGAGTTAAACATCAGCTGTTACAGAGTTATAAACATCAGCTGTTACAGAGTTATAAACATCAGCTGTTACAGAGTTATAAACATCAGCTGTTATATAGTTATAAACACCAGCTGTTATATAGTTATAAACACCAGCTGTTACAGAGTTATGAACATCAGCTGTTGCATAGTTATAAAACATCAGCTGTTACAGGGTTAAACATCAGCTGTTACAGAGTTATAAACATCAGCTGTTACAGAGTTAAACATCAGCTGTTACAGTTATAAACATCAGCTGTTACAGAGTTATAAACATCAGCTGTTGCAGAGTTAAACATCAGCTGTTACCGAGTTATAAACATCAGCTGTTACAGAGTTATAAACATCAGCTGTTACAGAGTTATAAACATCAGCTGTTGCAGAGTTAAACATCAGCTGTTACAGAGTTATAAACATCAGCTGCTACAGTGTAATAAAACATCAGTTGTTACATAGTTATAAAACATCAGCTTTTAGAATTATAAACATCAGCTATTAGAGTTATAAAACATCAGCTGTTAGAGTTATAAACATCAGCTTTTATATAGTTATAAACATCAACTGTTGCAGAATTATAAACATCAGCTGTTAGAGTTATAAACATCAGCTGTTAGAGTTATAAACATCAGCTTTTACAGTTATAAACATCAGCTTTTACAGTTATAAACATCAGCTGTTACAGAGTTATAAACATCAGCTGTTACAGAGTTAAACATCAGCTGTTACAGAGTTACAAACATCAGCTGTTACAGAGTTAAACATCAGCTGTTACAGCGTTATAAACATCAGCTGTTGCATGGTTATAAACATCAGCTGTTACAGAGTTAAACATCAGCTGTTACAGTTATAAACATCAGCTGTTACAGACTTATAAACATCCGCTATTACAGAGTTATAAACATCAGCTGTTACAGAGTTATAAATATCAGCTGTTACAGGGTTAAACATCAGCTGTTACAGAGTTATAAACATCAGCTGTTACAGAGTTAAACATCAGCTGTTACAGAGTTATAAAACATCAGCTGTTGAATAGTTATAAACATCAGCTGTTACAGTTATAAACATCAGCTGTTACAGTTATAAACATCAGCTGTTACAGAGTTATAAATATCAGCTGTTACAGGGTTAAACATCAGCTGTTACAGAGTTATAAACATCAGCTGTTTCAGAGTTAAACATCAGCTGTTACAGTTATAAACATCAGCTGTTACAGAGTTATAAACATCCGCTATTACAGAGTTATAAATATCAGCTGTTACAGGGTTAAACATCAGCTGTTACAGAGTTAAACATCAGCTGTTACAGAGTTATAAACATCAGCTGTTACAGAGTTATAAACATCAGCTGTTATATAGTTATAAACACCAGCTGTTACAGAGTTATGAACATCAGCTGTTGCATAGTTATAAAACATCAGCTGTTACAGGGTTAAACATCAGCTGTTACAGAGTTATAAACATCAGCTGTTACAGAGTTAAACATCAGCTGTTACAGTTATAAACATCAGCTGTTACAGAGTTATAAACATCAGCTGTTACAGAATTATAAACATCTGTTGTTAAAGAGCTATAAATATAATCTGTTACGAACATCAGCTGTTACAGTTATAAACATCAGCTGTTACAGTTATAAACATCAGCTGTTACAGTTAAAAACATCAGCTGTTACAGTTATAAACATCAGCTGTTACAGAGTTAAACATCAGCTGTTACAGTTATAAACATCAGCTGTTAGAGTTAAACATCAGCTGTTACAGAGTTATAAAACATCAGCTGTTGAATAGTTATAAACATCAGCTGTTACAGTTATAAACATCAGCTCTTACAGAGTTATAAACATCAGCTGTTACAGACTTATAAACATCAGCTTCTACAGTGTTGTAAAACATCAGCTGTTGCATAGTTATAAACATCAGCTGTTACAGAGTTATAAACATCAGCTTTTACAGTTATAAACATCAGCTTTTACAGTTATAAACATCAGCTGTTACAGAGTTATAAACATCAGCTGTTACAGAGTTAAACATCAGCTGTTACAGAGTTACAAACATCAGCTGTTACAGAGTTAAACATCAGCTGTTACAGCGTTATAAACATCAGCTGTTGCATGGTTATAAACATCAGCTGTTACAGAGTTAAACATCAGCTGTTACAGTTATAAACATCAGCTGTTACAGACTTATAAACATCCGCTATTACAGAGTTATAAACATCAGCTGTTACAGAGTTATAAATATCAGCTGTTACAGGGTTAAACATCAGCTGTTACAGAGTTAAACATCAGCTGTTACAGAGTTATAAACATCAGCTGTTACAGAGTTATAAACATCAGCTGTTACAGAGTTATAAACATCAGCTGTTATATAGTTATAAACACCAGCTGTTATATAGTTATAAACACCAGCTGTTACAGAGTTATGAACATCAGCTGTTGCATAGTTATAAAACATCAGCTGTTACAGGGTTAAACATCAGCTGTTACAGAGTTATAAACATCAGCTGTTACAGAGTTAAACATCAGCTGTTACAGTTATAAACATCAGCTGTTACAGAGTTATAAACATCAGCTGTTGCAGAGTTAAACATCAGCTGTTACCGAGTTATAAACATCAGCTGTTACAGAGTTATAAACATCAGCTGTTACAGAGTTATAAACATCAGCTGTTGCAGAGTTAAACATCAGCTGTTACAGAGTTATAAACATCAGCTGCTACAGTGTAATAAAACATCAGTTGTTACATAGTTATAAAACATCAGCTTTTAGAATTATAAACATCAGCTATTAGAGTTATAAAACATCAGCTGTTAGAGTTATAAACATCAGCTTTTATATAGTTATAAACATCAACTGTTGCAGAATTATAAACATCAGCTGTTAGAGTTATAAACATCAGCTGTTAGAGTTATAAACATCAGCTTTTACAGTTATAAACATCAGCTTTTACAGTTATAAACATCAGCTGTTACAGAGTTATAAACATCAGCTGTTACAGAGTTAAACATCAGCTGTTACAGAGTTACAAACATCAGCTGTTACAGAGTTAAACATCAGCTGTTACAGCGTTATAAACATCAGCTGTTGCATGGTTATAAACATCAGCTGTTACAGAGTTAAACATCAGCTGTTACAGTTATAAACATCAGCTGTTACAGACTTATAAACATCCGCTATTACAGAGTTATAAACATCAGCTGTTACAGAGTTATAAATATCAGCTGTTACAGGGTTAAACATCAGCTGTTACAGAGTTATAAACATCAGCTGTTACAGAGTTAAACATCAGCTGTTACAGAGTTATAAACATCAGCTGTTACAGAGTTATAAACATCAGCTGTTATATAGTTATAAACACCAGCTGTTATATAGTTATAAACACCAGCTGTTACAGAGTTATGAACATCAGCTGTTGCATAGTTATAAAACATCATCTGTTACAGGGTTAAACATCAGCTGTTACAGAGTTATAAACATCAGCTGTTACAGAGTTAAACATCAGCTGTTACAGTTATAAACATCAGCTGTTACAGAGTTATAAACATCAGCTGTTGCAGAGTTAAACATCAGCTGTTACCGAGTTATAAACATCAGCTGTTACAGAGTTATAAACATCAGCTGTTACAGAGTTATAAACATCAGCTGTTGCAGAGTTAAACATCAGCTGTTACAGAGTTATAAACATCAGCTGCTACAGTGTTATAAAACATCAGTTGTTACATAGTTATAAAACATCAGCTTTTAGAATTATAAACATCAGCTGTTAGAGTTATAAAACATCAGCTGTTAGAGTTATAAACATCAGCTTTTATATAGTTATAAACATCAACTGTTGCAGAATTATAAACATCAGCTGTTAGAGTTATAAACATCAGCTGTTAGAGTTATAAACATCAGCTGTTAGAGTTATAAACATCAGCTGTTAGAGTTATAAAACATCAGCTGTTAGAGTTATAAAACATCAGCTGTTAGAGTTATAAACATCAGCTGTTAGAGTTATAAACATCAGCTGTTGGAGTTATAAAACATCAGCTGTTAGAGTTATAAACATCAGCTGTTAGAGTTATAAACATCAGCTGTTAGAGTTATAAACATCAGCTGTTAGAGTTATAAACATCAGCTGTTAGAGTTATAAACATCAGCTGTTAGAGTTATAAACATCAGCTGTTAGAGAGTTACAACACATCAGCTTTTACAATTTGCTCTGTTGTCATTCACTATATCAACAGATATGAGAACAAACCATAACAAGTCTGGTGACTATAAACCTGCACCATGAGTGTCACAAATAGAACACTGTATATCATGTGTATTACAGAAACTCTGAATATGCTAAGTATTGTGTTGATCACGCTACACTAAATATGAGATTTAGGGAACTTACAAACCCCATTGGGTTTGTGTTGTGGGAGGTACCTTTTGTCCCAAAAGGCACCCAGTTCACTTTACAGTGCACGACGGCCCTGATGAAAAGTATTGTAAAGGGAATAGGGTGCCATTTGCGACATATCCCACATGTGCTGATGTGTTTCAGACAGTCCTTCCTATTTAGATACCTATCTCTTACCACAGGTGGATGAAATGTCTGCTTTGTTCTGAAGTCATGAACATGATGCACTGACTTCCCTCACAGTCCTTCTCATCACGAGGTGTGTTTTGGTGGAATGACGTCCTTCTCATCACGAGGTGTGTTTTGATGGAATGACGTCCTTCTCATCACGAGGTGTGTTTCTAATGTAATTTCCAGTAAAAGGTGTGGCAACGTAGCCTGTGTACCCGGATCCTATTTCATTGTGTGTAACAGTCAGTTTAGCTTACGGAACATTTGCTTAGTAACCGGACACCAACGTGATCTGTGATAGACTTACAATATTTGCATAACCCTTGTGATAAGGATATATGTGAGGGTTTTTGAATCAGGATAAATCCTCTTATCTTTCCGAGCTCATTAATGATAGAATGTTCATATGTGACCTGATTCAAGAAGCTAGGCACTACTTCACTGCTTGTTTGGCAGAAATGCCTTAAAAAATAAAAAACGAGGCTAGTCAGTTTAGCCACGGAAAAAGCCAGGAACCTTCCCGCTAGCCATGATTGGCTGAGATAAATGGCTGGATATGCCGAGAGATGAGTTCGGATTGGTCTGCCATGTAGCACGATTCTGTCTATAACGTGAGCTGCTCAGTATGTGAAGATACTGAGCAGCTGTTTTTTAAAGATATAACGTTAGCAATGGACTGCTCTCAACAACATTGCTGCCTTGAATTCAGCAGGCGCTATAGACAAAGATCAGTGGGGAAAAGTTGTGATTGTAAGGGCTTTGGTAGTCGCGTTTGCAGGAATGAGGCGCAGGAAGCAACGAACACAGGGAGTGGTGTATTTAATAACACTTGAAGGAAAAAAACAAAGTTCCCAAGCACATGATGGACTACAACTACGGTCAGTTTGAACTGGAGTGACTTGAAACAGGTTGTGATAAGAGTCACAGTGATAAAAGTCATTGATTCAAAGCCACAAGAGTGTAAAACATTTCAAACGTTGCTTGTTAGGGGGAGGTATTTGCTGAAACGTTAGAATGGTTTAGTCGGCTTCCTCAATAGTTGGTCCAGATGATGCACCACCTGCAGGAGCTGCGCCACCAGCACCGGTGAATCCACCAGCCATGCCTTCGGGCATACCACCAGCACCAGGAACCACCAGCCATGCCTTCGGGTATACCACCAGCACCGGGGAATCCACCAGCCATGCCTTCGGGCATACCACCAGCACCGGGGAATCCACCAGCCATGCCTTCTGGCATACCACCAGCACCGGGGACCACCAGCCATGCCTTCAGGCATACCACCAGCACCGGGGAATCCACCAGCCATGCCTTCGGGCATACCACCAGCACCGGGGACCACCAGCCATGCCTTCGGGCATACCACCAGCACCCTGGTACAACTTGGTGATGACTGGGTTGCACACAATGTATAAATTGAAGGTTCAGATTACAGGATGCCATATTTTACCAAATTCTGTTCCAGTTAAAGGGCTGTTCAGATTCAATTAGATCTGTGGACCATACTTTTTTAATGGTTAGCTCAGAATAGGAGCTTTCCAATAGTTGTTTATACATTTTTTATTTATTAACTTTTAGTTATTGAGGGTAGCCCAATTGAGAGGTGTCGCTACAGACCCGGGTTCGATCCCAGGCTGTATCACAACTGGCTGTGATCGGGAGTCCCCATAGGGCGGCACACAATAGGCCGGCATCGTCCGGGTGAGGGGAGGGTTTGGCCGAGGGGCTTTACTTGGCTCATCGCGCTCTAGTGACTAATTGTGGTGGGTCGGGCCCCTACAGGCTAACCCGGTCGTCAGTTGAATAGTGTTTCCTCCGACAAGTTGGTGCGGCTGGCTTCTGGGTTAAGTGGGCGGGTGTTAAGAAGCGTGGTTTGGCGGGTCATGTTTCAGAGGACGCATGACTCGACCTTCACCTCTCCAGCCCATTGGGGAGTTGCAGCGATGAGACAAGATCGAAATTGTGGAGAAAAAAGGGGTAAAATACAATCTTCATTGAAATAATTCACCACCAGAGTCCTAACCTGCCCAAGAGGCTCCAGGGAAACAAGATGCAAGGAATTTTGTAGGTTATTACAACAATGGGGGCAATAAAACTCTGTCATATCCTCACATGGTCTCTCCTATCATTGCTATGCAGACGACACTCAATTAATCTTCTCCTTTCCCCCTTCTGATAACCAGGTGGCGAATCGCATCTCTGCATGTCTGGCAGACATATCAGTATGGATGACGGATCACCACCTCAAGCTGAACTTCGGCAAGACGGAGCTGCTTTTCCTCCCGGGGAAGGACTGCCCGTTCCATGATCTCGGCATCACGGTTGACAACTCCATTGTGTCCTCCTCCCAGAGTGCTAAGAACCTTGGCGTGACCCTGGACAACACCCTGTCGTTCTCCACTAACATCAAGGCGGTGACCCGATCCTGTAGGTTAATGCTCTACAACATTCGCAGAGTACGACCCTGCCTCACACAGGAAGCGGCGCAGGTCCTAATCCAGGCACTTGTCATCTCCCGTCTGGATTACTGCAACTCGCTGTTGGCTGGGCTCCTGCATGTGCCATTAAAACCCTACAACTCATTCCGAGCACGCCACAGACCGTCTGGAGTTCAACCTTCCCAAGTTCTCTCATGTCACCCCGCTCCTCCGCTCTCTCCACTGGCTTCCAGTTGAAGCTCACATCCGCTACCAGACCATGGTGCTTGCCTACGGAGCCGTGAGGGGAACGGCACCTCCGTACCTTCAGGCTCTGATCAGTCCCTACACCCAAACGAGGGCACTGCGCTCATCCACCTCTAGCCTGCTGGCACCCCTACCTCTGAGGAAGCACAGTTCCTGCTCAGCCCAGTCAAAACTGTTCGCTGCTCTGGCACCCCTATGGTGGAACAAGCTCCCTCACGACGCCAGGACAGCGGAGTCAATCACCACCTTCCGGAGACACCTGAAACCCCACCTCTTTAAGGAATACCTGGGATAGGATAAAGTAATCCTTCTAACCCCCCCCCCCACAAAAAAAAAGATTTAGATGCACTATTGTAAAGTGGTTGTTCCACTGGATATCATAAGGTGAATGCACCAATTTGTAAGTCGCTCTGGATAAGAGCGTCTGCTAAATGACTTAAATGTAAATGTAAAACTAAAAGAGTATTTACCTAAATTGGTGGAGACCAGAGGGACCTCAAGAATTAATTAATCTTACGAGCGGCTTTGGTAGCTCATTATTTCATACGTTAGCAACTAAGTTAGGTACGTTGGAAGCTTGTGAAGTAAAGCTTTGTAAACATAATGGGAGTAATGAAGTGATCTACGGGACTTTAATGTGGACCAGCCAACCTTTTGATACAGGATGTAGTGGTGAGTATTATAACTGTCACCTGTGAAGGGCACTATGGTAGACGGCATCCAAAGTTTTAAGAATAGTAGCTGCTGCAATCTGGTAAATGGTGTCACCTTAGTCAAGAACTGTCTGGAAGAACTGTCAGTCTGCTTCCTGCTATTTAGGGAGAGGCAAGATATATTCCTAAAACCGAGGCCCACTTTGCATACAGATTAATAATCCAAGTTTTAACAGATAAACCAATATTATTTATATTAGTAGTAAAGAGAACAGGTCCCAGTACCAGGAAACTAGACTTGACACCATCAGAAATCACACATTGAGTCCTGTCTGACAGATCATTCTCAAACCACTTTCAAGAAGCCTGATCCAGGCCTATTTCAGTCAACTTTGAATGAGTGTGATGGTCAACAGTGTCCAAAGTCTTGGAAATAATGTTTCTGATCAAAGCAATTGAACACATCTAAAACAAGCGTAGCAGCTGAAACTGTGCTCTGTCCAGGTCTAAAACCTGATTGGTTCACATTAAGAATAGAGTGGGAAGTTAAAAAAGTTAGTTGACAGTTGGCCAGGGATTCTAGTACTTTGGAAAGGCAAGATCATTTGCAAATTGGACGGTAGTTATCTAAGTCAGAAGGATCTCCTCTGTGTAGGGGGAGGACATACCCTGCTTTACAGATCTTAGGGACAACACCAGAAACAACTGTAAAGTTATAATGTAATGGTTCTGTGATAAGTGGTGCAGAGAGTAAGAAGGGATTATGTGAATCAGTTAAAAAAAAAAAACTTTCTTACACTCTTTAGCATAGCACTTAGTACATCATAGACATCAAATGGGGAAATGAAGATAAAGTCTGTGAGTCTGTTAGTGCATCGTTATCTACAAGGTCATGTGACTAGGGGACTCTAGTAGAATGATATGCATTTTCAGAGGTTGTCCTTTTGAATAATTGGCCAGCTGAAGCAAAATGGTTATTGAAAGTACCACAAATTTAAATTTTGTCTGGTATGGGACCAGAGGCTGTCAAAACCTGCTGGGACAACAAGGGAAAGGGGGATACTAGTCTGTTGTACAACTGAAATGTGTCTTCTGCATTTAACCCAACCCTCCTGAATCAGAGAAGTGCAGAGAGCTGCCTTAATCAACAGCCACATCTTCAGCACCTGGGGAACAGTGGGTTAACTACCTTGCTCAGGAGCAGAACAACTGATTGTTACCTTGTATGCTCAGGGATTTGATCCAGTAACCATCCAGTTACTGGCCCAATGCTCTAACCACTTGGCTATCTGCCACCCCCAAGGGGGAGGAGTTGTTAAACATGTTTTACCACTTTCCAGAATGTATAGCATGTATATTATAGAGATCAGTCCTTTCAGGAGCCCAGATCATTTATTTATAAATCCCATCATTGGAGGGTTCGGTAGTTGGGTTTCCCAAGGGACTCCACTCCATAGGCCAACATAGCTAACCTGAGTTGTAAACATAAACAAAAAGAGTAATGTGTATGTATCTGGTAATGTGTATGTATCTGGTAGTGTGTATGTATCTGTCGGGTCCCGTCAATTCAAATCTAGTATTAGGATATAAACAAACCATGCAACTTAGTTTTGCAATGATTATTTAATTCATCTTTAAGTAAATAGAATGATAGTACAAATGGAAAATATGATGTTCGTATATAGGGTCTCCCTGTAACTCCACGCAGGGCAGACAGAGAAGTTCACACCCTTTGTTCTCCCTTATATACATTTACATCATTTAGCAGACACTCTTATCCAGAGCAACTTACAGTAGTGAATGCATACATTTCATACATAATTTTTTTTTCTGTGCTGGCCCCCCATGGGAATCAAACCCACAACCCTGGCATTGCAAACACCATACTCTACCAACTGAGCTACAAGGAAGGCTATATACTCTGACAGAGATAGTTCCCACTCATTGCTGGCCTGTCAGAGCGAGGATGAGCGTGGTTTAAACTTACTCATCCTATCGCTGGCATGCAGGCTGGTCCCATCCTCGTGACGCACTTCCTGTCGCCGGGTGTAGTTCTTGTCTTCAGCAGTTGACTTATCCGTAGTTCATATACTTAATATTGTAGCATAGCTTCCCCTGTATATTATATAGGTTATGCAAACAAATAGCCAGTTCAACCCTAACAATCCCCCTTTTCACACCCCTTGGGGTGTGAACATACTCCAATAAGAAATTTCAGAGAAATGTATGATTCCCCCTTTTGACACCCCCTAGGGTGTCACTCAACACAATTTGTGTATCTCAATTTTAATGATTAGATAATTAGTTAAAAACCCTTCAGTCACCCAGGAACTTCAAACCTTCACATAAGGAAAGACAAATAGTATACAGGATAAATTCAGAACATAATATTTAAAAAACATATTAAAAAGAAGACCTTCTTGCGACAGTGGCTACACCTAACATGTGTGGGACAGACACTTTGTCCCAGTACTTAAATCCTTCACATCCACCTGCCACTACATTCAATACATATGAAATTACTGTGGATACGCTTTATTCAACCACTTCCTTAACAGCAAACCAAGGATCGTCCTCGGACAGATCCATCTTTTGCCTAGAGCTGGATTGAGTGTTCTCCCGGGTCAATTCCATCAAAGGCATCATTCCGGTTGCTCTGACAACATCTGTAAAACACTTTCTTAAACAAGGGATTATACAGGCAGCACAACTTATCAATAATAGGAAAACAAGCACTAGGGTCAGAAATCCAGTATCCACCATAGATTTGTACTTGCCAAAAAATATATTAATTCAATTCCACTCGTCTACCCCCGCTACACCCTTCATTTCAGCAGATAGCTTGTCTAGTCTCAGTAGGGCTTAAAATCATATCATTCCATCACAATCCACCCGATTGGCTAAATATTTCACATACATTATAACACATCTATTTTTATTGGATTCAGAAATTTCACACACAATCTAACTAATTCAGGAAACTCTAAAGATGGTCTCATCTAACATGTGCTCCTCATAATTAAATGAATCCTCCACCAGGCTCGGCAGTAGGTATTTGTCATCCCACTGGTCTGAACTTTGACTCGGTCCGTATCTCACCATCTGCTCCGTTATCGATCTCTCTAGAGTTCTGGTGATTAAACCTCATACAGGTGAAAGCAGCCCAATAATACAGTTCTTACAACACTTTTCAATTTCCCAACCATGAGCTGTGTTATCAGGAATGTACGTACAGCAATGAACTTACTCATTCTACTTACACCATCCTCTTTTGCCAATAACATATCAAGATTCAGTCTATTTTACCAGGTCATGAGGGAGGTGGTGGATAATTGGTCAGAGAACCTCTTTACTACATCCCCGGTTTCATTCATGAATCTCTGTTGATTATAAAAGATGTCATTAATCCAATCCACATTTGTATTTATTGTCAACCACCAAAATAATGTAGTGTTAAAGCCTTCACATATTTGATTCATAGCTTTGTATTCTTCTGGAGCTTCCCTGAGGATGCCAATGGCATCCATCTAGACAAAGCTAATCCCATCCTGGTCAAAACTCCTCTTGTGCCTACTTTAGCCTCCTATAACTGGCCTCTGATGACTAACTCGAACTGGTTGGACCAATAACCCCGGGCGCAAGTTCCTAACCACCCTTTGTGGTCATTTCTGTTGTATGCGTCCTTTGCTGGTACTAGCCCACCCTACATCAGTTATAGATGCTGTGAGGTTAAGAATTTTCTCCTGTGTTTTCAAACCTAAGTCAGTCCCATTAACGATTACCTTCCAGCTATTAAAATCATCCAAGTTCTCGGTGCCATTCTTGCATCTATAACACTGGTGCTCATCAGGAATTTAAGCGAACCTAGGTGGGTTGGCCGAGTACCTCAATCTGACCCACCCAGTCCCTGTACAGTGGTCTGCTTTCCCAGGAAGTTGTTTAATGTTTACCTTAAATCCTACATCTTGATCTTCTTTGACTGCTTATTCTGTAAGTCACTCATCAGTGTATTATATAGTTTATCTTCTACTTCTTCTCAATGACAACGGTATCGTATGATTAGTACCAGAAGGTGGTGGATCTGAATGTATCAGAAAGATTAGATTATGATGCAGCTCAGAGTTTCTACTCTTCCCAAAAACCGGCAACCCTCTCCTGCCCTTAGTCATTCTGCTAGGTACCACCCCATACTCACACCTCTAGGAGCACACACAGTGATGAACGGTCGGGATAGGAAATCTTCATTAACCTCTATGGGCTAGGTGGGACGCTTGCGTCCCACCTACTCAACAGCCAGTGTAATCCCGTGGCGCGTTATTCAAAAACCTCAAAAATGCAAAAACTTCAATTTTTCAAACATATGACTATTTTACACCATTTTAAAGACAAGACTCTCGTTAATCTAACCACACTGTCCGATTTCAAAAAGGCTTTACAACGAAAGCAAAACATTAGATTATGTCAGCAGAGTACCCAGCCAGAAATAATCAGACACCCATTTTTCAAGCTAGCATATAATGTCACATAAACCCAAACCACAGCTAAATGCAGCACTAACCTTTGATGATCTTCATCAGATGACAACCCTAGGACATTATGTTATACAATACATGCATGTTTTGTTCAATCAAGTTCATATTTATATCAAAAACCAGCTTTTTACATTAGCATGTGACTAGCATGTGACTAGCATTCCCACCGAACACTGCCGGTGAATTTACTAAATTACTCACGATAAACGTTCACAAAAAACATAAATTATTTTAAGAATTATAGATACAGAACTCCTCTATGCACTCGATATGTCCGATTTTAAAATAGCTTTTCGGTGAAAGCACATTTTGCAATATTCTAAGTAGATAGCCCGGCATCACAGGGCTAGCTATTTAGACACCCAGCAAGTTTAGCACTCACCAAAGTCAGATTTACTATAAGAAAAATGTTATTACCTTTGCTGTTCTTCATCAGAATGCACTCCCAGGACTTCTACTTCAATAACAAATGTTGGTTTGGTCCCAAATAATCCATTGTTATATCCAAATAGCGGCGTTTTGTTCGTGCGTTCAAGACACTATCCGAAAGGGTAAATAAGGCTGATGAGCATGGCGCATTTCGTGACAAAAAAATTCTAAATATTCCATTACTGTATTTCGAAGCATGTCAACCGCTGTTTAAAATCAATTTTATGCCATTTTTCTCGTAAAAAAGCGTTAATATTCCGACCGGGAAATCGTTTTTTTATTACAAAGAGAGTGAAAGTAAAAGCATGCTATCCCCTCATGCACGAGCCTCAGTCTAATGGCCCTCTGATAGAGCACTTGCCAAACGCGCTAATGTGTTTCAGCCTGGGGATGGAATTACATCGTTCAGCTTTTTCCCGCCTTCTGAGAGCCCATGGGAGCCGTAGGAAGTGTCACGTCATGCCAGAGATCCCCTGTATTCGTTAGAGATGATCAAGGAGGGCAAGAAATGGTCAGACAGGCCACTTCCTGTAAGGAATCTTCTCAGGTTTTGGCCTGCCAAATGAGTTCTGTTATACTCACAGACACCATTCAAACAGTTTTAGAAACTTTAGGGTGTTTTCTATCCAAAGCCAATAATTATATGCATATTCTAGTTACTGGGCAGGAGTAGTAACCAGATTAAATCGGGTACGTTTTTCATCCGGCCGCGCAAATACTGCCCCCTAGCCCCAACAGGTTAAGGAGGTAGCCCCCGGACCCTGTTGGTACTCGGTTTTTCTCCTAACTCTGTGTGTGATCAGCAGTGCTCATATGTGTACATACCTTCTTGCAGTGGATAACGTGGACCCAAGTGACTCTCTCAGCTTTTCTAATGGCAAAGGCAATGGTTTAACCTCTTGGGGCTAGGTGGGACGCTAGCGTGCCACCCGTGGTGCACTCCATCAACAGCAGGTGCATTTCAAGAGCGGCAAATTTGAATCCAAATAAATGTCAAAATTCAAATTTTTCAAAAATACAACTATTTTACACCATTTGAAAGATAAACATCTCCTTAATCTAACCACGTTTTACGATTTCAAAAAGGTTTTACGGCGAAAGCATAAATTTAGAGTATGTTAGGACAGTACATTTACAAGAGTTGTGTGTAATGTTTTGTCAAGTCAAAGACAGGGTCACCAAAACCATAAAACCAGCTAAAATGATGCACTAACCTTTTACAATCTCCATCAGATGACACTCCTAGGACATTATGTTAGACAATGCATGCATTTTTAGTTCTATCAAGTTCATATTTATATCCAAAAACAGCGTTTTACTATGGCATTGATGTTGAGGAAATTGTTTCCCTCCAATAACCGGCAGTCAAGTCAGCGTAACAAATTAAATAATTAAAATTAGAAAACATTGGTAAAATATTATATTGTCATTTAAAGAATTATAGATTTACATCTCTTGAATGCAATCAACTTGCCAGATTTAAAAATAACCTTACTGGGAAATCACACTTTGCAATAATCTGAGCACTGCGCCCAGAAAAATACGCGTTGCGATACAGACTAGACGTCATGTTGGGGAGATCTAAAATCGAAAATACTATGTAAATAATCCATTACCTTTGATTCTCTTCATCAGATGTCACTTCCAGGTATCACAGGTCCATAACGAATGTAGTTTTGTTCAAAAAAGCTCATCATTTATGTCCAAAAATCTCCGTCTCGTTAGCACATGATGTAAGCCAGCCGGACTTCTCGTCATGAACGAGGGGAAAAAATATATTTCCGTTCGTTCAAACATGTCAAACGTTGTATAGCATAAATCATTAGGGCCTTTTTTAACCAGAACATGAATAATATTCAAGGTGGACGAATGCATACTCTTTTATAACGTATTGGAACGAGGGTACCCAACATGAACTCGCGCGCCAGGTGTCTAATGGGACATCATCGTTCCATGGCTCTTGTTCGGTCAGATCTCCCTCCAGAAGACTCAAAACACTTTGTAAAGGCTGGTGACATCTAGTGGAAGCAATAGGAAGTGCCAAAATATTCCTAAACCCCTGTGTTTTTCAATGGGATAGGTTTAAAGTCAATACAACACATCAGGTATCCACTTCCTGTCAGAAAATGTCTCAGGGTTTTGCCTGCCAAATGAGTTCTGTTATACTCACAGACACCATTCAAACAGTTTTGGAAACTTTAGAGTGTTTTCTATCCATATATAATAAGTATATGCATATTCTAGTTACTGGGTAGGACTAGTAACCAGATTAAATCGGGTACATTTTTTTTATCCAGACGTGCAAATGCTGCCCCCTAGACCCAACAGGTTAAGTGATCCTAGCATAAATCCTAATTGGATGTTCCGTTGTGCATGTGCGTTTATGCTTACACAATCGCGCATGTCAAGGGAAGAAAACCAAGTATTCTGGCAGATTACAACTTGTTCAGAATAAGTGTGACGTAGTCAGGTAATTTTCAGGTCAATGCCTGGAGGTCAGTCAGAATTGGTGTCAAGGGAGTCTGTAGTAGTTTTCTACAAGTCAGTGTCTTCCACTACTGTAGTGGCGGTAGGTATGAAGTCTATTTCATAGCTATGTTATCCACAGAGGAGCTAACCTCACGACGGAAGTACTCTAAGTATTAGACCAGTCGTACGTGGTGTGATCATGGTTCATGACTTCTAATAACTTTTCTCCTGAACGGAGGGTTCTATTTATTAGTGGCATGTGTTAACCATTGGAAGAGTGCAATTGAGATTCCCTTCCCCGTGTTGCACTCTGAGTGACTCCTATGTCGCTATTATCAATAGCAATTTAACCTGTAGGGGATAGGGGGCAGTATTGATACGGCTGGATAAAAAATTTACCCGATTTAATCTGGTTACTACTCCTGCCCAGTAACTAGAATATGCATATAATTATTGGCTTTGGATAGAAAACACCCTAAAGTTTCTAAAACTGTTTGAATGGTGTCTGTGAGTATAACAGAACTCCTATGGCAGGCCAAAACCTGAGAAGATTTCAAGCAGGAAGTGGCCTGTCTGAGAAGTAGTGTTTCATCTTGGCTCTTTTTATTGAAGATTCAGGATCTGTGCAATAACGTGACACTTCCTATGTCTTCCATAGGGTCTCAGAGCCCGGGAAAACGTTGAACGATATCGAGGCAGGCTCTGGCTGAAACACTTTATCGCTTTTGGCAAGTGGCCACTCAGAGTACTATGGGCTTAGGCGCGTGCCCGCTTCGACCGAATGCTTTGTTATCCTTTGTCTGTTTATCTAAACGCAGATTCCCGGTCGGAATATTATCGCTTTTTTATGAGAAAAATGGCATAAAAATAGATTTTAAACAGCGGTTGACATGCTTCGAAGTACGGTAATGGAATATTTAGAATTCTTTTGTCACGAATTGCGCCATGCTCGTAACCCTGATTTAGCCTTTAGGATAGTGTCTAGAACGCACGAACAAAACGCCGCTGTTTGGATATAACGATGGATTATTTTGGACCAAACCAACATTTGTTATTGAAGTAGAAGTCCTGGGAGTGCATTCTGACGAAGACAACAAAGGTAAGAACATTTTTCTTATAGTAAATCTGACTTTGATGAGTGCTAAACCTGCTGGGTGTCTAAATAGCTAGCCCTGTGATGCCGGGCTATCTACTGAGAATATTGCAAAATGTGCTTTCACCGAAAAGCTATTTTAAAATCGGACATATCGAGTGCATAGAGGAGTTCTGTATCTATAATTCTTAAAATAATTGTTATGCTTTTTGTGAACGTTTATCGTGAGTAATTTAGTAAATTCACCGGCAGTGTTCGGTGGGAATGCTAGTCACATGCTAGTCACATGCTAATGTAAAAAGCTGGTTTTTGATATAAATATGAACTTGATTGAACAAAACATGCATGTATTGTATAACATAATGTCCTAGGGTTGTCATCTGATGAAGATCATCAAAGGTTAGTGCTACATTTAGCTGTGGTTTGGGTTTATGTGACATTATATGCTAGCTTGAAAAATGGGTGTCTGATTATTTCTGGCTCGGTACTCTGCTGACATAATCTAATGTTTTGCTTTCATTGTAAAGCCTTTTTGAAATCGGACAGTGTGGTTAGATTAACGAGAGTCTTATCTTTAAAATGGTGTAAAATAGTCATATTTTTGAAAAATTGAAGTAATAGCATATCTAAGGATTTGAATAACGCGCCACAGGATTCAACTGGCTGTTGAGTAGGGAGGTTAACTTGTGAGGTTACTAATCCTCTTACTGAGTGTTGCTGGACTGACTGTGGTATTGGTACTGGTATTCAAGGGGTCCAGTTGTCCTACCGATTTATTCTGAAATATTATCTACCGGAACACATGATTGGAGCATATTACTAGTTGTATTGTAGTTGAACCTACACATGGCAAGGAATGATTGTTGTTGCCATTTGTTTTGGAGGTGGACAAGTCCATTGGACTTCCTTTACGACCAGTGTGGTACACCTCAGTACTATCTTAAGTGTGTTCTAAGATAATCCCCGTCTAGGGGCCTGTCTGCTCCTCACTGTTCTCATAGGGGAGTTTACAACTAGATTTGATTTATGCTCTGGCGGCCTCGTACGGTGTTGTCCGTAGTCTCGACCCCCCCACCGGCCTCGATGAGGCTCATCATGGGTCTGGGCTACTATTCCCCCCCTTTGTGTCTCGGGACCCCCCCACCAGCGGGTGGTGTTGGTGTCCGAGGCGCAAACGAAAAGTTCAGACCCTATGTACGAGTTGTCAGTGACCGCGTTATTATGAGAATGGCTGTAACCTTTCAACTAAATCTCCTGGTGTTTGTGCTTCAAAGCACTCAGTGGCTGTCGAGGTCTGTCAGTCACCACCGCATCCGCGTGTGGCAACCTCTTCAGTACCTGCAAACTGAGGCGAGGATATCGGTCTGTGATATCGCAAAGTGTTTCACCAGTGGGAGTCATCGGGTCAGTTGCTGGACTTACGCCATTAGTGTCATTGTAAGGGGTGACAGTCCCCAACAAAGCAGAAGGTGTATCATCGGAAGCAGAGTATACTCTGCGCATCGATGTTTTTCTTGCTGAGACGGCCGCAGTGCTTGTGGAAGTGTCCGAAGGGCAAGAGAAGTTCATCTCAACTACCGTATTGCACGACTGCAAGGAGAAGGGAAGTTGCTCATTCACAGAGACAGCTGGCTCGAAATCATGAAAAGAATGGTCAATCAGATTGGCTGATGGAATGTGTCGAGATATCGTAATATCTCCGTGGATCGGATTCTGCACCAAGAGGTTTCTAAACGTCTTTTTCCCAAGGGGTGCTTTCGACAGATACCCCTCGTGAATGACTGCGTTGCAGCTAGCGTTAGGGGAAGACAGTGTGGTCAGTGGAGAAGGCACTGTGGCCTGTGACCATACCTGGTTGGTTTTCCAATCCATCAATGGGAGTAATCGATCCATCAAGTCTGCTCCAAGTAGCAGGGGTACAGTTTCGAGGCTGGTAACATACACAGGGTGAACGAGCGATACGTCCTTGAACTGTACTTTCAGCATGACTCTCAATGTTAGAGGCGAGGTAGTCTGAGTGACCCCTCGAAGTGTAGTTTCGCATCGTTCCACTTTTAACCAACGTTTAGTTGGCTTCAAAGCCCTTTTGAGATCATCAAACAATGTTTGAGAGATGAGTGATATTGTCGCACCCGAATCAATTAGCGCATGACAAGTTAAGCAGTCCTCCAGGACTGTTTCCAGGTATGGCCGTTTAGATTCGTGGTTAGTGGACATATTCCCCACAAAGTGGAGTGGTCGTTCGCAACGACGTGATGTGCCATTTCTGTTCAAGGTGGAAGCAGATTGACTTTTCCGATTTTGAGTGGGCTTGGCTTTAACGAAGCGTTTGACCTTTTTCTTCTTAACTTTTGTATCAGAGTCTACAGACAAAGCCCGGGGGCTTGTTTCTTGATCAGGCGGGCCCTGGATAGGGTCTTGAATGAGCGCGGGAGAAATTTGAACTTTAACGTCCTTGCTATGGGTGTTAATTTCTGCGGACCTGGTGTCCGGTAATTCCCCGTCTAGTCCTTGTGACTTATCTTTTACCCTTTTCTCAAATTGTTCTCGCTTTATTTCTTCACGTAGTGGAACTTCTGGAGAACATTGGTCTACGTTTTGATCGTCCTTCAACCCTTTGTTACCCTTGTGTTCTGACACTTTGTGTGGGTTGGGTGCAGGAACGTAGCGAACAGGTCGATTGTAGCGGTAGTCGTTTTGAAGGCGACGTACTTTACAGTTTTTAGACCGCGGCGGTTATTGGAATCATGGTTTCGTGGTAGAAACTGTTGTTGTGCGTCATCTCTCGACGCTCCAATACCTGATAATGCACCCTCTAACTGGAGTGAGTGCTCCTGGTCAAACTTCAAAACCGAGTTGTCAGGGCTCTTAGAGTTGCGAGCTTTTGATGCCTCAAAAGCTGTGCTTGCAAGCTCTCTGAGTTGTAAGATAGGCAAGCCAACGTGGGCTGCAGGGCCCAAGTAGGTAATGAAGGTGGGATACATGTTCGACAGAAACATTTGTTTGAATGGTAACAGCTCTTCCATTGCTGTTTCCGTGAGTAGGCCAAAGTAAGCTGAACAAAGCCTATGATAGAAAGCTTGTGGGTGTTCGTTCCGAGCTTGTTTGACCGTGTTAGCCAGTGAGCTATCGTGTTTGCGAGTCGCAGAACCACTGAAATCTAATTTCAAAGCTGTGGCAAGTTTAGCGTAGTCATTTAGCACGTGTTGCTGTTGTAGACGAATGAACCGTTTGGCTGACCTGGAACGGGGTCAAAGGTGGGGAAATTCTTGACGAGTTTGTCAAGGTCTTCCGCGCCAAGTGGGCGGAGAGGGTTGGCTCCATCCTGTGGAGAAATTGGGGCCGACAGGTCAAGAGGAGAAGCCAAGCTTTGGCTTTGTTGGCCAAGAGGCTCCATATTACTCAGTGCCGAATGGCCAAGAGGAGAAGACTGAGGGACACATGATGGAGGCAATGTCTGAAACCTATCGTCTTCACTCCTTTGAGTACCGGACTCCGGTTGCTTGGATGGGTAGTCATGCTGTAGAGTGTGACCATTCTGGACTTCCTCCAGTTGGTACCTAAGGGTGGTCTTCTGCTGCATTGCAGAGTCCACTTGAGCGCTTAGAGTACCGATTTTGGACACGTGAGTGTCACCTCTGCTCCTTTTGGTCTCAAACTTATCTGTCATGGTTTGCAGATAGAGGTCTCGAGTACGGAGCGAGAGATTCAGTGATGAGATTTCCTCTGCTTGCTTAGAAATCAATATTTCCATCCTCATCACCTGAGTTCTCTCATCATTCATTTGGTCAGCGACTTCAATAAGTTCTGCTGATTTGACATCCAACTTTGTCATTGTGTTCATCAACTGATCGTCTTTGGTCTGCAGAATTTGGAGTAGAACATTGTTACCTTGAGTAACGTTCAACAAAACTGCCTGCATGTTATCAAATTGTGCGCTCCTGTTTATAGATAACTCGACAGATTTATCTAGTTTGGAGTGGACTACATCGTATTTAGTTTTGGCTAAATCGAGTTGTTCCTGCAGATGACATTTTGTTGGAGAGTTTGTGCTCGTTCATCGTCATAAGTATTTGCAATTACTTTTAATTCTTCCGATTTCAAACGCAGTTACTCGGCTAGCAGAATGTTTTCATTTCCTGCTTTTGTCAATAGTTGCTCAGTTCTCTCCACCTTTGCCCTCATGTTAGCCATGTCTTGCACGTGCTTCAGCTGTGCACTGTGGTATTGGATCGATGCCAACCTTTGATGGCGATACATAAGTGCTAAAGTGGAGAGAACCGTCGCAAAGCCTGTGTTTGATGGTTGATTTTGGAGAGCGTTCGCAATTTCGGCTGTGTTTTCGCTAATGTCATAATTAGGGTTGGTATCCTTGCTGAGGTCAGAGATCAATCCTTTTATGGGTGGAGGTTCACTAATTAGCAGAGGAGTGGTGACCACCTCCTTTGGTAGCTTGCACATTATTAGAAAAATTTAGAGGAAAAATGTTCCTATTTTTTTTTCAATGTTTGGGTTTGGAATTCATTGGAAGCTGCAAAGACAAGTTTAATCTATTTATAGATGTTGACGAACCATCAGTACTGTACCAGTAATGTGGAAGTTGGACGTGAATGAATTTGCAAAAGCAAATTGAATTAATGAATCAATGCCAATGATTAATCCTACCTGGGTAGGCTATCTGGGTATTAAACTTGAATTAACCTGAGAGGTTGCTTCATCCAGGTTAATATGAGAAGTTTTAAAAGTGTCTCATTTGATTGGAAGAACATTAAGGTATGTTCAACAATTTAACTTATTAAATTGAATGAGACGATAATCCATACAATCTCCATTGATTGGATTTCATAAGTGTAAACAGTCGATCAAATGTTGGGAACACTCCCCACTATGGTACACTTCTTCCTTGGGCCGAAGCCACATGGGATTCCCGCGGGGGCGGGACTTCTGTCAGTACTGGATTACTGAATGGGTTTTGCAAAAACCAAATTTTACTGATTGATCAATTTTAATGATAAATCAAACCTGTATAGGCTTTTTGGGATTTAAACTTTAATTAACCTGATTTATTCATCTAGGTTAATGTGGAAAAAGATTACAATGTCTCATTTAGAAAACTCATCAATTTGGATATTATTTAAAAGATCCACTTGAGAATGTAAATCTGGCAATTTCACTTATTAGTTCAATTGAATAAGACATCGATATCCGTCTGGATATCACGAGTAACGACTTGAGTGTCACCTGACTAATTCTTCTTGAAGGAAAGTACTGGTGACTCTTCAGAGGTCCCTGCTGGCACACGCTGAAATCAAGCGGAAGTACCCAGGGCGGGACTTCCGTTCAGCAAGGCGGAGGATTTACAATGTGGGACAAAACAAAATGGCTTTTTTCCCTTTTGTTAGCTTAGCATCTCGAGCAAGCTAATGCTACTTTATGCCTGAAAAATGCAAAACATAGGATTCCCTTGGCAAGGGAAAGGTTTTACTTATAACGTATTATGTTCAAACCCTTTTCGGCGATATTTGACGATGTTTTAACCGGAACTCGCGGCAAACAACGAAATGCACCGTGGTCTACTCGCATCGAAACGCGCGAGAGACAGAGAGATACTTATCGCTGGTCAAGCTAATCTCTCCTAAATTTCAATCGGCTGGCTCTTTGTCCTCGCTCGAGAAATTAATAATGACCTAGCCAACACGCGTCTGAAACGCGCGAGGCAGAAATAGCCCAGCGTTTGGCCAAACGCGCTATTTCTCAGATAGCTTTATCAGCCCTCATACAGAACTGTATAGCTTATGCTCGCCACTGACTACCTCAGAGCACAACACGGAAGCGATTCTCCAGAGCACACACGCACCAATAATTCCGGTCTACAATTCCCATAATGTATATAATAAACTTGGTATATTATGTAATCTGCTTTTCAATTTTATATAGGCTGAATCAAAATGAAAGCGTCATCCTATTTTAGATTCCTCGCACGGGGGCTTCAATATGTATGATATTATCAAATTGACCCAACGTGCGTCTTAGTTTAAGAGTCCTCACATGGGGCGCCAAATATGTCTGTTCACACCCTTTTCGGATCATTGAACAATGTTAAATTCTTAGGAAGCAGAGTATACTCTGGGCTAACAAGTGGAGAAGGCACTGTAAATTGGGTTGAATTATTTATTTACTAAATACCTAAACTAATCACACAGAATTACAAATACACCGAATACAAATAATGTCATACATGATGGCTGGTTACACAAAGGAAAGGGGGTTGGGCTTGAATGAAAGAGCGGGAAGACTTAGGAACAAAGAAACAGCAGCTATGCTATCGTAAATACATTATCTTATGCATTCTAAATTACCGCCCATTTGGAAAAGGAAAATGCTATAAATATTTACTCTGAGCTGCGCTTCGGTAGATTGCTCGTAGATGCTGGCCGGGTTGGCCAACAGATCTTCCTGTCCTCGGAAGAATGTCTCTGGTGGTAAATTGGATACGTGGTGGTATCTTCGTCTGGTTGTTAGACTGAATCCGTCGTCCGTCCTTTCCTAGCCCACGTCTACAGCGGCCGCTGCTAACTCAACGGCTAGGAAGTATCACTTCTGTAGTGAATAAGCTCAAAGTTCATACCATTCACCACCAAAGCTCACGCCGAGGTTGGCTTAGTTCTGTACTTGACATGTGTGTCCTTCTAACGTAGAGGCTGCAGACCTCACGTACTGGAACATGTGGTTATCTTTTCATCAAAGGCTTATATAGTGGAGAGGGGGAAGGATGTGTTTCATCGTTTATAACCCCTGTCTCTTCACAGGGGTGGGCCACTGATCAAGCAGGGCACTTTCCTTATGAAAACCCAATTCTCTCATTTGGAAGCTAAAATTACATTTAATCTCCTAACAAACAATTTCAATATCAAACATTTCAATTGCATAACAATTCCATGTGACTCTGATAACTAGAGGGTGTATACTTTCCCAGGTACAGTTTATGTCGTCCTGTCATCAGTCATAATGTCTCAGATGACAACCGAAATGACATCCATACTCATTACGTTCCCAAAGATATTTCCATCTGGTTTTATTACCAAAATATGGTTCCTTTTCCCATTTGTTTGATGTTCCCAGACTCTATATTTGACAGGACAGCAGTCCTTCAGGACAGCAGTCCTTCAGTAGGGTCAGAAAGAGAGGGGAAGGGAGAAAGGTATTTATGGGGGGGGTCATAAACCTTACCCACAGGCCAACGTCATGACAATGGTAATGTGTATGTATCTGGTAGTGTGTATGTAACTGGTAATGTGTATGTATCTGGTAATGTGTATGTATCTGGTAGTGTGTATGTAACTGGTAATGTGTATGTATCTGGTAATGTGTAGGTATCTGGTAATGTGTAGGTATCTGATAATGTGTAGGTATATGGTAATGTGTAGGTATCTTCCAAATCTTGAAATGTTCTCAAACCTTTACTGTCCATGATATCAGCATGGTTACGGATTCCACATTTGGACCATTGGGGAGATGCAAATGGCCGCCCTCCAGATAACAAGACATTAGTGTGAAATAATAGCCAACATCTGATCTGAGGCTTTTGACCATTCTTTGTTCTAAATCATTGTTGGGGAAAATGTTGATCCAGATCAGATGTTGGGTACTATATGTATTGAATAGTATATGAATCCTATCAATTAAAATGTACAATTTGGGCGCAATAAATTTGCTTAATTTCTCAGAGATCAAATTCTATTTAGATTATATAACACAATAATTAATCTTAATTTCAAAACAATCTGAGATGGTGGATGTGGAAATCTTACTTCTTCTGGTCTTCTGAGTTGGAACTACCTGATTTGAAATAGGTGTCCATGCATTCATAACCTTTAACAGCGGCTAATGTAAACCCTGCTGCTAACGACCATGGAGAGCTGTACATGGCTCCCAACCCCAATGCAGCTGAACTGAAAAGCGCTGACCACTTGCAGTCATTCAATTTTTCTTCTCTTCTTCTTCTTTCTTCCTCCTCCTCCTGTCTCCTCTCTCTCTCTCTCGCCTCCTCTTCCGTCTTCCTCCTCTCCTCCTGTCTCTCCTCTTTCATCTTCCTCCTCTCCTCCTGTCTCTCCTCTTCCGTCTTCCTCAACTCCTCCTCTCTCTTCATTTCCTCCTCTCTCCTCACCTCCTCTTCCCTGATCGCCTCCTCTTGTTTCTTAATTTCTTCCTCTTTTTTCTTCCTCTCCTCTCTCTTCCTCTCCTCCTCTTCGATCTTCCTCTGGACCTCCTGGTACATCTCATTGGTGTAGTGTTTTCCTCCATTCCTCGACACCATCTCCTCTATCTTCTTCAGTAGCTCTGGGACCTGAGTGTCTTTTCTCTTGTCATTGTTTAGGGAGTGATATCTGCCCCCACACATATTGATGAGTTTCTGTAGATCTTTGCTATCAGCCAGAAACCCCTCCACTGATTTTCCCTTCAGTTGATCTTCATGTGTGAACAGCAAGATGGTGTACATTGAGGCTTCTTCTCCAAAGTTCTCCTGGATCCACTTCACAGTGTTCCTCTCTTCCTCTGTGAACCTCCCCAGTCTGATCACCAGCAGGAAGGCGTGGGGTCCTGGGACTGACATATAGATGGCCTTTTCTATTTTACTTTTCATCTCTTCTTTAGACATTGTTGTGTCATAGAGCCCCGGGGTGTCGATGACATCAATTTTCCTCCCATCCACCACTCCACTCTGTTTCTCACTCTGAGCAGTCACAGACACTGGAGAAGACTCCACTTTAAACACCTCTCTCCCCAGGATGGTGTTTCCTGTTGCACTCTTCCCTGATCCAGTCTTCCCCACCAGAACTATCCTCAGGTCAGAAGGCTGCCCTGAAACTGGAAACAGACAAGAAGTGCTTGAGTTGATCGTTTTCAGTAGCCATTTATCAAGACACTATGTGTGTGTTCATGCACAGGTGTGTGTGTGTGTGTGTGTGTGTGTGTGTGTGTGTGTGTGTGTGTGTGTGTGTGTGTGTGTGTGTGTGTGTGTGTGTGTGTGTGTGTGTGTGTGTGTACTTTATGTGTGTGTGTGTGTGTACCTTGGCATTGACCAGTGAAGTCTTGCTGACAGAGTGTCAACAGGAACAGAATCTTCAGAGTCCCTCCTGTCCCTTGTTCCATCTCTACTACTGCAGCCAATCAAAAACATAGAAACAGATGATGACCTCATTACAAAATACAAAGTCCACATTTCTTCAGTGACTCATCCAAAGGGTTTGGCCAAGTTCCAACATTCACAGATGAGGAAAGACTCAATTATTTTTTTTTTCAGCTATTTGACTTCTTAACAATAAAAACTATAAAAATAGAAACTATACTGTATGATATGCTGTACAACTGTTATAAAACACAGTACATTCCCTAATATAGGGCGTACATAACGTACTCATATATGGCGTGTCAAATGACATTCTAAACATGGTTATTATTCTACCGTTGCCTGGCTGCTACATATTTAGCCCAGATAGACCAGTTAGAGGGAGTGTTCCCATTACCATCAAATATCACATCTACTGTGTAGACAGACAGGAAAAGTTCAAACAATAATTAAGTAGAATCGGTATAACAGAAACCAGTGAATAATGAGTAAATTGGGAGGTGTCGGAACACAAAAGGTGCATTCCTTTGCTCAGACGTTGCTGACGCTAGATCTTACAACGCCAGGACAGGTATTTTACATATCAGCTAACCACATCATATGTTTTAGCAATCTGTCAGTCAACCATTGGTTGATTCATGCAACGTCTAAGCAGTGTGACCTTAGTCAGTACTGACAAAAACCTGCAGGTGTGTCCCTCACAGCAACAATCTGCTATAAGATGGCTGTTCACCCAAGATCAGCCTCCTTGAACAAGGTACAGTATACTGCACTGAACAAGGTACAGTATACTGCACTAAACAAGGTACAGTATACTGCACTAAACAAGGTACAGTATACTGCACTATCTCTGCACTAAACAAGCTAAATGTTTAAGGTAAATGTTTAACCATTTTCCTCTTTCACTGTTAAACAATATGTATAAATACACACATATAGCAGAATGTGATTTTTAACAGCTACATTATTTTACAGTTTTGACATAATCATGATTATTTATGTATAAATGTTAACAGACCTGGTATCAATAAAATGTCTACTTAATATTGTGCTACAGTTATTAAAATACTGTAGAGTAGATTGTTATACAACATTTATTTAGTAAGGTAGTTAAATTGAATACTCACTTTTAGTGTGGTTTCACAGATCTGTTAATTGTTGTCCCCTGTTGTCACAGAGAGCTGAAGCAGTGGGCCTGCTGGTTTTGCATAGCCAGGTGCCCCAGGTGGGTGGATATTTACCTCAACAACCAATGGAATGGTCTAAAACTCATGCGAAACTAAAGCGCCCAATGTGCTGCACCTTACATTCTGTTAAGTTTCATTTTCCCAGCAACTAGTCATTTCTAGCCAATGAGAGAGTGCTGCTAGGCAAATATTATTCTTCTCAGAACAGGTAGTGTCTGAATTCTGATTGGATGTTGCTTTTTTACTTTAATCTTGGCTACTTGCCAGAATCAGAAGATAGGCCACATCTTTGGGTAAGATGAAATGTGTTGGACACATGGGACACAAAGAAAGGTTAAAAATTGTTAGGGTTGAACTGGCTATTTGTATGCATAACTTATATAATATACTGGGGAAGCTATGCTAAGTACATAAACTAGGGGAAGAAAAGAAAAAATGAAATGTATACATTCACTACTGTAAGTCGCTCTGGATAAGAGCGTCTGCTAAATGATTAAAATGTAAAAAAAAAAATGTAAATGTAACTACGAGTAAATCATCTGTTGAAGACAAGAACTACAACCGGCAACAGGAAGTGCGTCACGACGCTGAGATCAGCCTACACGCCGACGACAGGAGGAGCAAGTTTAAACCACGCTCCTCCTCCCTCGGACAGGCCAGCATTGAGCAGGAACTATCTCTGTTAGAGTATAAAAGAGAAAACAATAGGATGTGTCGTTCTCTTCTCTGTTTTGCCCTGCGAGGTAAAACAGCGAGACCGTATATATACGAACCACACATATACCACGCACGTTGTTTGCATTAATTAAAGTACAGCTAAATCAGAAGTTACTATGTGCTGACTATTTTGTTCTGTTACCAGAAACGAACTGTCGCAACATTAACATGGTGACCCCTGACGTTCTGGTGTATAGGACGTTTACGCTGAGCATTTAATCAGCCAATTGGACTTCGCTTTCGGGAAACGGTGTACTTTACAAATTGTCCGGGCTACTAAAAACAGGTAAGCAGACACCTATTGTTATAATAACTAAAGATCTGCATATTGGCTTTAACCAAATTAATTTTGTGAAGTACCTGTTCGATGTAAGTGAACAAATTTATGAATTATAATGAGTAGATAAGAAATTTGAAAAAGTCACTATTGTGACATGCAAACCTGTGGTAAATGTGTGGTTATTACAATGGTACCCTGGAGTATTATTCATCTGGCGAGATCCGTAAAATATGAAAGGTGCGGTTAGGTTCAGGGAAAATACTGAAATCAATCGGCAAGATTCGTAAGGGAGGTTCCGATTAGGTTCGATGATATAGATGATATAGGGTTTAATGGTATCGGCGAGATTCGTAAGGGAGGTTACGATTAGGTTCGATGATATAGGGTTTAATGATATCGGCGAGATTCGTAAGGGAGGTTACGATTAGGTTCGATGATATAGGGAATAATTTGGTTTGTAATTGGTATCGGCAAAGATTCGTAAATATAGCACTGCGGTTAGGTTCGAGGAATTACCACGACAAAGACCGGGAAATTTTAGATAGAGAATAATTGGGTTTGTAATTGGTATCGGTAATGATTCGTACATATAGAAATGCGGTTAGGTCCGAGGAATTACCCCGACAATGATCGTGAAATTTTAGATAAGAATACTGGATGACCGGCAAGATCCATTCATATACAGGTGCGGTTGGGTTCGGTAGAGTAATTCTTGGGAAAGAAGGTGAGGTTATAAGGCGAAGTAACAGAGGAATGCTGAGTTGAGGATTTAAAGATAAGAGAATAATGGTATAATAAAAGGATTGGAAATAAAATAATATGATACATTTAGGCGTGGAATAATAGGGAATAGTTTACTGTTTGAAATTATTAACGAAAAAGCAATAAAAGACGGGTGGAATATTTTAGATAGGAAGAAAATTGTGGCTATTGGCAAGGCCCATATTGCGGGAGTGGTTGGGTCTGAAGAATATATGGTTTAAATGAGAGATATTGTTGACTCGACTGGAGAGTTATCAAATTAGTTGATGTTTGAAGCTTGACACTGTAAAACGCGGGTTTAAATAATTGGGTTGAAATGTTATGGAGTGATATTTGAATTGTATTGAATAACTCCGGTTCCATATAATTAGGTTAAAATAAGAACCGAGTTTAACTAAATAGGTTGAAATAAGTTGATTTAAATAAATAGTTAACGTGCTTTAAATAAGGGACTAATTATCAAATTGGTTAGAAATAAAAACGAAAAATAATACAGTAAAACTAAAATATGACTATCAGTGAAGAAGCGGAGAGAGTATTACAGGCGCTAAAATCCACGCTCGAAATCAATGGAGGGAAGGAATGGAAGAGACGAGGAGAGAAACTCTATATGGAATGGATAGAGGATGGTTGGGTGTTGTCCCCTGATGGCGTTCCCACAGAAGGTGAGCCAGGTAGAATACTGGGAGCAATGAAGCGGAAAATTCAGAAAGCAGAGGGGAAATGGAAGAAAGCGGGAGAACCCGGAGAAGGTAAATTTATGGAAGCAATGGAGAAAGCTAGACAGAAGGAGAGAATAGGATTGATAATGATAGGGAAACTTAAGAAAATGGGGAAAGTAGAACAAAGCAAAGAGGAGGAACAGGAGAAGACAGAGAGGACTCCCACGGCTCACACAGAGACAACATCTAAACCCATATTATACCCCTCCCTGGCTGACCAGGGGTGGCGGGAGAACCCAGATAGCGAGGTGGTGGTAGTGGGACGGAGGCAACTATATCAAGTGCCGCCCGTAACGTTACCCCCTCCCCCATATGCTAGTCCTCAGGGAGCCGAGGGAGGTAGAGAGGAAGAGATACAGGGAGGAAGACAGGATGTAGCCACTTTATTAAAAAAGTGGATAGAAACAGAGGGAGATATAATGACGAGAACGTGGGGTCGAGAGCGTGTAAGTGGTGCTGCACCACCCAGAGCCCCCAGTAGGCTCGTTTACCATAACCAAAGTCCGGATAGGAATAGACAAAAGAAAGGGGGAGATGGATGCTTTAACTGTAACAAACCGGGTTATTTTGATAGAGAATGTGAGGTTCTGTGCAAACACTGCAATAAAATAGGTCGAAACTGCAAAAAGAGTGAATCGGTTGAGAGAGCAACTAACAGTGACTGTCGGGGCAACAGAGTACCTGATAACAAACCTAGGAGAAATAGCGGGGAGAAGCGGAGACTCCGTAGACAGAAGGGGAAAAACAGGGAGATACGCTGACAAAGACGGAGTGAAGCGGTGTTTTAACTGCGATAGGCCGGGACATCTCGCCAGAAACTGTTATACACCCTGTAAACATTGTGACGGAGTTGGACATAACCACCGAAATTGCAGCTCTAAGCAAAGCATTGGTGGCTCAGTGGTAGAATTCACGCCTGCCACGCGGGAGGCCCGGGTTCGGATCCCAGCCCATGCACTATGGGACTGAAATTTAATTGATATGTTTTGAATGGAACCATGGGGTTGATGGTGGTTGTTTAAGATATAAACCGAACGTCTTGATGGCTTGTTTAGTTTAAAATGAAGAGACGGTTACCGAAATCTAATGAATTATAATGAGCGGATAGGTTTAAAGGGAGTAGTAATAAATTGTATTAAGTATTATATAAATTTGGCGATTTACATGGTACATATAAGGACATAGACATTTCATAAGTGTGAAGCCGAAAGAGAGATACAGTTGGAATATTGGTTTTAATCTTGTGATAGAGGAAAGGAAGAACGCTGTTTGAAAAGAGGTAATCGCTGGGCTATGTTTGGCTGGAAGGAAGCATTTGGTGATGTGAAGCTGGTTATTGATTCTTGGTTTGAATGTTTAGGTAACACCAGTGAATTAGAAAAGGAAGTTTATGTATTTAAACATTATACTCTGTTTCCATTACGTGGAACAATGTCAGGTGAATTGCAGGTTGAGTTAATTTTATATTAACAGGGACGGTGCACATAAACACAGTTGTGTATAATGGCAGGGTATTCCTAGCACACCGAATGGGCCGGTTTGCAGACAAACTGAAGGGGTTTTAACGGTTTTAAGCAATCTTGGGTCAAATTGGTTAAATAGTACGTTAAAATATGGGGTTTCATAGATTGAAGTACAGTATTGTATCCAAGGGTAGCGCATGTTCAATTAAGTTTAAAACTAATGATTGGGGGGAGTACAATGGAAGTATAAGCATTTTTAGGTTTTGTTTGTAGTTAACTTTTGGGTTTCTGAATCGGTGTAGTATGAGGAAATGCTGACCAAGTGGTTATTTTATGGAATAAGGAGCGCTTAGCTCTTTTGGGAAAAATTCCTAGGGACAGGATATCTTAAAGGGGTAGACACACATGGCATTTTGAAGTTTTGTTTTCTGAGTTTTAATTAAACACGTGAAATTCTTTTGATAGGGAATGTTCTGGGAACTTGAGATACAAAATGTAGATAAGGTTATTAGCTTTCATTTGTCAAATGTAGTAAAAAAGAATAAAAAAAAACGGTTCTGAAAAGGGGGTATGACTTTTTGACCCCACTGGTGACTTTTCCTTTTGTGGTCTGATCAGCCGCAATGAAAAGCCATTGGATGGTGAATTTAAGGTCATTTGGGATACTGACTTTAAGGAAATTTGGAGAACTGATAATTATGATGGAGTTAAAGTTCTTAGACACAATTGATAATTTGAACCAATGAGAAGACAAAATGACGAAAATGGTACAATTATTTTTCTTTGGGGAGTAGTTCAGATTAGTCATTTTGATCTGATTATGTTACGTGGATATTGTTTGATAAGTAGGGGTACTTTTTACATGATCTAGATAAGTTTATTTTCCCTTAGGAAGTCAGCTGTGGTTGTATTTAGTGGAAGAGATTTAACACAACAAGACTGGAATTAATATAATAGTAATATTATATTTTGTTGTTAAATAAGTTTTAAATGGTAGACTTATGCCAAGCTTTAGGATATATTCTAAGCCAACAGGACAGGGAATATATGACATCTGTAGGTGAATCCAGGATTATTGAGGGTATCGAGATAAATGTAAGTAGCTATGTAATAAGACCATGAGACATTTAGTACTCCCCTGCACTGCTGAGACCTTGATGGGTTGGAAGTAGAAGGAGGAGAGCATAAGCAAGGAAGAGAAGATAAAAGTGACATAGAAGAATTAGATAACGGTTAGTGAGTGGACGACCAGCATAGTTAAATTATAAACAGGTGAGGACAGAAATAACACTGGGAGAGACAGAAAAGACATAAGAATAGAAGATAGAAGGATCATTTAGTTAGGTTCATTTAGCTTTAGGATATTAGTACATGGAGAGACTATCGGCTCCATGAGCATGTATTTTAGTTTTGATTTTAAGTTATGTTTGGTAAAATTCGCTAGGAAAAGATATGATAATTTAGTTGAAAGTAGTTGTTAAATCTTAAAGAAGATAAGACACTTGATAGAGAAATGCACAGGGTAGCTAAGGAGGAATGCCCCAGGGAGAATTGGACATGTGGAAAGTAAAAGGGGGCAATCCTACAAGAGAAGGGCTGACATAAGGATAATTTACTAACCTTACCAAAGACATTGTTAAGAAATGCAGCAAAATTTATACATGGCTTGAGCCATGTATAAAAAGGGGGAGTATAGTAGAGCAGGCGCTAGAACAGGATAGGATGCTACTAGAACAAAAACATTTTTTGTAGAATGTCCATTCCAACATTTGGAAATGGACTTATTGAACTATTCCGAATTGAGGGGAAGAAGGGGTGTTTAAAAATACCAGATAAGCATAGTAAATGGGTAGAAGCGTTCCCAACTTACTTGGTGGACATGATTATGGTAGCTAGAATATTAGGACAAGATATTATCCCTAGTGTTGATACTGGGATCTATCTCTTTAAATGATGGATGACATTTTAGCTAATCAAGTAGAGCCTATAGAATGCCAGAGTTAGAGAGACCAGAACAGGTAGACATAGAAGTTGAAGAAATACTAGCAGAGCACATGAGAAGACTGTTTGTTAACCAAACCCGTATGTCCAAGATTTTGTGTCCAACAGGTGAATTACAGGAGAAGGTGATTCACTCAATCCAACTAGGAGACTGGGTGTGGATCCAGTCCCTGAGGAGAAAAAACTGGAAGCAGTCCCGTTGGGAAGGCCCATACCAGGTGCTGTTAAACCATTGCCTTTGCCATTAGGAAAGCTGAGAGAGTCACTTGGGTCCACGTTACCCACTGCAAGAAGGTATGTACACATATGAGCACTGATGATCACACACAGAGTTAGGAGAAGAACCGAGAACCAATAAGGTCCGGGGTTTACCTCCTTAACGAAGATTTCCTATCCCGACCGTTCATCACTGTGTGTGCTCCTAGAGGTGTGAGTATGGGGTGGTACCAAGCAGAGAGACTAAGGGCAGGAGAGGGTTGGCGGTTTTTGGGAAGAGTAGAGACTCTGAGCTGCATCATAGTCTAATCTTTCTGATATATTCAGATCCACCACCTACGGGTACTAATCATAGGATACCGTTGTCACTGAGAAGAAGTAAAAGATAAACTATATAATACACTGATGAGTGACGTACAGAATAAGGAATCAAAGAAGATCAAGATGTAGAATTTAAGGTAAACATTAAACAATTTCCTGGGGAAGCAGACAACTGTACAGGAATAGGGGTTGGCCAGATTGAAGTATTCAGCCAACCCACCTCGGTTCACCAAAATTCCTGATGAGCACCAGTGGTATAGATACAAGAATGGCACCGAGAACTAAGATGATTTTAATGGCTGGAAAGGTAATCGTTAATGTGACTGACTTAGGTTTGAAAGCACAGGAGAAAATGTGTAACCTCATAGCACCTATAACTGATAAAGGGTGGGCTGGTACCAGCAAAGGACGCATACGACAGGAAATACCACAAAGGGTGGTTAGGAACTTGCGCCCTGGGGTTATTGGCCCAACCAGTTTGAATTAACTATCAGAGACCAGTTATAGGAGGCTAAAGAAGGCACAGGAGGAGTTTTGACCAGGATGGGATTAGCTTTGTCTAGATGGATGCTATTGGCATCCTCAGGGAGGTTCCAGATTAATACAAAGTTATGAATCAAATATGTGAAGGCTTTAACACTACATTATGTTCGTAGTTGACAATAAATAATAATGTGGATTGAATTTATGACATCTTTTAATCAACAGAGATTCATGAATGAAACAGGGGATGCAGTAAAGAGGTTCTCTGACCAATTATCCGCCACCTCCCTCATGACCTGGTAAAATAGACTGACTCTCGATAGGTTACGGGCAAAGAGGGCGGTGTAGGTAGAATGATTAGGTTCATTACTGTACGTACATTTCTGATAACACAGCTCATGTTTGGGAAATGGAAAAGTGTTGCAAGAACTGTATTATGGGCTGCTTTCACCTGTATGAGTGTGTTTGGGTTGTGTGGTTGTTGTTTGGTCCCGTGTGCGAGAGGTTTAATCACCAGAACTCTAGAGAGATGGATAACGGAGCAGATGGTGAGCTACGGACCGAGTCAAAGTTCAGACCAATGAGACGACAAGTACCTACCGCCGAGCAAGAAGTTGTCAGAGCAACCGGAATGATGCCTTTGATGGAATTGACCCCGGAGAACACTAAATCCAGCTCTGGGCCAAAGATGGATCTGTCAGAGGACGATCCTTGTTTTACAGTTGAGGAAGTGGTTGAATAAAGCGTATGCACAATAAATTCATATGTATTGCATGTAGTGGCAGGTGGATGTGAAGGTTTTAAGTACTGGGACAAAGAGTCTGTTCCACACATGTTAGGTGTAGCCACTGTCGCAAAAAGGCTTTTTATACGTGTTGAGTAATATGTTATGAATTTATCCTGTATACTATTTGTCTTTCCTGATGTGAAGGTTTATAAGGAAATATATAATCATTGAAATGGAGATATACAAATTGTGTTGAGTGACACCCTAGGGGGTGTCAAAAGGGGGACTCTTAAATTTCCCAGAAATTTCTTATTAGAGTATGTTCACACCCCAAGGGGTGTGAAAAGGGGGATTGTTAGGGTTGAACTGGCTATTTGTATGCATAACTTATATAATATACTGGGGAAGCTATGCTAAGTACATAAACTACGAGTAAATCATCTGTTGAAGACAAGAACTACAACCGGCAACAGGAAGTGCGTCACGACGCTGAGATCAGCCTACACGCCGACGACAGGAGGAGCAAGTTTAAACCACGCTCCTCCTCCCTCGGACAGGCCAGCATTGAGCAGGAACTATCTCTGTTAGAGTATAAAAAGAGAAAACAATAGGATGTGTCGTTCTCTTCTCTGTTTTGCCCTGCGAGGTAAAACAGCGAGACCATATATATACGAACCACACATATACCACGCACGTGTTTGCATTAATTAAAGTACAGCTAAATCAGAAGTTACTATGTGCTGACTATTTTGTTCTGTTACCAGAAACGAACTGTCTCAACATTAACAAAATGTAATAACATAAAACTGCATTTTCAAATGTAACTTTATACTTGCCTAGCCTGGTCCCAGATCTGTTTGTTCTCTTTCCAGCTCCATAGAGTACCACAGTATGAGTCACAATACCCATAACACCTAGCTATCAAACAAGGAAATGGTTACAATCATTTTTCCACCATTCATTGTCCCATAGATTTTAGAAACACTTAAAATGGTTACACTTTACTTGACACCCAGCATCATAACATGTTATTACAAAGTCATAACCATGTCATATGTTATAACATCTGACATAATGTGTCATAGTATTGTAACAAAACTGTCTTGATACATATATTTAGACCGGTTGTGACATATCTTACATTATTTTAAGGCTGGTTATGACACCTACATAAAGAGTCAAAACCCACAGAACCTACCACTGTAGTTATTTTATGGCTGGTTATGACACCTACATAGGCAAAACCCACAGAACCTACCACGCAAGGCAAAACATTCCATTACAACATAGCCTATATCATTTTCTGAAATTGACTTTTGACCATTAAATGATCATTGTAATTGCGCACACATTGATGTCATACATGCACCTACCCCAATGCTCTGTTGCTGATGAATGCAGAATTTTGTCATGAGACTGATAGAAAGTGATGTTTCTTTTCATCATACTTTAAATTAAACTTGTAGAAAATACACTTTATGACACGATAAAGAAGCATTATGACCATCCTAATCATATAAGCCAGATAGGCCTATCATGCCCTTATGGGGCGGCAGGGTAGCCTAGTGGTTAGAGCGTTGGACTAGTAACCGAAAGGTTGCAAGTACACATCCCTGAGCTGACAAGGTACAAATCTGTCGTTCTGCCCCTGAACAGGCAGTTAACCCAGTGTTCCTAGGCTGTCATAGAAAATAACAATTTGTTCTTAACTGACTTGCCTAGTGAAATAAAATAAAAAATGTCAGTCATCAGTCAAAAATAGGGTGTCACTGCTCCAAACCGCAATAAAAAAAGCCAGACTACGGTTTGCAACTGCACATGGGGACAAAGATTGTATTTTTTGGAGAAATATCCTCTGGACTGATGAAACAAAAATAGAACTGTTTGGCCAAAATGACCATCGTTATGTTTGGAGGATAAAGGGGGAGGCTTGCAAGCCGAAGAACAACGTCCCAACTGTGAAGCATGGGGGTGGCAGCATCATGTTGTGGGGGTGCTTTGCTGCAGGAGGGACTGGTGCACTTCACAAAATAGATGGCATCATGAGGATGGAACATTTTGTGTAAAAATTGAAGCAACATCTCAAGACATCAGTCAGGAAGTTAAAGCTTGGTCGCAAATTGGTCTTGCAAATGGACAATGACCGCAAGCATACTTCCAAAGTTGTGGCAAAAGGGCTTAAGGACAACAAAGTCAAGGTATTGGAGTGGCCATCACAAACCCCTGATGTCAAACCTATAGAAAATGTGTGGGCAGAACTGAAGAAGTGTGTGCGAGCTAGGAGGCCTGCACACCTGACTCAGTTACACCAGCTCTGTCAGGAGCCAAAATTCACCCAACTTATTGTGGGAAGCTTGTGGAAGGCTACTTGAAACATTTGACCCAAGTTATACAATATAAAGGCAACGCTACCAAATACTAATTGAGTGTATGTAAACTTTTGACCCACTGGGAATGTGATGAAAGAAATAAAATAGAGGCAAAATAATTACAACTTAGCATTAACACTGGATTGATAGATGTGCAGATGATGTGCAAGCAGAGATACTGGGATGTAAAATAGCAAGATAAATAAAAATATGGGGATGAGGTAGTTGGGTGTGCTATCTACAGATTGGCTGTGTACAGGTACAGTGATCGGTAAGCTGCTCTGACAGCTGATGCTTAAATATAGAGAGGGACATAAGTCTCCAGCTTCAGTGATTTCTGCAGTTCGTTCCAGTTATTGGCAGCAGTGAACTGGAAGGAAAGGTGGCAAATGGGAGTGTTGGCTTTAGGGATGACCAGTGAAATATACCTGCTGGAGCATGTGCTACGGGTGGGTGTTGCTATGGTAGCCATCCACAAGCTTCCCACAATAAGTTGGGTGAATTTTGGCCCATTCCTCCTGACAGAGCTGGTGTAACCGAGTCAGGGTTGTAGGCCTCCTTGCTCGCACACGCTTTTTCAGTTCTGCCCACACATTTTCTATAGGTTTGAGGTCAGGGCTTTGTGATGGCCACTCCAATACCTTGACTTTGTTGTCCTTAAGCCATTGTGCTACAAATTCGGAAGTATGCTTGGGGTTATTGTCCATTTGCAAGACCAATTTGCAACCAAGCTTTAAATTCCTGACTGATGTCTTGAGATGTTGCTTCAATTTTTACACGAAATGTTCCATCCTCATGATGCCATCTATTTTGTGAAGTGCACCAGTCCCTCCTGCAGCAAAGCCATGACATCATTCCAAGCTGTTTAAAGGCACATTCAACTTAGTCTATGTAAAGTTTCTACGCACTTGAATTCTGATACAGTGAATTATAAGTGAAATAATCTGTCTGTAAACAATTGTTGGAAAAATTACTTGTGTCATGCACAAAGTAGATGTCCTAACCGACTTGGCAAAACTATAGTTTGTTAACAAGAAATGTGTGGAGTTGTTGAAAAACAAGTTAATGACTCCAACCTAAGTGTATGTAAACTTCCGACTTCAACTATAAGTTATCAGTTGTAGTAAACTGGTATATTTATGTTTACCAATAGATGGCGGTGTTGGCTCGATGGGGGTTTGCTTTCCACTCTCCATAGCCATTTCCTATGTCTGCCTATATAACCGTGATTAAGAAAGCTTCAGGTAGCTTATGCCAGGTGCATTAGGGAATGTTATTCTAAGTTACAATTAAATACTAAACCGTACTTACGTGTCAGGAGTCATCAATCTAAGAAACCTCTAAGGATATTACATATTTGGCGACGAGGATAACTATGGAGGACCGGGTTGGATTTTTTTGCCATGAATTTAACGGAGTGTTTGACACGTGACGCGGGATGTGAGACTCAAGTGAGCGGTGGAAGAAGGCTTGATTCCCTGGATTCGGGTAGGACAAATTATTGACTGTGTGAGGGGAGAGAGAATCGGAAAAAATGGCTTTGACAACAATAGGCTCGCTATCACCATTTGATCCTATTAATCAGGAATGGGAGGAGTACTGTGAAATAATGTAACATTTCTTTGCTGCTAATGAAATAACTGATGCTCTGAGTAGGCTGCCCGTTCCAGAAGTCATCATTCAGGAAGAAGAAAATGACCAGGTCTTGATGAACGATGTGTTGGATGATGCGACGGTGAACACCGCACAAATCAGGCAATGGACTTCAAAGGATATGACGTTATCCCAAGTGCATGAATTTATCCTGAAAATATGGCCTACAGTGACAGAGCCTCAGATCATGCCTTACTACGCTCACCGCTTGGCCTTGAGTGTTGGAGATGGGTGTGTTCTGTGGGGTTCAAGAGTAGTTATCCCATCGCAAGGCGGGGTATTATTATTTTTTTATTTTACTTTTATTTAACTAGGCAAGTCAGTTACCTTTTGGTTATTGTCCAGTGCTCTAACCACTAGGCTACCTGCCGCCCTGAAGTTCTTGCATCAGTTGCATCCAGGTATGTCAAGAATGAAAGGCCTAGCGAGGTTATACGTCTGGTGGCCAAAGATGGACCACGATGTAGAAAATGAGGTTAGCCGGTGAGCAGATTGTCAGAGTAACAGGAAGTCACCCCCCACCACGCCATTACATCCATGGGAATAGCCGGAAAAACCATGGACACGACTACATGTGGACTACGCTGGACCTTTCCTAGGAAATATTTTCCTTGTGCTGATTGATTCTAATTCAAAGTGGATGGATGTTTACACCATGAACATGTCCACATCATACGCTACAATTGAGAAGTTGAGACAAAGCTTCAGTGTTATGGGATTGCCTCAAATGTTCGTTAGTGACAATGCTACTTGTTTTACAAGCACTGAATTCACAAGTTTCATGAAACAAAATGGAATTCAGCATGTAACGTCGGCCCCTTCTCACCCATCTTCAAACGGATTAGCAGAACGTGCGGTTCAGACCTTGAAGGAGGGGATGAGGAAGATGCAAGGGCCCAGCATTGAATCAAAGGTGTCAAGATTCTTGTTTAGCTACAGGATTACTCCTCAAGCTACAACTGGGTTGTCACCTGCAGAAATGTTGATGTCAAGGAGGTTAAGGTCAACCTTGGATCTCATCAGACCAGACCTGAAAGTGAAAATACAACAAAGGCAATGGAATCAAAAATGGAATCATGACAACCAAGCCAAACTCAGAAGTTTCTCACCTGGAGATGATGTCTATACAAGAAACTATGGGTTTGGTCCTAAATGGATTCCAGCTACCATTGAGGATTGCTCAAGACCAGTATCCTATACTGTGATCATCGGAAGTGGACAAAGACTACGGAGACACGTGGATCAGATCTGAGCTAGAATTCCAGTTCCATCCGGGGATCTGGATCAATGCTTAAACGAGCAGGACAGGACATTGGAACGTTCCCCAGAGTTGCAGTTGGACAAACCACCTGAGACCAACAATGCTCAACTTCCTGAGACCACCAGTCCGGGACTACCTCCTCCTGTGAAGTCTCCACAAAATGACGTTGTTTCACCATCAAGGGGTGAAGATCTGGTGGCACCAGCTACACCACCTCTGAGACGCTCTATTAGAGAGAGACGTCCGGCAGACTTTTTCAGATCCTAAAGGAGATCATGTTTAAAAAAAAAATACATTTGAAAATAGCATAGCTCAGAAAGGAATTACGTTGGGTTTTTAGCTTTAAAGGGGGGGATGTAGTAACCTGGTATATTTATTAGTGATGGGCCTGTTATCATTAGTGATAGAGATTGTCAGTAATGATGGGCCTGTTATCGGTAGTGATGGAGATTATCAGTAGTGATGGGAACTGTTATCAGCAGTGATGGAGCCTGTTATCAGTAGTGATGGGGCCTGTTATCATTAGTGATGGGGTCTGTTATCAGCAATGATGGAGCTTGTAATCAGTAGTGATGGGCCTGTTATTGGTAGTGATGGAGATTATCAGTAGTGATGGGAACTGTTATCAGTAGTGATGGAGCCTGTAATCAGTAGTGATGGAGCCTGTAATCAGTAGTGATGGAGCCTCTTACCATGAGTGATGGGGCATGTTATCAGTAGTGATGGGACCTGTTATCAATTGTGATGGGGCATGTTATCAGTAGTAATGGAGCTTGTTATCAGTAGTGATGAAGCCTGTTATCAGTAGTGATGGAGCCTGTAATCAGTAGTGATGGAGCCTCTTACCATGAGTGATGGGGCATGTTATCAGTAGTGATGGGACCTGTTATCAATTGTGATGGGGCATGTTATCAGTAGTGATGGAGCTTGTTATCAGTAGTGATGAGGCCTGTTATCAGTAATGATGGGCCTGTTATCAGTAGTGATGGGGACTGTTATCAGTTGTGATGGAGCTTGTTATCAGTAGTGACGCGGCCTGTTATCAGTAGTGATGGGCCTGTTATCAGTAGTGATGGAGTTTGTTATCAGTAGTGATGGGGCCTGTTATCAGTTGTGATTGACCTTGTTATCAGTAGTTATGCGACCTGTTATCATTAGTGATGGAGCTTGGTATCATTCATGATGGGGCTTGTTGGCAGTAGTCATGGGGCCTGTTATCAGTAGTGGTGGGGCCTGTTATCCTCTTAGTGCAGAGATCCCGCTAGCGGGATCAAATTCGACAACATCCGGTGACATCGGAGCGTGCCAAATTCAAAATACAAAATCGTAATATTAAACATTCATGAAAATACAAGTGTCATACATGATTCTTTAGCTGAGAATCTTGGTAATCGAACTGCATTGTCAGATTTCAAAAAGGCTTTACGGCAAAAGCATTCGACTGTTTGAGGACAGCGCCTCACATTAAGCATATTTTACAAACCAGCGCAGGCGTCACAAAATAACAAATAGCTGTAAAATAAATCACTTACTGTAATGGAAATTATATGATTAAAGGTTTGGCTAAATGATTTCACTCAGAAACCATATAACCCATTGAAATGTATTTGAAATTATAAAGGCTATAATAATGGGTTAAAAACTATATTCCAATACTGTGTGTGAAGACACTGTTACCACTTCAAAATGAGCAGGGCAGAGTTGATAAGATGACCTTGGGAAAGGAACAGGAGAAGATGTCTCCCTAAGTTAGGGAGAGAAACAACGGCCTGGGAACAGCTAGGCTGACAAAAGGTAAGGAGACAGGTTGTCTGGGTACTGTGGAAAAATACAGCCGCCTAAATCTGGGTGGAATTCTCTACCGAGTGTGTGTGTGTGTGTGTGTGTGTGTGTGTGTGTGTGTGTGTGTGTGTGTGTGTGTGTGTGTGTGTGTGTGTGTGTGTGTGTGTGTGTGTGTGTGTGTGTGTGTGTGTGTGTGTGTGTGTGTGTTAATATAAAAGGCTTTGTACATTGTAAGGATTTCAGAGCTCTCATAAATAAACGTTTTGACCCTTGTAGGCTGGCTATCCGTCTGCTTCATTCAACCAGAATCTTACACCCTCTGGGGGGGCAGACTGAGTAGTTTAATTGAAGTTCGGTTTAACTTGTTATGGATAGGGGGCAGTATTTTCACGGCCGGATAAAAAACGTACCCAATTTAATCTGATTATTACTCCTGCCCAGAAACTAGAATATGCATATAATTATTAGCTTTGGATAGAAAACACTCCAAAGTTTCTAAAACTGTTTGAATGGTGAGTATAACAGACCTCATTTGGCAGGCCAAAACCTGAGAAGATTCTGTACAGGAAGTACCCTATCTGAACATTTCTTGGCCTTCTTGATCATCTCTATCCAAAACAGGGGATCTCTGCTGTTACGTGACACTTCCTACGGCTCCCATGGGCTCTCAGAAGGCGGCAAAAAGCTGAATGGTGGCTTTGCAGGCCCTGGCTGGTCGGTCAGAGTACTCTGAGACTGAGGCGCGTGCACGAGTCGACTCCATGTTTACTTTCTCTCTCTTTGAACGAAAACAACCACTCCCGGTCGGAATATTATCGCTTTTTTACGAGAAAAATGGCATAAAAATTGATTTTAAACAGCGGTTGACATGCTTCGAAGTACGGTAATGGAATATTTAGATTTTTTTTGTCACGAAACGCGTCGGGCACGTAACCCTTCGTCACCCTTGGATAGTGTCTTGAACGCACGAACAAAACGCCGCTATTTGGATATAACTATGGATTATTTGGAACCAAACCAACATTTGTTATTGAAGTAGAAGTCCTGGGAGTGCATTCTGACGAAGAACAGGAAAGGTAATCAAACTTTTCTAATAGTAAATCGGAGTTTGGTGAGGGTCAAACTTGGTGGGTGTCAAAATAGCTAGCCTGTGATGGCGTGCTATCTACTCAGATTATTGCAAAATGTGCTTTCACCGAAAAGCTATTTTAAAATCGGACATAGCGAGTGCATAAAGGAGTTCTGTATCTAGAATTCTTAAAATAATTTTTATGTTTTTTGTGAACGTTTATCGTGAGTAATTTAGTAAATTCACCGGAAGTGTTCGGTGGGAATGCTAGTTCTGAACGTCACATGCTAATGTAAAAAGCTGTTTTTTGATATAAATATGAACTTGATTGAACAAAACATGCATGTATTGTATAACATAATGTCCTAGGCGTGTCATCTGATGAAGATCAAAGGTTAGTGCTGCATTTAGCTGTGGTTTTGTTTTTTGTGACATTATATGCTAGCTTGAAAAATGGGTGTCTGATTATTTCTGGCTGGGTACTCTGCGGACATAATCTAATGTTTTGCTTTCGCTGTAAAGCCTTTTTGAAATCGGACAGTGTGGTTAGATAAAGGAGAGTCTTGTCTTTAAAATGGTGTAAAATAGTCATATGTTTGAAAAATTGAAGTTTTTGGATTTTTGAGGAATTTGTAATTCGCGCCACGCCTATCATTGGATATTGGAGCAGGTGTTCCGCTAGCGGAACGTCTAGATGTAAGTTAAGAACATTGATAACTTAATTCACGTAACACTTACTTTTGAAGATCTTCCTCTGTTGGCAATCCCAAGAGTCCCAGCAACACAATGAATGGTCGTTTTGTTCAATAAAGTCCTTCTTTATATCCCAAAAACACTGTTTAGTTGGCGCCATTGAATTCAATAATCCAGTCCTTCAACATGCATACAAAGGGATCGTCCAAACGAGTCAAACGATGTTTTTTATTCATCCTCAGGTTGTCTAATATCTAAATAAATGATAATATTTCAGACGGAGTTTACTATGTTCAATAGCAAAGCAAAGGAAAGGAACGAAGAGCGCTACTTTTGCCCTGGTGCTCAACTTGGAAAGACTACAAATACTTCTTAATTTTACAAAAAAACAAACATAAAACCTTGTATAAAGACTGTTGACATCTACTGGAAGCCATAGGAACTGCAATCTGGGAGGTGGAAATTAGATCTTTCAATAGCATTGCATTGGAAGTCATTTGGAGCCCATTTTTTTATTTCCGGATCGATTTTCCTCGGGTTTATGCCTGCTATATCAGTTATGTTATACTCACAGACATCATTTTAACCTCTTACATCTAGACGTTCCGCTAGCGGAACACCTGCTCCAATATCCAATGATAGGCGTGGCGCGAATTACAAATTCCTCAAAAATACAAAAACTTCAATTTTTCAAACATATGACTATTTCACAGCATTTTAAAGACAAGACTCTCCTTTATCTAACCACACTGTCCGATTTCAAAAAGGCTTTACAGCGAAAGCAAAACATTAGATTATGTCAGCAGAGTACCAAGCCAGAAATAATCAGACACCCATTTTTCAAGCTAGCATATAATGTCACAAAAACCCAGAAGACAGCTAAATGCAGCACTAACCTTTGATGATCTTCATCAGATGACACACCTAGGACATTATGTTATACAATACATGCATGTTTTGTTCAATCAAGTTCATATTTATATCAAAAAACTGCTTTTTACATTAGCATGTGACGTTCAGAACTAGCATACTTCCGGGGAATTTGCTAACAATTTACTAAATTACTCACGATAAACGTTCACAAAAAGCATAACAATTATTTTAAGAATTATAGATACAGAACTCCTCTATGCACTCGATATGTCCGATTTTAAAATAGCTTTTTGGTGAAAGCACATTTTGCAATATTCTAAGTACATAGCCCAGCCATCACGGGCTAGCTATTTAGACACCCGGCAAGTTTAGCACTCACCAATATCAGATTTACTATTATAAAAGTTTGATTACCTTTGATGTTCTTTGTCAGAATGCACTCCCAGGACTGCTACTTCAATAACAAATTTTGGTTTGGTCCAAAATAATCCATCGTTATATCCGAATAGCGGCGTTTTGTTTGTGCGTCCCAGACACTATCCGAAGTGTAAATAAGGGTCACGAGCATGGCGCAATTCGTGACAAAAAAAATCTAAATATTCCATTACCGTACTTCAAAGCATGTCAACCGCTGTTTAAAATCCATTTTTATGCCATTTGTCTCGTAAAAAAGCGATAATATTCCGACCGGGAATCTGCGTTTAGGTAAACAGAGGAAAGAAAACAAAGCATTCGGTCGACGCGGGCACGCGCCTGAGTCTCACAGTACTGTAACCAGCCACTATCCAAACGCGCTACTTTTTTTCAACCAGAGCCTGCAAAGCCACGATTCAGCTTTTTGCCGCCTTCTGAGAGCCCATGGGAGCCGTAGGAAGTGTCACGTAACAGCAGAGATCCTCTGTAATGGATAGAGATGCCCTAGAAGGAGAACAAATTGTCAGACAGGGCACTTCCTGTATAGAATCTTCTTAGGTTTTGGCCTGCCATATGAGTTCTGTTATACTCACAGACACCATTCAAACAGTTTTAGAAACTTTAGGGTGGTTTCTATCCAAAGCCAATAATTATATGCATATTCTAGTTACTGGGCTGGAGTAGTAACCAGATTAAATCGGGTACGTTTTTTATCCAGCCGTGTCAATACTGCCCCCTAGCCCTAACAGGTTAATCTAACCACACTGTCCGATTTCAAAAAGGCTTTACAACGAAAGCAAAACATTAGATTATGTCAGCAGACTACCCAGCCAGAAATAATCAGACACCCATTTTTCAAGCTAGCATATAATGTCACATAAACCCAAGCCACAGCTAAATGCAGCACTAACCTTTGAGGAACTTCATCAGATGACAACCCTAGGACATTATGTTATACAATACATGCATGTTTTATTCAATCAAGTTCATATTTATATCAAAAACCAGCTTTTTACATTAGCATGTGACTAGCATTCCGACCGAACACTGCCGGTGAATTTACTAAATTACTCACGATAAACGTTCACAAAAAACATAAAAATTATTTTAAGAATTATAGATACAGAACTCCTCTATGCACTCGATATGTCCGATTTTAAAATAGCTTTTCGGTGAAAGCACATTTTGCAATATTCTAAGTAGATAGCCCGGCATCACAGGGCTAGCTATTTAGACACCCAGCAAGTTTAGCACTCACCAAAGTCAGATTTACTATAAGAAAAATGTTATTACCTTTGCTGTTCTTCGTCAGAATGCACTCCCAGGACTTGTACTTCAATAACAAATGTTGGTTTGGTCCCAAATAATCCATTGTTATATCCAAATAGCGGCGTTTTGTTCGTGCGTTCAAGACACTATCTGAAAGGGTAAATAAGGGTGACGAGCATGGCGCATTTTGTGACAAAAAATTCTAAATATTCCATTACCGTACTTCGAAGCATGTCAACCGCTGTTTAAAATCAATTTTTATGCCATTTTTCTCGTAAAAAAGCGATAATATTCCGACCGGGAAAGCGTGTATACGTACAAAGAGAGAGAAAATAAAAACATCTCGTGCCCTCGTGCACGAGCCTGAGTCTCAGAGTACTCTGACCAGCCACTATCCAAACGCGATAATGTGTTTCAGCCTGGGGCTGCCTCGATATCATTCAGCTTTTTCCCGGGCTCTGCGAGCCTATGGGAGCCGTAGGAAGTGTCACGTTACAGCAAAGATCCTCAGTCTTCAATAAAAAGAGCCAAGATGAACAACAACTTGTCAGACAGGCCACTTCCTGTTCAGAATCTTCTCAGGTTTTTGCCTGCCATATGAGTTCTGTTATACTCACAGACACCATTCAAACAGTTTTAGAAACTTTAGGGTGTTTTCTATCCAAAGCCAATAATTATATGCATATTCTAGTTACTGGGCAGGAGTAGTAACCAGATTAAATCGGGTACGTTTTTTATCCGGCCGTGTAAATACTGCCACCTAGCCCTAACAGGTTAACACAATGTAAAAATCTAATGATTTATAATTGAAATAGCATCGGCGACCGAGAAAAACAAATTGGTACAATTTAAGGCCTGTACAGCAGGAAAAGTGTGGCTCCTTTGAAGAATCTCAAATATAAAATATATTTTGATTTGTTTAACCTGTTAGGGCTAGGGGGCAGCATTTGCACGTCTGGATAAAAAAAATGTACCCGATTTAATCTGGTTACTAATCCTACCCAGTAACTAGAATATGCATATACTTATTATATATGGATAGAAAACACTCTAGAGTTTCTAAAACTGTTTGAATGGTGTCTGTGAGTATAACAGAACTCATTTGGCAGGCAAAACCCTGAGACATTTTCTGACAGGAAGTGGATACCTGATGTGTTGTATTACCTTTAAACCTATCCCATTGAAAAACACAGGGGCTGAGGAATATTTTGGCACTTCCTATTGCTTCCACTAGATGTCACCAGCCTTTACAAAGTGTTTTGAGTCTTCTGGAGGGAGATCTGACCGAACAAGAGCCATGGAACGATGATGTCCCATTAGACACCTGGCGCGCGAGTTCATGTTGGGTACCCTCGTTCCAATACGTTATAAAAGAGTATGCATTCGTCCACCTTGAATATTATTCATGTTCTGGTTAAAAAAGGCCCTAATGATTTATGCTATACAACGTTTGACATGTTTGAACGAACGTAAATATATTTTTTCCCCTCGTTCATGACGAGAAGTTCGGCTGGCTTAGATCATGTGCTAACAAGACGGAGATTTTTGGACATAAATGATGAGCTTTTTTGAACAAAACTACATTCGTTATGGACCTGTGATACCTGGAAGTGACATCTGATGAAGAGAATCAAAGGTAATGGATTATTTACATAGTATTTTCGATTTTAGATCTCCCCAACATGACGTCTAGTCTGTATCGCAACGCGTATTTTTCTGGGCGCGGTGCTCAGATTATTGCAAAGTGTGATTTCCCAGTAAGGTTATTTTTAAATCTGGCAAGTTGATTGCGTTCAAGAAATGTAAATCTATAATTCTTTAAATGACAATATAATATTTTACCAATGTTTTCTAATTTTAATTATTTAATTTGTGACGCTGACTTGACTGCCGGTTATTGGAGGGAAACGATTTCCTCAACATCAATGCCATAGTAAAACGCTGTTTTTGGATATAAATATGAACTTGATAGAACTAAAAATGCATGCATTGTCTAACATAATGTCCTAGGAGTGTCATCTGATGGAGATTGTAAAAGGTTAGTGCATCATTTTAGCTGGTTTTATGGTTTTGGTGACCCTGTCTTTGAATTGACAAAACATTACACACAACTCTTGTAAATGTATTGTCCTAACATACTCTAAATTTATGCTTTCGCTGTAAAACCTTTTTGAAATCGTAAAACGTGGTTAGATTAAGGAGATGTTTATCTTTCAAAGGGTGTAAAATAGTTGTATGTTTGAAAAATTTGAATTTTGACATTTATTTGGATTCAAATTTGCCGCTCTTGAAATGCCTCAGCTGTTGATGTAGTGCACCATGGGTAGCACGCTAGTGTCCCACCTAGCCCATAGAGGTTAACACTTTTTTGGTTACTACATGATTCCATATGTGTTATTTCATAGTTTTGATATCTTCACTATTAGTATGTAGAAAATAGTAAAAATAAAGAAAAACTCTTGAATGAGTAGGTGTGTCCAAACTTTTGACTGGCACTCTAGATGGCGGAGGCTCAATCAAGCTTGTCGTCTTGACTACTTTCTCATGTCATTCTCGATGGCACCAAAAGTAAAAAAAATAAAAAAATAAGTGTTGATGGGGTGCAGAATGCAGTCAGACCATCAAATAATTGGCACATACATTACTCTTACAGAATTTCCATGTTGGTGAGGATATTGTAAATTTAATCAAAGCCTATCGGATGACAACTTGTTTTTAACCAGGACAGAAGAATTCATAACTGACTTTTTCCACCATAACATAGGTACAGCAGATCCACTTATTGTATGGGACACTTCTAAATGTGCCTTTTGCAATTCAATACTCATCTTTAAAACTAAAGCAATTTAGGTCAAAATAATTCATATTAACAAAGGAAATTGAAGGACTAACAGTACAGATAGATAGTAATAAAACTGTACCATAGAGGCTCAGAATACATTAAAGGAAAACCCAAATGGAAATGGTGGAACTTATTCAAGAAAGATCAAGTGTAATGTATTAGAAAAAATAAAGCGAAATTAATGGAATATGGGGGAAAATGCACCAAATTATTTTTTTTATCTTCAACAGAGAAATGCTACCAAAAATAATTTCAGAGGAGGAATGTCTTCATGCAATTAAAGCCTTTAAGTCTGGGGAAACTCCAGGGCTGTTTGGCACACCAGTTGAGGTGTACCAAACCCTTTTTGATGTACTCATAGGACCATTATTAGCATGTTTTAACAACACCTATAAAAAATGTTAGATTATCATTATCATCATCAAGAAGTTCTGATTTCATATTTACTGAAACAGGACCCAACTGGTAAATATTCAGTCCATTTAAAAAATTGGAGCCCCCAGCCTTCCGAGTGGTGCAACAGTCCAAGGCACTGCATCGCAGCGCTTGAGACATCACTACAGACCCCGGTTCGATCCCAGGTTGTGTCACAACTGGCCGTCACCGGGAGTCTCATAGGGCGGCGCACAATTTGCCCAGTGTTGTCCAGGTTAGGGGAGGTTTTGGCTGGGGGGCTTTACTTGGCTCATCGTGCTCTAGTGACTCCTTTTGGCGTACCGGGCGCCTGCAGGCTGACCTCGGTTATCAGTTGATCGGCGGGTGATTAAGAAGCGTGGTTTGGCGGGTCATGTTTCGGAGGACAAATGACTCGACATTAGCCTCTCCAGAGCCCGTTGATGAGTTGCAGCGATGAGACAAGATCGTAATAGGATACAATAGGATATCACGAAATTTGGGAGAAAAAGGCGGTAAAAAAATATATAATAATAAAAAGTAATTTAGAGGCCTCTTACACTTCAGTGTTGTGATGATACAATTCTAGCAAAATGCATAGCGCACCGAATTACAAAGGTATTCTCGAATATTATTCACCCTAATCAGACAGGTTTGTTACATGGACAATACATTGGAGATAATATAAGACAAGTACGGGAAACAATAGAACCTTGTGAAAAATCTGGGAAACCAGGCCCGGAATTCATAGCTGACTTTGAAAAGGCTTTTGATAAAAAACGACTGGAATAAATATATAATTGCCTGGAATATTTACATTTTGGAGAAAGTCTTATACAATGGGTTAAAGTTATGTGTAGTAACCTAAAGTGTAAAATAGAAAAGGGTGTGTCAAGGTAGTTTTGGTACCAGTCTGTTTAGTTAACATTACACTGTTGTAAAAATGACATGGATTATAAGCCGGCCTCCTTCAGCTCTTTTGTATGTTTCACCGGTACCCAGGTGAAGTTGACTTTAAGAAGGATGTTTGTGTTGTGGAGGTACATTTTACATTTACATTTTAGTCATTTAGCAGACGCTCTTATCCAGAGCGACTTACAGTATTGAATGCATACATTTCATACATTTGGCGGTTTTCCCAAATAGCACCCTATATTCCCTTTATAGTGCACTAGGGTCCTGGTCAAAGTAGTGCACTAGGGTCCTGGTAGAAAGTAGTGCACTAGGGTCCTGGTAGAAAGTAGTGCACTAGGGTCCTGGTTAAAGTAGTGCACTAGGGTCCTGGTCAAAGTAGTGCACTAGGGTCCTGGTAGAAAGTAGTGCACTAGGGTCCTGGTAGAAAGTAGTGCACTAGGGTCCTGGTTAAAGTAGTGCACTACGGTCCTGGTTAAAGTAGTGCACTAGGGTCCTGGTAGAAATAGTGCACTAGGGTCCTGGTTAAAGTAGTGCAGCAGGGTCCTGTTTAAAGTAGTGCACCAGCATCCTGGTTAAAGTAGTGCACTATTAAGGGAACATGGTGCCATTTGTGAAGCCTCCTACATGTGCCGATGTCTCTTTAGATACTTATCTGATCTTTTACCACATGTCCATTATTATCCAATGGAACGATGATTAATTAGTTCTGCATGTTTCCACATGTCCATTATTATCCAATGGAACGATGATGAACTAGTTCTGCATGTTACCACATGTCCATTATTATCCAATGGAACGATGATTAATTAGTTCTGCATGTTTCCACATGTCCATTATTATCCAATGGAACGATGATGAACTAGTTCTGCATGTTTCCACATGTCCATTATTATCCAATGGAACAATGATGAACTAGTTCTGCATGTTTCCACATGTCCATTATTATCCAATGGAACGATGATGAACTAGTTCTGCATGTTTCCACATGTCCATTATTATCCAATGGAACGATGATGAACTAGTTCTGCATGTTTCCACATGTCCATTATTATCCAATGGAACGATGATGAATTAGTTCTGCATGTTACCACATGTCCATTATTATCCAATGGAATGATGATGAACTAGTTCTGCATGTTTCCACATGTCCATTATTATCCAATGGAACGATGATGAACTAGTTCTGCATGTTTCCAAACAGGGAAAGAGAAACTGTAGATAACTGCCATGATTAAAAACAGACATGAGATGTGCAGGGGTTATTTCAGGTCAGGCTCACTAGCATGGTGACTATAGTAGCTGCTTTTATTCATCCTATTTCACACTTGTACATGTGTGAGTTGGACATGTGTTTCTTGTATATCCCAACACCCACAGAGAACTGGGGTCTTTAGACAGGGTCAGACATTATTAACAGCATTCCTGGAGCCATTGAGGTTAAGTGCCTTGATCAGAGGCACAATGACAAATATTTTTGAAGGTGGTTTGGAGCCTACCCAAAAAGAAGGGGTTAAATATGTGTCCGAAATATCTATATCTATCTATATATTTCCTGGGCTTTATTATACTGTATAGTCTACTGCAAGATATGGGATAGACACTTCAAAACCTTGTTTCTTATATTTTATTTTTTGACTGTATTTTTGGCCATTTATGAATGTGTTATTCAATGCATTTCTATGGGCTATAGTAGTAAAGGCCAAATTCAATATATTTTTTAATAAATATATTTTTATGCTACTTAAAGGCATCCTAAAATTCCAAATCAAATAGCTAATTGATCCATAGTATGACATTAAAACAATTCCATATGTCACCTTAGAGAGACCATGCAAGTAGAGATAAGAAGTAAGAAACTAGCAGAAAGGTTACATTTGATCAACCAACTGATAAGGCACTGTCACGGGTGTCGTTGGGTAGAGACGACCAAAACGCAGCAGGAATGTGGATGCTCATCTTGATTATTTATTAAATAAGGTGAACACCAAAAACAACAAAAACGAAGAACGACAGAAGACAGTTTAACAGGCTATAATAACAACAGCAGTGCTAAAGATAACTACCCACAAAATCCCCAGGTGAAAACAAGCATCTAATATATGACTCCCAATCATACAAAACAAATACCCTTCTGCCACGTCCTGACCAAATTATAATACAATTACTCCCTCTGCTGGTCAGGACGTGACAGGCACAGCATTGTAGATAACAACTAGACCATATAACAGTTGAACAGGGCAGAGACACGGCGTTGTCTCTTCCTGGATTTGACTACAGGTGTGACCTGAAGTAGACTAAACACTGTAGCTGGTGTTGATGTAATGACTCCCTCTAGACTCAGTCCTTCTCCTCAGGAGGTGCGTTTCCAGTATGGAAGTATGGAAATTCCAGTATCTGGGTACTCAGATTCTATTTACCTGTGTAAAAGTCAGTTTAGCTTACAAAACATTTGCTTAGCAACCGCACACCAACGTGATCTGTTGAACCCCAAAAAATTATAGTTTCAATATTTGCATAACCCTTGTGATTTAAGGGTAAAGGTGAGGGTAATTAAATCAGGATCAAATCCTCTGATCTCTTCAAGCTCATTAACGATAGGTTCTAATGCAACGAAATAGGAAAAAATGCCAAGGGGGTGAATACTTTTGCAAGGCACTGTATGCTAAATGCTTCACTCTCTTGCCTTTCAGAAGGATGTTTGTGTTGTGGGAGGTACATGTGGTTTTCTTCCCAAATAGCACCCTATTCCCTTTATAGTGCACTAGGGACCTGGTAGAAAGTAGTGCACTATTAAGGGAATAGGTTGCCATTTGTGACTCATACTACATGTGCCGATGTCTCTTTAGATACCTATCTTATCTTTCACCACATCTCCATTATTATCCAACTGAATGATGATGAACTAGTTCTGCATGTTTCCAAACAGGGAAAGAGAAACTGTAGATAACAATGGAGCAGAACGTTCTGTTTTCTCTTTTCCAAACTGGTTGAATGTCTATTTTTACCCTGTAACCCAACAACAAGTGGCTGATACTAACTCAAAGTCCTGCTGACTTCAGACTCTCTCTCTCTCTCTCTCTCTCGCTCGCTCTCTCAAATGTGAAATTAATCATACACAGACCAGAACACAGACCAGGGAGGGAGGGTAGTTGGAAAGGATATTACAGGAATTCTGGTATTTATATAACATTTCCCATAGAATACTTTTTTTGGGGGGGGGGGGGGTAGCTGGTCTCTGTATTACAGTTCTACCAATAATTCATACCACTGATAGACTATTATGAGCTGTTTTGACTGCAACTAGGCATTTATATAAGGTCATTTTGATTTTATACATGGTCATCCCTAGTTATAACCACTTATAACCATAGGTGAGTACATAAGGTGCTTCATCTCTGCAGATGAGCTGTGTATCTGGTCAAAATCACTGATACAGGCCCCCCTCCACCCTCTGATGATATATAGAAAGAAGAAAGCTGGATTCATATAAAGGTCCTATTTACCAAATTACTATGGGCAGAATTAGGTGTTATTGTTTGGACTGTTTGATTTTTTTTAAGGTCAATATTGTTACAGAAACAGATTTGTTATAAGAACAAGTTGATTTGACAAACTCATTCGAATGTGAATAATTGAATAAAGGTACTTTACCTCTGGAACTCAAACGACCCCAGTCGATAGATTGATGCTGTAGCTCTGCCACTTCCTCTGTGGATGATGTGTACTGAGAAACAGATATCTCTAACTTAAACAGAAATATTTTTATGGGGATTTGTATTCTTATGCTAATTAGATAATACTAAAATAAATGTGTGAAGCTTGAATTTTATTGTGCACACTATACATCCATTCCCCCTGTCACGAAGGGATATATGGCTGATTTAAGATGAAATCGTCAACCCTGTGTCACGTCCTGGCCAGTATATAAGGTTAATTGTTTTGTAGTTTGGTCAGGGCGTGGCAGGGGGTATTTGTTTTATGTGGTTCGGGGTGGTGTGTTTGTGTAAAGGGTGTTTGATTTAGTATTTTCGGGTTTTGGTTTATGTCTAGGTAGTTCTATGTGGAGTCTAGTGAGTGTATGTCTATGTTTGGTTAATTGGGGTTGGGACTCTCAGTTGAAGGCAGGTGTTGTCTATCTGCCTTTGATTGAGAGTCCCATATATTAGGGTGTGTTTGTGTGTGTGATTTGTGGGTGATTATTCTGTGTATAGCCTTGTGCCTTACCAGACTGTTTATTTGTCGAGTGTTCGTTTTTCGTGTTTTGTTATTTTGTATGTTCATTTTTGAGAGTAATTAAAAATCAAGATGAGCATTCACGTACCTGCTGCGTTTTGGTCCTCATTCACCGACAACAACCGTGACAGAACTACCCACCACCAAAGGACCAAGCAGCGGAGAAGAGGACAGAGGCAAGTGAGGGAGGAATGTTGGAGGCAGCCCCAAGAATTTTTTAGGGGGGGGCACAAGGGCTATTTGGCGGGGCGAGATTACAGCCCCAGGCCAGCTCCCCGTACCCTTGTAGGGCAGACTGGACAGGTCCCGTGCTTTGGGGTTGGGGCTGTGGTGAGGCCTGGGATTTTCAGGCCGGTAGGCAAGGTACCAGCGCCCCGCATGTGCCAGGGTGAAGTAGGCATCGAGCCGGAAGGGGTGATGCCAACCCTGCGCTCAAGACCGCCAGTGCGCCCTTTCGGTCCGGTGTTTCCCGCCAGACGCACTAGCATGGAGGTGCGTGTACATAATCTGGTAAGCCCAGTACCAGCACCACGCACCAGGCTACAAGTGCGTCAACCCAGCCTCGCCAGTCAACAGTCTTCATCAGAGCTGCCCGCCAGTCAACAGTCATCATCAGAGCTGCCCGCCAGTCAACAGTCATCGTCAGAGCTGCCCGCCAGTCAACAGTCATCGTCAGAGCTGCCCGCCAGTCAACAGTCATCGTCAGAGCTGCCCGCCAGTCAACAGTCATCGTCAGAGCTGCCCGCCAGTCAACAGTCATCGTCAGAGCTGCCCGCCAGTCAACAGTCGTCAGAGCTGCCCGCCAGTCAACAGTCGTCAGAGCTGCCCGCCAGTCAACAGTCGCCAGAGAGGTCAGACTGCGGTGAACTGCCGGAGTGGTCAGACTGCGCTGAACTGCCGGAGTGGCCAGACTGCGCTGAACTGCCGGAGTGGCCAGACTGCGCTGAACTGCCGGAGTGGCCAGACTGCGCTGAACTGCCGGAGTGGCCAGACTGCGCTGAACTGCCGGAGTGGCCAGACTGCGCTGAACTGCAGGAGTGGCCAGACTGCGCTGAACTGCCGGAGTGGCCAGACTGCGCTGAACTGCCGGAGTGGCCAGACTGCGCTGAACTGCCGGAGTGGCCAGACTGCGCTGAACTGCCGGACTGGCCAGACTGCCCTGAACTGCCGGATTGGCCAGACTGCCCTGAACTGCCGGAGTGGCCAGACTGCCCTGAACTGCCGGAGTGGCCAGACTGCCCTGAACTGCCGGAGTGGCCAGACTGCCCTGAACTGCCGGAGTGGCCAGACTGCCCTGAACTGCCGGAGTGGCCAGACTGCCCTGAACTGCCGGAGTGGCCAGACTGCCCTGAACTGCCGGAGTGGCCAGACTGCCCTGAATTTCCAGACTGCCCAGACTGCCCCGAATTTCCAGACTGCCCAGACTGTCCCGAATTGCCAGACTGCCCAGACTGTCCCGAATTGCCAGACTGCCCAGACTGTCCCGAATTGCCAGACTGCCCAGACTCTCCCGAATTGCCAGACTGCCCAGACTCTCCCGAATTGCCAGACTGCCCCGACTGCCCCCCGGCGATGCCAGACTGGCCCGACTGCCCCTCGGCGATGCCAGAGTGGCCCGACAGCCTGGAACGGCCGGAACCAGAGCCACCTCCAGAAATAGGTGGGTTGGGGAGGGGGGGTGTAGCACAGTGCCGTCGTTGACGGCAGCCACCCTCCCTTCCCTCCCTTTAGAAAAGGGGACTTTTTGTTGGTGTTGCTTGGGGTTATTTTTTGTTAAGGTGCTTCTGGGGTAGCACCTTTAAGGGGGGGGGGGTACTGTCACGTCCTGGCCAGTATATAAGGTTAATTGTTTTGTAGTTTGGTCAGGGCGTGGCAGGGGGTATTTGTTTTATGTGGTTCGGGGTGGTGTGTTTGTGTAAAGGGTGTTTGATTTAGTATTTTCGGGTTTTGGTTTATGTCTAGGTAGTTCTATGTGGAGTCTAGTGAGTGTATGTCTATGTTTGGTTAATTGGGGTTGGGACTCTCAGTTGAAGGCAGGTGTTGTCTATCTGCCTTTGATTGAGAGTCCCATATATTAGGGTGTGTTTGTGTGTGTGATTTGTGGGTGATTATTCTGTGTATAGCCTTGTGCCTTACCAGACTGTTTATTTGTCGAGTGTTCGTTTTTCGTGTTTTGTTATTTTGTATGTTCATTTTTGAGATGAATTAAAAATCAAGATGAGCATTCACGTACCTGCTGCGTTTTGGTCCTCATTCACCGACAACAACCGTGACACCCTGGTTTAGTCAACCCTGTTTTAGTCAACCGTTACATTACTTAGCACTTAATAGGCACTTTGAATGTTAAAATCTAAAGTATTTTTTATTTATTTATGAAGTTACACTTCTCAAAAGGCACCAAATTGGTCTCCTCTCCTCCTCCATCTGCTGTTTCTTTCTCTCCTCCTCCTCCTCTCTCAATTTTCTCTGAATCTTCTGGTACATCTCATTGGTGTAGTGCTCTCCTCCATTCATCTCTACCATCTCTTCTATCTTCCTCAGCAGCTCTTTGACCTGAAGACGGTCATCCTTCTGATCATTATTGAGACAATGATACTTTCCCCCACAACAGCTTTTCTGAAGTGGAACACAATCTTTTATATACTCCTTAATTGTTTTCCCGTTTAACCTATCTTTCAAAGTGAACAGAATTATGGCATACTTTGAGTTCTCTTTTCCAAATAAATCCTGGATCCACTTCACAGTCTTCCTTTCCTCCTCTGTAAACCTCCCCAGACTGATCACCAGCAGGAAGGCGTGGGGTCCTGGGACTGACTGTGCTATACTCCAGTCTGATCACCGGCAGGAGGGCGTGAGGTCCTGGGACTGACTGTTCTATACTCCAGTCTGATCACCGGCAGGAGGGCGTGAGGTCCTGGGACTGACTGTTCTATACTCCAGTCTGATCACCGGCAGGAAGGCGTGAGGTCCTGGGACTGACTGTTCTATACTCCAGTCTGATCACCGGCAGGAAGGCGTGGGGTCCTGGGACTGACTGTTCTATACTCCAGTCTGATCACTGGCAGGAAGGCGTGAGGTCCTGGGACTGACTGTTCTATACTCCAGTCTGATCACCGGCAGGAGGGCGTGAGGTCCTGGGACTGACTGTTCTATACTCCAGTCTGATCACCGGCAGGAAGGCGTGAGGTCCTGGGACTGACTGTTCTATACTCCAGTCTGATCACCGGCAGGAAGGCGTGAGGTCCTGGGACTGACTGTTCTATACTCCAGTCTGATCACCGGCAGGAAGGCGTGAGGTCCTGGGACTGACTGTTCTATACTCCTGACTATTTCCCTTTTAATATTTTCTTGAGACAAGGTTGTGTCAAAGATCCCCGGGGTGTCGATGACATCAATCTTCCTCACTTTCTCAGTCTGAGCAGTCACAGACACTGGAGAAGCCTCCACTTTAAACACCTTTTTACCCAGGTTGGTGTTTCCTGTTGCACTCTTCCCTGCTCCAGTCTCCCCCACCAGAAGTATCCTCAGATCTGCTGGCTGCTCTGAATCTGTGGAAATGCAAATTGTAATGCGGTTTCATGATTATGTTGGGTTTTGAAAATGTGAAATATACTTATTCATGTCAATAAGTACGGGGGGAAAATGACTAAATGACTAAAATGTAAATGTAATGATGGAGTGCTAAGGTTTAGAGGGTCTACACCAGAAGTTAAGGGTTATAGGAGGAAGGTATATAGTGTGTGCAACTAAACTTGGAATGTGTTGAGTACAGGGAAGCGATCACATGTGGCAGGCATTGATAAGGGAAGACGGGTGGAGATCTGTCACTGAGGGAGAGAGGGTAATGTATAATGTTTACATTATGTCAGGATATGTTATTGTTAGCCATCAGGGATCCTCTGGGAGGAGAAGAGACACAGTCTGGTACCAATAACCATGACAGCCTTGAGTTGGGGAGGAGTGAGTACTTTGGGGTAGAGGTCAGGTTAGATGAAGTGAGGAAGAACAGATATCACTAAGGTTCTGTCTAGCAACAGAGATGCATTGGATGTTCAGTTATGGAGGAGGAGACACAGCCTAGGAGAAAGGGTAAAATATCAGTGCTTGTGTGAAATGTTTTTTGTCTGAATTACAGCTGTAACGACACTTTGGGAAGAATTAAACTTGGTTAAGCTTCTCTCAACTGATAATTGGAACCTAACAAGTATCAGTTACTAAAATAATTCAATTAGATTAACAGTGACATCTTTATTAGCTACCAAAGTAAAATAAATGAACTCCATCGCAGTAGTGAGTCCGTGAGCCACTTTGTAACATGGACCATTACAGTAGTGAGTCACTGAGCCACTTTAACATGGACCATTACAGTAGTGAGTCACTGAGCCACTTTGTAACATGGACCATTACAGTAGTGAGTCACTGAGCCACTTTGTAACATGGACCATTACAGTAGTGAGTCACTGAGCCACTTTGTAACATGGACCATTACAGTAGTGAGTCACTGAGCCACTTTGTAACATGGACCATTACAGTAGTGAGTCACTGAGCCACTTTGTAACATGGACCATTACAGTAGTGAGTCACTGAGCCACTTTGTAGCATGGACCATTACAGTAGTGAGTCACTGAGCCACTTTGTAACATGGACCACTACAGTGGTGAGTCACTGAGCCACTTTGTAACATGGACCACTACAGTGGTGAGTCACTGAGCCACTTTGTAACATGGAACACTACAGTATTGAGTCACTGAGTCGTTTTGTAACATGGACCATTGCAGTAGTGAGTCACTGAGCCACTTTGTAACATGGACCACTACAGTATTCAGTCACTTTGTAACATGGACCATTGCAGTAGTGAGTCACTGAGCAACTTTATAACATTGAACATTGCAGTAGAGTCACTGAGCCACTTTGTAACATGGACCATTGCAGTAGTGAGTCACTGAGTCACTTTATAACATGGACCATTGCAGTAGTGAGTCACTGAGCCACTTTGTAACATGGACCACTACAGTATTGATTCACTTTGTAACATGGACCATTGCAGTAGTGAGTCACTGAGCAACTTTATAACATTGAACATTGCAGTAGAGTCACTGAGCCACATTGTAACATGGACCATTGCAGTAGTGAGTCACTGAGTCACTTTATAACATGGACCCTTACAGTAGTGAGTCACTGAGCCACTTTGTAACATGGACCATTACAGCAGTGAGTTCTTGTGCAGCTTGTTGTTTGCTCTTTGCATGCACATATAGGGGAACACCCCCCTATCCACATTGACGGGACCGCAGTGGAGAATGTGGAAAGCTTCAAGTTCCTCGGCGTACACATCACTGACAAACTGAAATGGTCCACCCACACAGACAGTGTTTTGAAGAAGGCGCAACAGTGCTTCTTCAACCTCAGGAAGCTGAAGAAATTTGGCTTGACACCAAAAACCCTCACAAACTTTTATAGATTAACAATTGAGAGCATCCTGTATCACCGCCGGGTACCGCAACTACACTGCCCGCAATCGCAGGGCCCTCCAGAGGGTGGTGCAGTCTGCACAACGCATCACTGGGGGCAAACTACCTTCCCTCCAGGACACCTACCCGGTGTCACAGTAAGGCCAACAAGATCACCAAGGACAACAACCACCCAAGCCAATGCCTGTTCACAACGCTATCATCCAGAAGGCGAAGTCAGGACCAGTGCATCAAAGCTGGGACCGAGAGACTGAAAAACAGCTTCTATCTCAAGGCCATCAGACTGTTAAATACTGTTAAATAGCCATCACTAGCATGTTAAAGGCTGCTGCCCTATAAACATAGACTTGGAATCACTGGCTACTTTAACAATGGAACACTAGACACTTTATTGATGTTTACATGTTTGCATTACTCATCTCATATGTATACACAACCGGTCTAAAGTTTAAAAACCCCTACTCATTCAAAGGTTTTTCTATATTTTTACTATTTTCTTCACTGTAGAATGATTGTGTAGACATCAAAACTATGAAATAACACATATGGAATCATGTAGTAACCAAAAAAGTGATAAACAAATCAAAAGATTCTTCAAATAGCCATCCTTTGCCCTGATGACAGCTTTGAACAATCTTGGCATTCTCTCAACCAGCTTTACCGGGAATGCTTTTCCAACAGTCTTGAAGGAGTTCCCACATATGCTGAGCACTTGTTGGCTGCTTTTCCACTCTGCGGTCCGACTCATCCCAAACCATCTCAATTTGGTTGAGGTCGGGGGATTGTGGAGGCCAGGTCATCTGATGCAGCACTCCATCACTCTCCTTTTTGGTAAAATAGCCCTTATCCAGCCTGGAGGTGTGTTGGGTCATTGTCCTGTTGAAAAACAAATGATAGTCCCACTAAGCCCAAACCAGCTGGGATGGTGTATCGCTGCAGAATGCTGTGGTAGCCATGCTGGTTAAGCGTGCCTTGAATACTAAATAAATCACAGACAGTGTCACCTGCAATGCACCCCCACACCATAACATCTCCTCCTCCTCCATGCTTTACAGTGGGAAATACACATGCTGAGATCATCCGTTCACCTACATCGCATCTCACAAAGACTGGAACCAAAAATCTCCAATTTGGACTGCAGACCATAGGACAAATTTCCACCGGTCTGATGTCCATTGCTCGTGTTTCTTGAACCAAGCAAGCCTCTTCTTCTTATTGGTGTCCTTTAGTAGTGGTTTCTTTGCAGCAATTCGACCATGAATAGCTGATTCACACAGTCTCCTCTGAACAGTTGATGGTGAGATGTGTTACTTGCACTCTGTGAAGCATTTATTTGGGCTGCAATTGCTGAGGCTGGTAACTCTAATGAACTTATCCTCTGCAGCAGAGGTAACTCTGGGTCTTCCATTCCTGTGGCGTTCCTAATGAGAGGCAGTTTCATCATAGCGCTTGATGGTTTTTGCGACTGCACTTGAAGAAACTTTCAAAGTTCTTTACATTTTTATGGATTGACTGACCTTCATGTCTTTAAATAATGATGGACTGTCATTTCTCTTTGCTTATTTGAGCTGTTCTTACCATAATATGAACTTGGTCTTTTACCAAATAGTGCTATGTTCTGTATACCACCCCTACCTTGTCACAATACAACTGATTGGCTCAAACGCAAGGAAAGAGGTAACAATCCTAGATGTGTGGGGACTATAAAGAGAGTATTGATATTTGGTATAACTGTAGAGGTAACAATCCTAGATGTGTGTACTATAAAGAGATTAATGATATTTGGTATAACTGTAGAGGTAACAATCCTAGATGTGTGGGGACTATATCTTGTATAAGGATGAAATAGTATGAAAAAATTCATCAAAATAACTTTTTTTATGAAAATATTTCAATCATTATTTTAATATGTTGGTAACACATTGTATGAAAGTGATAATGCCCTCGAAGCCGGTGTTTGAAGGATATATTGGCACTGTGACATGATTTACAACACCTAACAACACCCATGCCAATAACACTGGCTTGTCTGGGATTATCACTTAAATCAAAAAAAATTCGCAGCAATTTTACTTAAAAAAAATCTAAACTATAAGATAGTAATGCTATGTGCTATAACTGTCGTTAAACACAGTACATTCCCTTCTCAGGTCAACATAATGTTCCCATAAAATGTAAGGTAAGATGTAAAATCCAATTATATTCTAAACATGGTTATTTATGCATGAAGGTCAACAGACCTGGTATCAATTAAATATTTACTTAATGTTGTGCTATAGATGTTAATAAACTGTAGATTGTTGTACAACATTTAATTAGTAAGGTAGTTAAGCTGAATACTCACTTTTATGATATTTGACTCATTATACATCTGCCAATGTCTCTTAAGATACCTATCTTATCTATTACAACATGTTCATTATTATCCAATGGAACGAGGATGAACTAGTTCTGCATGTTTCCACATGTCCATTATTATCCAATGGAACGATGATGAACTAGTTCTGCATGTTACCACATGTCCATTATTATCCAATGGAACCATGATGAACTAGTTCTGCATGTTACCACATGTCCATTATTATCCAATGGAATGATGATGAACTAGTTCTGCTTGTTACCACGTGTCCATTATTATCCAATGGAACGATGATGAACTAGTTCTGCATGTTACCACATGTCCATTATTATCCAATGGAACGATGATGAACTAGTTCTGCACGTTACCACATGTCCATTATTATCCAATGGAACGATGATGAACTTGTTCTGCACGTTACCACATGTCCATTATTATCCAATGGAACGATGATGAACTAGTTCTGCACGTTACCACATGTCCATTATTATCCAATGGAACGATGATGAACTAGTTCTGCACGTTTCCACATGTCCATTATTATCCAATGGAACGATGATGAACTAGTTCTGCACGTTACCACATGTCCATTATTATCCAATGGAATGATGATGAACTAGTTCTGCATGTTACCACATGTCCATTATTATCCAATGGAACGATGATGAACTAGTTCTGCACGTTACCACATGTCCATTATTATCCAATGGAACGATGATGAACTAGTTCTGCACGTTACCACATGTCCATTATTATCCAATGGAACGATGATGAACTAGTTCTGCACGTTACCACATGTCCATTATTATCCAATGGAACGATGATGAACTAGTTCTGCATGTTTCCACATGTCCATTGTTATCCAATGGAACGATGATGAATTAGTTCTGCATGTTACCACATGTCCATTATTATCCAATGGAACGATGATGAACTAGTTCTGCATGTTTCCACATGTCCATTATTATCCAATGGAACGATGATGAACTAGTTCTGCATGTTTCCACATGTCCATTATTATCCAATGGAACGATGATGAACTAGTTCTGCATGTGTCCACATGTCCATTATTATCCAATGGAACGACGATGAACTAGTTCTGCATGTTTCCAAACAGGGAAAGAGAAACTGTAGATAACTGCCATGATTAAAAACAGTCATGAGATGTGCAGGGGTTATTTCAGGTCAGGCTCACTAGCATGGTGACTATAGTAGCTGCTTTTATTCATCCTATTTCACACTTGTACATGTGTGAGTTGGACGTGTGTTTCTTGTATATCCCAACAGCCGCAGAAAGATGGGGTCTTTAGCCAGGGTCAGACATTATTAACGACATCCCTGGAGCCATTGAGGTTAAGTGCCTTGTTCAAGGGCACAATGAAAAAAAAATCAGGAAGCCGTACAGAACAACACAATGGCCTGGATTCAATCCAAGGTGTGTTACACAGCAATATACTAGAAAGCTGACAATTCCCCCAAGGCAATTTCCCAATTCACAGAGATCACATTTATGGTAAATGCATACGAATGTCTGCAGAAGTTGCATTGTCAGCTGTCTGGCTCTATACCACGCCTTGTATTGAATCCCAGCCTATGTGTGTCTATACGGTATTGGATTGAATCCCAGCCTATGTGTGTCGATACAGTATTGGACTGAATCCCAGCCTATGTTTATTTATTTGTATTTTTTATTTCACCTTTATTTAACCAGGTAGGCAAGTTGAGTACAAGTTCTCATTTACAACTTCGACCTGGCCAAGATAAAGCAAAGCAGTTCGACACATATAACAACACAGAGTTACACATGGAGTAAAACAAACATACAGTCAATAAAACAGTAGAAAAATAAGTCTATATACAATGTGATCAAATGAGGTGAGATAAGGGAGGTAAAGGCAATAAATAGGCCATGGTGGCGAAGTAAATACAATATACCATTTAAAACACTGGAATGGTAGAGTTGACAGTAGATGAGTGTGCAAAGTAGAAATACTGGGGTGCAAAGGAGCAAAATAAATAAATAAATAAATACAGGAGGGGAAGAGGTAGTTGTTTATAGATGGGCTATGTACAGGTGCAGTGATCTGTGAGCTGCTCTGACAGCTGGTGCTTAAAGCTAATGAGGGAGATAAGTGTTTCCAGTTTCAGAGATTTTTGAAGTTCGTTCCAGTCATTGGCAGCAGAGAACTGGAAGGAGAGGCAGCCAAAGGAGGAATTGGCTTTGGTGGTGACAAGTGAGATATACCTGCTGGATCGCATGCTATGGGTGGGTGCAGCAATGGTGACCAGCGAGCAGAGATAAGGCGGGACTTTACCGAGCAGGGTCTTGTAGATGACCTGGAGCCAGTGGGTTTGGCGACGAGTATGAGCGAGGGCCAGCCAACGAGAGCGTACAGGTCGCAGTGGTGGGTAGTATATGGGGCTTTGGTGACAAAATGGATGGCACTGTAATAGACTGCATCCTATTTGTTGACTAGGGTGTTGGAGGCTATTTTGTAAATGACATCGCCAAAGTCGAGGATCGGTAAGATGGTCAGTTTTACGAGGGTATGTTTGGCAGCATGAGTGAAGGATGCTTTGTTGCGAAATAGGAAGCCAATTCTAGATTTAACCTTGGATTGGAGATGTTTTATGTGAGTCTGGAAGGAGAATTTCCAGTCTCACCAGACACCTAAGTATTTGTAGTTGTCCACATATTCTAAGTCAGAACCGTCCAGAGTAGTGATGCTGGACTGGCGGGCAGGTGCAGGCAGCGATCGGTTGAAGAGCATGCATTTAGTTTTACTTGTATTTAAAAACAGTTGGAGGCCACGGAAGGAGAGTTGTATGGCATTGAAGCTCGTCTGGAGGGTTGTTAACACAGTGTCCAAAGAAGGGCCAGAAGTATACAGAATGGTGTCGTCTGCATAGAGGTGGATCAGAGACTCACCAGCAGCAAGAGCGACATCATTGATATGTAAAGAGAAGAGAGTTGGCCCAAGAATTTAACCCTGTGGCACCCCCATACAGACTGCCAGAGGCCCAGACAACAGGCCCTCAGATTTGACACACTAAACTCTGTCGGAGAAGTAGTTGGTGAACCAGGCGAGGCAATCATTTGAGAAACCAAGGCTGTTGAGTCTGCTGATGAGGATGTGGTGATTGACAGAGTCGAAAGCCTTGGCCAGGTCAATGAATACGGCTGCACAGTATTGTTTCTTATCGATGGCGGTTAAGATATCGTTTAGAACCTTGAGCGTGGCTGAGGTGCACCCATGACCAGCTCTGAAACCAGATTGCATAGCGGAGAAGGTACGGTGGGATTCGAAATGGTCGGTGATCTGTTTGTTAACTTGGCTTTCGAAGACCTTAGAAAGGCAGGGTAGGATAGATATACAGTGAGGGAAAAAAGTATTTGATCCCCTGCTGATTTTGTACGTTTGCCCATTGACAAATAAATGATCAGTCTATAATTTTAATGGTAGGTTTAGAAATGTCTGACCTCTGTGATTGCCAACAAGGGTTTTGCCACCAAGTACTAAGTCATGTTTTGCGGAGGGGTCAAATACTTATTTCCCTCATTAAAATGCAAATCAATTTATAACATTTTTGACATGCGTTTTTCTGGATTTTTTTGTTGTTATTCTGTCTCTCACTGTTCAAATAAACCTACCATTAAAATTATAGACTGATCATTTCTTTGTCAGTGGGCAAACGTACAAAATCAGCAGGGGATCAAATACTTTTTTCCCTCACTGTGGGTCTGTAGCAGTTTGGGTCAAGAGTGTCCCCCCCTGCTTTCCAATCTTTGGGAATATCAGACAACACGAAAGAGAGGTTGAACAGGCTAGTAATAGGGTTGCAACAATTTCGGCAGATAATTTTAGAAAGAAAGAGTCCAGATTGTCTAGCCCGGCTGATTTGTGGGGGTCCAGATTTTGCAGCTCTTTCAGAACATCAGCTGACTGGATTTGGGAGAAGGAGAAATGGGGAAGGTTTGGGCGAGTTGCTGTGGGGGGTGCAGTGCTGTTGACCGGAGTAAGGGTGGCCAGGTGGAAAGCATGTGTGTCTATACAGTATTGGATTGAATCAATGGAGCGGAATGTTGCGTTTTCTCTTTTCCAAACCTGTTGAATTGCTACAGTATGTTTACTCTGTAACCCAGCAACAAGTCTGGCTGAATCTAGCTCAAAGTTCTCCTGACTTTTTTTGATCTCGGCACGATGACAAAGCATATTTCTCTCGCTCGCTCACTCTCTCTCAAATGTGAAATTAATCTGTTGTAAAGATTTTTTTCTTTGAAAGAAATGTGAGGAAAGGATTTTCTGGATTTCACATTGTTGAAATCTGGCGAAATCATACATGCAACAATGAGCTAACACTAACGACTAAAGGTTGTTCATCAAATGTCCATCAAAGGTTGTCCATCAAATGTTGTACATCAAACGTCCATCAAACGTCCATCAAATGTCCATCAAAGGTTAATAAATCAGGAAATATTATAGAGCACAAGCACTACACAAAAAATACTAATAATCACATTGATACTCATCTATATTTATACAATATATAATCCCTCTAAATCCCTTTCAGTAGGTATACAATACAAAATTCCTCTGTAAGTATACAAAATAGAAATTCCTCTATTGTAATTGTTAAAGTAATGAAAATACTCCCGAGTGGTGCAGTGGTCTAAGGCACTGCATTGCAGTGCTAGCTGTGCCACTAGATATCCTGATTCGAGTTCAGACCCTCTGTCGCAGCCGGCCGTGACCGGGAGACCCATTGGACGACGCACAATTGGCCCAGCGTCATCCAGGTTAGGGGAGGGTTTGGCCAGCAGGGATGTTCTTGTCCCATTGCGCACTATTGACTCCTGTGGCGGACATGGCCTTACTGCACACTGACATGGTCGCCAGGTGCACGGTGTTTCCTCTGACACATTGGTGCGGCTTCCAGGTTCGGCGGGGATTGTGTCAAGAAGCAGTGCGGCTTGGCTAGGTTGACCTTCGCCTCTCCCGAGTCTGTACGGGAGATACAGTTACAGGACTGTAACTACCAATTGGGGAGAAAAAGGGGTACAATTTTTTTTTAAATAAAAACAGTTAAAATATATATAATAATAACAAAATAGGAGTTTATTGATTTATTTTATTTAACTAGGCAGGACTAGATGGAGATGTAGTTCCTCTAATGTAATTGTCCTTTTGTTCTGAGACCCCATCCCTTCCCCTGGATTATGAAGTACAGTAGAAATACAGTAATGAAGTACAGTAGAGATACAGTAATGAAGTACAGTAGAGATACAGTAATGAAGTACAGTAGACATACAGTAATGAGGTACAGTATACATACAGTAATGAGGTACAGTAAAAATACAGTAATGAGGTACAGTAGAAATACAGTAATGAGGTACAGTAAAAATACAGTAATGAGGTATAGTATAAATACAGTAATGAGGTATAGTAGAAATACAGTAATGAAGTACAGTAGAAATACAGTAATGAGGTATAGTAGAAATACAGTAATGAAGTACAGTATATTACAACATTACTTACTGTGTTAATCATGTGGTGTTTTACACTAACACACACCAGGGAGGGATGGTAGAGGGAGTACAAAGACCAGAGAGGGAGGGTTGAGGGAGAACACAGACCAGGGAGGGAGGGTAGAGGGAGGGTAGAGGGAGAACACAGACCAGGGAGGGAGGGTAGAGAAGGAGAACACAGACCAGAGAGGGAGGGTAGAGAGGGAGAACACAGACCAGGGAGGGAGGGTAGAGGGCGTACACAGACCAGGGATAGAGGGTAGAGGGAGAACACAGACCAGGGAGGGAGGGTAGCGGGAGGGTAGAGGGAGAACACAGACCAGGGAGGGAGGGTAGAGGGAGGGTAGAGGGAGAACACAGACCAGAGAGGGAGGACAGAGGGAGGGTAGAGGGAGAACACAGACTAGAGAGGGAGGGTAGAGGGAGAACACAGACCAGGGAGGGAGGAAAGAGGGAGGGTAGAGGGAGAACACAGACCAGAGAGGGAGGGTAGAGGGAGAACACAGACCAGGGAGGGAGGACAGAGGGAGGGTAGAGGGAGAACACAGACTAGAGAGGGAGGATAGAGGGAGTGTGGGGGGGAGAACACAGACCAGGGAGGGAGGATAGGTTGAGAACACAGACCAGGGAGGGTAGAGGGAAAATACAGACCAGGGAGGGACGGTAGAGGGAAAGGATATTATAGGAATTCTGTTATTTATATAACATTTAACAATAAACAGAATAATAACAATTCTTTGGAAAATACACCCCAATTCAGCACTATGTGTACATTCAGAGGGTAGCTGGTCTCTGTATTACAGTTCTACCAAGTATTCATACCACTGATAGACTAGTATGAGCTGTTCTGACTGCAACTAAGCATTTATATAAGGTCATTTAGATGTTATACATGGTCATCCCTAGTTATAACCACTTATAACCATAGGTGAGTAAATAAGGTGTTCCATCTCTGCAGGTGATCTGTCTATCTGGTCTAAATCACTGATACAGGTCCCCCTCCACCCTCTGATGATATGTAGAAAGAAGTAAGCTGGATTCACTAAATACTTCTTAGAGTTCAGGTACTAAATACTTCTTAGAGTTGCCTTAGAGTTCAGGTAATTTTGGTTTTGTACACAGTCATATGATACATGGTATAGAAAAGTACAATCTGAGGTGAGTACACGGGGAACTATATCTCTGCAGATGATCTGTCTATCTGGTCTAAATCACTGATACAGATCCCCCTCCACCCTCTGGTGAATAACTTGTCATTATGTCTCCAGAGAAACCTAGATTCAAATAAAGGACCTATTTACCAAATGACTATGGGCAGAATTAGGTGTTTTGGGATTCATTTTGTTAAATCCATATTGATACAGAATCACTTAACAATGATTTAGATTTGTTAAGAACAAGTTGATTGACAAACTCATGAAAAATGTGAAAAATTGTATGAACCACCTTTGGGCTATGATCACTAATATACAGTATCTCACAAAAGTCAGTACACCCCTCACATTTTTGTAAATATTTGAGTATATCTTTTCATGTGACAACACTGAAGAAATGACACTTTGCTACAATTTAAAGTAGTGAGTGTACAGCTTGTATAACAGTGTACATTTGCTGTCCCCTCTAAATAACTCAACACACAGCCATTAATGTCTAAACCGCTGGCAACAAAAGTGAGTACACCCCTAAGTGAAAATGTCCAAATTGGGCCCAATTAGCCATTTTCCCTCCCTGGTGTCATGTGACTCGTTAGTGTTACAAGGTCTCAGGTGTGAATGGGGAGCAGGTGTGTTAAATTTCGTGTCATCGCTCTCACACTCCCTCATACTGACTGGTCACTGGAAGTTCAACATGGCACCTCATGGCAAAGAACTCTCTGAGGATCTGAAAAAAAGAATTGTTGCTCTACATAAAGATGGCCTGGGCTATAAGAAGATTGCCAAGACCCTGAAACTGAGCTGCAGCACGGTGGCCAAGACCATACAGCGGTTTAACAGGACATGTTCCACTCAGAACAGGCCTCGCCATGGTCGACCAAAGAAGTTGAGTGCACGTGCTCAGCGTCATATCCAGAGGTTGTCTTTGGGAAATAGACGTATGAGTGCTGCCAGCATTGCTGCAGAGGTTGAAGGGGTGGGGGGTCAGCCTGTCAGTGCTTAGACCATACACTGCATGAAATTGGTCTGCATGGCTGTCGTCCCAGAAGGAAGCCTCTTCTAAAGATGATGCACAAGAAAGCCCGCAAACAGTTTGCTGAAGACAAGCAGACTAAGGACATGGATTACTGGAACCATGTCCTGTGGTCTGATGACACCAAGATAAACGTATTTGGTTCAGATGGTGTCAAGCGTGTGTGGCGGCAACCAGGTGAGGAGTACAAAGACAAGTGTGTCTTGCCTACAGTCAAGCATGGTGGTGGGAGTGTCATGGTCTGGGGCTGCATGAGTGCTTCCGGCACTGGAGAGCTACAGTTCATTGAGGGAACCATGAATACCAACATGTACTGTGACATACTGAAGCAGAGCATGATCCCCTCCCTTCGGAGACTGAGCCGCAGGGCAGTATTCCAACATGATAATGACCCCAAACACACCTCCAAGACGACCACTGCCTTGCTAAAGAAGCTGAGGGTAAAGGTGATGGACTGACCAAGCATGTCTCCAGAACTAAACCCTATTGAGCATCTGTGGGGCATCCTCAAACGGAAGGTGGAGGAGTGCAAGATCTCTAACATCCACCAGCTCCGTGATGTCATCATGGAGGAGTGGAAGAGGACTCCAGTGGCAACCTGTGAAGCTCTGGTGAACTCCATGCCCAAGAGGGTTAAGGCAGTGCTGGAAAATGATGGTGGCCACACAAAATATTGACACTTTGGGCCCAATTTGTATATTTTCACTTAGGGGTGTACTCACTTTTGTTGCCAGCGGTTTAGACATTAATGGCTGTGTGTTGTGTTATTTTGAGGGGACAGCAAATTTACACTGTTATACAAGCTGTACACTCACTACTTTACATTGTAGCAAAGTGTCATTTCTTCAGTGTTTTCACATGAAAAGATATACTCAAATATTTACAAAAATGTGAGGGGTGTACTAACTTTTGTGAGATACTGTAACTAGCTAAATTATCAAATACAATCTTAGTGTTAGGGTTTCACAAGGCAATTCAGAGAAGGAGATTGTAATTTTGGTGCTCATAGAATTAAGTCATGAGTGCATTCAGATGCGTTGTCCACTGTAAAACAGTGTTCAAAAACGTTGACATGAGTTTAATGATATGGAAATGTGAAGTACACATTTGGACTAACAGATGTTTGGCTTGCTTGTAAGACATCAAAGTGGTATTTATTATAATCCTCAGCATCTCATCTTTCAAAATACATCGAGTCCTCATAATTTACAGGATTTCCTTCACTCTGACAAAAATGACAGAAGTTGCCCAATTAGCGGGAGGGATGGGGGCAACTTCTTGTCATGCTGGAGTTCAGAATGGCTGACAGTTATGGTGGAAATATTACAAGACTATATTCTATACTGCTTATGCATTTAATGATCGGACCAGTACATTTCTATTTTGACTGTGTGCCTGACTCATGTCTCTGGTCTTTAGGCTAACAGCCATTTGGGGGTAATCTTGTGATAAGGCTAAATCCTGCCTTTCTGTATACTGAGGGCACAGCTGTGTGGAAAGGTACAGGAAGAAGAGAACCATTGTATAGCAACAGCAATAAGCTTTCACACTTCTGCTGACTGCTACATAGACAAAGGTTGTACTTTTTTATGAAAACTGAGACCCAACTTTGTTCGTTGGGCTCTTAACTCTGCATCATTGAGTGATTTTGTTAACCGCTCCAGAATTGCAATTCTTATAATAAAAGTTGTTGTTTGAAGAATGTACAGTCTCTCTTCCTTTTGATTAGAATTTCCACGACAGTCAAAATCTATACAGATCTGTGAAGAGGAGACCCTGAACTCTGTCATGTAGCCTATAGCATGTTACTGTACAGAAACTGCCTTCCACTTTAGGTGTTTACCATTTTCAACCTATATATGAGTACTGAGTGTAAAGGGCTAGCCTATAATGTATATGGGTACTGAGTGTAAAGGGCTAGGCTATAATGTATATGTGTAGTGAGTGTAAAGGGCTAGCCTATAATGTATATGTGTACTGAGTGTAAAGGGCTAGCCTATAATGTATATGTGTACTGAGTGTAAAGGGCTAGGCTATAATGTATATGTGTACTGAGTGTAAAGGGCTAGCCTATAATGTATATGTGTACTGAGTGTAAAGGGCTAGCCTATAATGTATATGTGTACTGAGTGTAAAGGGCTAGCCTATAATGTATATGTGTAATGAGTGTAAAGGGCTAGCCTATAATGTATATGTGTACTGAGTGTAAAGGGCTAGCCTATAATGTATATGTGTACTGAGTGTAAAGGGCTAGGCTATAATGTATATGTGTACTGAGTGTAAAGGGCTAGGCTATAATGTATATGGGTACTGAGTGTAAAGGGCTAGGCTATAATGCCCGAGGGGGTGTAGTATATGGCATGAGCAGTAAACTTGCATAACAGTTAAATACTCTCAATTGACATAATAGATATGTATGAAAGCACAATAGTAGTACTCACTTGGAAGATCACTTCTTGCCCTTCTGTTCATCTTCTTCCTTGCGTATGCACTTGTAATAGCTGCAATCTGTAGTTTGCCAGCTCCAGTGGTTTTTCTGTAAGTCTTGAAATGGCTGCACTCTATAGTTCTTATTGGCTACTTCAACGGGTGTGGCCTGAAGTACATCATCTTGTTTATGTAATATTAGGTTCTCTTATTGGCTAGCCTACTTCTACAGGTGTGGCTTGAAGAACAGTAAACACTGTAACTGGTTTTGATGTAATGACTTCATCTATTCTAGACTCACAGTCCTTCTCATAATGAGGTGCATTTCCAGTAAAGGGCGTGGCAATGTAACTTTGGTACCAGTCTGTTTAGCGAACATTATACTCTTGTGAAAGAAGTTATACAAAAAAATGTATTTGCTTAGAAACCAAATATACTTCTCCCATGGGCAAAGAAACTCAACAGGGGTAATACGAATGTTCAAATTGTTCAAACAGATCCACAAGGTTGATGGCGTCATTGAGCCAAAAGTGTTTAACATATTTAAATCTATACGGTCCACGCTTCTTTGAAAATAAATGTAGTAATTGATCAAGACTACAAGACTATTATTATGGTGGGAGATAATTATTCGGTTTTAAATACCTTGTTAGGGTTCGTTCCTTGGTCCTTGTCAATCATAGGCTCCTTGGTGAAATTAGCATTATGACAATATATTTAATTAAATCATTCAAAAACCTTTAATGCAATTGCAGACAGAAGTTGACAATCAGGAACATAGCACGCATGTTTCCGAGTAAGTTCTGCATCAAAGAAAAGGTCCCATGTTATTTTATCAAACCCGAAGTGATGTCATTATCTTTTACTCATGAGACCAAAACCATGCCTAAACAGCTATATAAACAAGGCTTTTAGTGTGTTATCTAAAAGCTTAGCAGTAAATGTCCACGTTGATGTATTGTGGAATATCTGACTAGTCTCTTATCTCCTACACTCCCCTGCAGAGTTCTGTCTCAGTCACACATTTCTCAGAGGGGTCTCTTTATAAGAGGCAGAGAGAGAGAACTAGAAACAACTGTGGAACAATATTAAAACCTCAATGTGTATATATATTGTTAATCTGTAGTCTAGGACCCTATACATGTAAGGAAGGGTCTTATATCCCCTCCCCTTCTATTAATATAACATAAGCATAATCAATTATTCTAATACATCAATAATTATGTACAGCCCCAATCATGACCCCAACCTCAATGGACCGTAAAAGGAAATCACCCTACAAACTATCACCCTTGTGCACTTAAGGAAATCATGAATACCATTGATATAAAGGAATTTGTGGATATATGGAGGCTTAAATACCCTGACCTAGTGAGATATACATGGCGGAGGCTTAATCAAGCTAGCCATCTTGACTACTTTCTTATGTAATTCTCACTGGCACCAAAAGTAAAGTGTTGATAAGGGGCAGAATGCGGTCGGACCATCAAATAATTGGCATATACATTACTCTTACAGAATTTCCATGTGGTTGAGGATATTGGACATTTTATCAAAGCCTATTGGTTTTTAAACAGGGCAGAGGAATTTATAACTGACTTTCCGACATAACATGGGTACAGCAGATCCCCTTATTGAATTGAAAACTTGTCCTGGTAGAAAGTAGTGCTCTAGGGTCCTGGTAGAAAGTAGTGCTCTAGGGTCCTGGTAGAAAGTAGTGCTCTAGGGTCCTGGTAGAAGGTAGTGCTCTAGGGTCCTGGTAGAAAGTAGTGCTCTAGGGTCCTGGTTAAAGTAGTGCTCTATGGTCCTGGTAGAAAGTAGTGCTCTAGGGTCCTGGTAGAAAGTAGTGCTCTAGGGTCCTGGTAGAAGGTAGTGCTCTAGGGTCCTGGTAGAAAGTAGTGCTCTAGGGTCCTGGTAGAAAGTGGTGCTCTAGGGTCCTGGTTAAAGTAGTGCTCTAGGGTCCTGGTAGAAAGTAGTGCTCTAGGGTCCTGGTAGAAAGTAGTGCTCTAGGGTCCTGGTAGAAAGTAGTGCTCTAGGGACCTGGAAGAAAGTAGTGCACTAGGGTCCTGGTAGAAAGTAGTGTTCTAGGCTCCTGGTAGAAAGTAGTGCTCTAGGGTCCTGGTAGAAAGTAGTGCTCTAGGGTTCTGGTAGAAAGTAGTGCTCTAGGGTCCTGGTAGAAAGTAATTTTATTAACGGTATATCGGGCCATTTGTGACTCATCCTACATGTGCTGATGTGTCTTTAGAAACATTATCTTTTACCGCGTCCATTATTATCCAATGTGTCACGGTTGTCGTCGGGAATGGAGGACCAAAACGCAGCAGGAATGTGGATGCTCATCTTGTATTTTGTTTTAACCAAGAAAACACCAAAATAACAAAAGAAGAACGAACGATCAACAAAACAGTCTTGTCAGGCTCACACACGCAAAACATGAAACAATCTCCCACAAACACTAAACCAAACAATTACCCATATATAGGACTCTCAATCAGAGGCAACGAGAAACACCTGCCTCCAATTGAGAGTCCTGCACCCAAACCTAAACATAGAAAACCTAAACTAGACAACATGCAGAAATACAACCTAGAACAACTAACCTAGAACATACACCCAAAACCAAGGAACACATAAATCAAACACCCCTCTAACACACACACAAAACCCCCACCATACAAAACAAACATCCCTCTGCCATGTCCTGACCAAAATACTAAACAACTACTCCCTCTGCTGGTCATGACACAATGGAACTATTATAAACTAGTCCATTATTATCCAATGGACCGATGATGAACTAGTTCTGCATGTTTCCACATGTCCATTATTATCCAATGGAACGATGATGAACTAGTTCTGCATGTTACCACATGTCTATTATTATCCAATGGAACGATGATGAACTAGTTCTGCATGTTTCCACATGTCCATTATTATCCAATGGAACGATGATGAGCTAGTTCTGCATGTTACCACATGTCCATTATTATCCAATGGAACGATGATGAACTAGTTCTGCATGTTTCCACATGTCCATTATTATCCAATGGAACGATGATGAACTAGTTCTGCATGTTACCACATGTCCATTATTATCCAATGGAATGATGATGAACTAGTTCTGCATGTTTCCACATGTCCATTATTATCCAATGGAACGATGATGAATTAGTTCCGCATGTTTCCAAACAGGGAAAGAGAAACAGTCATGGAATGTGCAGGGGTTATTTCAGGTCAGGCTCACTAGCATGGTGACTATAGTAGCTGCTGTTATTGGTCCTATTTCACACTTGTACATGTGTGAATTGGACATGTGTTTCTTACATATCCCAACACCCACCGAGAGCTGGGGTCTTTAGACAGGGTCAGACATTTTTTTTCACCTTCATTTAACCAGGTAGTCTAGTTGGCCAAGATAAAGCAAAGCAATTTGACACATACAACAACACAGAGTTACACATGGAATAAACAAAACATACAGTCAATAATACAGTAGAACAAAAGAAAACAAAAAGTCTATATACGGTGAGTGCAAATGAGGTAAGTTAAGGCAATAAATAGGCCATGGTGGTGAAGTAATTACAATATAGCAAGTAAACACTGGAATGGTAGATGTGCAGAAGATGAATGTGCAAGTAGAGATACTAGGGTGCAAAGGAGCAAAATAAATAAATAAATACAGTATGGGGATGAGGTAGGTAGATAGATGGGCTGTTTACAGATGGGCTATGTGCAGGTGCAGTGATCTGTGAGCTGCTCTGACAGCTGGTGCTTAAAGCTAGTGAGGGAGATATGAGTCTCCAGCTTCAGAGATTTTTGTAGTTCGTTCCAGTCATTGGCAGCAGAGAACTGGAAGGAAAGACGACCAAAGGAGGAATTAGCTTTGGGGGTGACCAGTGAGATATACCTGCTGGAGCGCGTGCTACGAGTGGGTGCTGCTATGGTGACCAGTGAGCTGAGATAAGGCGGGGCTTTACCTAGCAGAGACTTGTAGATAACCTGTAGCCAGTGGGTTTGGCGACGAGTATGAAGTGAGGGCCAACCAACGAGAGCGTACAGGTCACAATGGTGGGTAGTGTATGGGGCTTTGGTGACAAAACAGATGGCCCTGTGATAGACTACATCCAGTTTGTTGAGTAGAGTGTTGGAGGCTATTTTATAGATGACATCACCGAAATCGAGGATCGGTAGGATGGTCAGTTTTACGAGGGTATGTTTGGCAGCATGAGTAAAGGATGCTTTGTTGCGATATAGGAAGCCAATTCTAGATTTAATTTTGGATTGGAGATGCTTAATGTGAGTCTGGAAGGAGAGTTTACAGTCTAACCAGACACCGAGGTATTTGTAGTTGTCCACGTATTCTAAGTCAGAGCCGTCCAGAGTAGTGATGCTGGACGGGCGAGCAGGTGTGGGCAGTGATCGATTGAATAGCATGCATTTTGTTTTACTTGCATTTAAGAGCAGTTGGAGGCCACGGAAGGAGAGTTGTATGGCATTGAAGCTCGTCTGGAGGGTTGTTAACTCTTTTAGGTATAGGGGGCAGTATTTTCACTTTTGGATGAAAAGCGTGCCCAGACTAAACTGCCTAATACTCGGGCCCAGAGTCAAATATTTGCATATTATTAGTAGATTTGGATAGAAAACACTCTAAAGATTCTAAAACTGTTTGAATGATGTCTGTGAGTATAACAGAACTCATATGGCAGGTAAAAACCTGAGAGGTATCCAACCAGGAAGTGGGAACTCTGAGGGTTGTAGTCTTTTCAAATGATTGTCTATCCAAACTACAGTGTCTGTGATGTCATATTGCACTTCCTAAGGCTTCCACTAGATGTCAACAGTCATTAGAACCTTGTTTGAGGCTTCTGCTATGCAATTTGATTGAATAACACCCAGAACAGTAAGTGGTCTGGCTGGGGTCACTTACTTACCTCATGCGCGGTCACGCAGGGCTAGCCATTTTCTTTTTCTTCTGTAATGAATACGCTATTGTCTGGTTGGAATATTATCAAAGTTTTATGTTAAAAACACCCTAAAGATTGATTGTGAACATGGTTTGACATGTTTATACAAACACTGAGCGAACTTTATAACTTTCGTCTATGCTGGATGGACGCGCATCATGGATTTTGGAATGGTGATCTGGACGTGCCAACAAAACGGATTTATTTGGACATAAATTATGGACTTTATCGAACAAATGAACATTTCTTGTGGAAGTGGGAGTCCTTCCGAGTGCATTCCGTCGAAGATCAGCAAAGGTAAGAAAATATTTATAACATATTTTAGAGTTTTGACGACACCATGGCTCGACGGCTAACTATATAGCTTGCATTGATGGCCTAGCTCTGTACTCAGAATATTGAACAATGTGCTTTCTCCGTAAAGTTATTTTGAAATCTGACACAGCGGTTGCATTAAGAAGTAGTGTATCTATAATTCTTAAAATAATTGTTATATATTTTGTCAACGTTTATGATGTGTATTTCTGTAAATTGATGTGCTCATTCACCTACACTTTTGGGAGGAAAACATTTTCTGAACATCACACGCCAATGTAAAAAGGGATTTTTGGATATAAATATGAACTTGATCGAACAAAACATACATGTATTGTGTAACATGATGTCCTATGAGTGTCATCTGGTGAAGATTGTCAAAGGTTAGTGCTTAATTTTAGCTGTATATCTGGTTTTGTGACGCCTATCCTTGCTTGGAAAATGGCTGTGTTGTTTTTGTTGTTGCTGGGGTGCTATCCTAACATAATCTAATGTTTTGCTTTCACCGTAAAGCCTTTTTGAAATCGGACAATGTGGTTGGATTAATGAGAAGATTATCTTTAAAATGCCATATTATTCTTGTATGTTTAAGGAATTTTAATTATGAGATTTTTGCTGTTTTGAATTTTGCGCCATGCTATTTCACTGGTTGTTGTCAAATCAATCCCGTTAACGGGATTCTATCTCGAAGGGGTCCACAACAGGTTACATTTTATTGAAGTAGTTTTGTGCAAACAAAAATAATGGGTTAAATATTTAAAATGTTTACAAATATTTTGTGATCTTTCTTATATCTCCTAAATATAGGACAAACACTTCACAACCTATATTACTTATTTTTTAACAGTCTGTTTTGACTAAAAGCCTGAAACACCATGGTCCCAGGTCTGTTTGTGCTCTTTCCAACTACATTCATCATTATCAAGCCATGAAGATGAGTGACAAGTAGTTGTAATGAGCACAAACAGACTGGTACTCAGGTTAATGGTTGCCTAGATCCTCTAATGTAAGAGTTTTAGTCATAATTATACTGCTCAGTGGTCAGCCTCTACCTCTGTCCCTGCAGTAGATCTACCCTACAGACACCCCTACCCTAATCCTAACCCTAACCTTAACCTTAAACGTTTTAAATGTCAACTACAATGGGGTGATGTCAGAGTTGGACGTCCCAAGGATGCCTCTTAGCATTTATCATAACAGAGCTCACTTTTCTTGTCTAGTGTTGCGTTCACCACTAGAGGGACCCATCAGACCAGAGAGTGTTGTGTTCAAGGTCACCACTAGAGAGACCAATCAGACCACAGTGTTGTGTTCAAGGTTAAGAATTACCAAATGTATTCTTTTTTATTTTACATACTCTCACAGTGACTGCCAATACTTTGTGAATTTTATTGGGAAAACGTTTCATCCATAAAATGAGTAAAAAAAAACATTTAAATATTTTTGTAATTGATTTACAATATTATATAACATACCTTAAATATATAAATACCAAAATATCAAAGAAGTGTCTATAGTATTTGTCTAAATGTACCTTGTCTATAGCTTAATATACTTGTTTTGTGTCTCCTGGATACATTTTTTGTTGATTTCTTTTATTTATGAATACAGTTTTTTGTTATGTGTGATATCTGTATATGGTTTTGTACAATGTTTGTGTAATGCAATAAAAATATATATAATAAAAGCCTATGTCGTACTTCCGCATCTGCGGTGAAAGATGACAGAGCTAGAGCAGTGTTTGTCAGACCATGAGACGTCCTGAAAATCAGTCTTCTCACAACACCGTCTGTAGTGTCCGAACAAACAACAAACTATTATGAAAGGTGAGACTCTCACTCTGTTTTTCTCTACGACCCCACAAGTGTCTTGGGACTTGGTACAGCCGGTCTGCCAACTCATATCTGTAGCGTCCGAACAGTTTGGGCTACACACTAATATGACCCCCCTGTGGAAAGGTGAGACTTTCGTGAACACATACATGTTAGTTGGTTTGCTCTAGGTCTCCCACAGGCCTCACAAGCCTCATCTGAACGTCCCCTGGAACAAGTTGAAAAAATTAATAGAAGTATATATGGATACTGTATAGTGCCAAAAATAAGGGTTTAAAGACATGTAATAATATATATATATATGTTTCCTGATCTTTCTCATATCTCTCATATGTAGAACAGACACTTCAGAGCAAACTTCCTTTCGATTTTTTGGGAGGGACTATCTGTTGTGGCATGTAGTGAATCTCTTTTTCATTGCATTAGTATGGGCTAATAATATCTTTGGGTTGTTTGAGTGTACTTCAAGGGTTCGTAAAATTCTAAATGAAATAGTTAAATGATCCATTGTGTGATATCTTTAAAACAATTCAATATGACTTAGTAGAACCAAGAAGGGTTCCAGGAATTGGACCTTATTGGACAGAAATGGGCACTTCTCTCCACGCCCACAAGTAAAAGCTGAAGAATTTTGGGCATTTGTTTACAATTCAAAGTGTGGCATCAGAATTAGCAATCAAAAATCAACCATAACTGCCCTGCAGTTTTACTTATTGTCCTGTAGATGGCGATGATGCAGAAGATGAGAAGATGAGATAGGAGGAGGGAGGTGGTGGTGCACAGAATATGAGGACAGAATAGAAAAGGGGGCCAGTAGTGGACAGAATATAAGGAGAGAATAAAGGAGGAGGAAGGTGGTGGACAGAACAGGAGGAGGGAGGGGGTGGGCTCTTTTACCATAAAATATTTGTTAGAACTTTCTGACTAGTTTTCAATGGGAGGTCAGATAAATTGTTTTTATCAAAAACAATCACTTTTGCATGTGAAAATCCAGAATTCTTCTAATTACTCTCCGTGCTTAACCTACATCGCCTTTGTTGAAAGTGAGGCCAGGGAGGCACATGGTTCCAACGCTTATGCAATCACTTTTCACCCGGTGCAAACTCCTCCCACCAGCGCAACCCGGGCCAGATAATCTAATCCCCTCACTGCAAAGGGAGAAAAACCCATTGGATGAGAAGGTAACAGGTCCCTCCCCTCTGAACTTCTCATCCAATTGGTATTGCGAAGGAGGTAAGGAGAGAGGGTGCAAGGAAACAAAGAAATGCCATTAAGATTCTCCCTAAGGGCTATGAGTACATCAATCAATCAAATGTATTTATAAAACCATTTTTACATCAGCCAATATCACAAAGTGCTACACAGAAACCCAGCCTAAAACCCCAAACAGCAAGCAATGCAGATGTAGAAGCACGGTGGCTAGGAAAAACTCCCTAGAAAGGCAGGAACCTAGGAAGAAGCCTAGAGAGGAACTAGGCTCTGAGGGGTGGCCAGTCCCCTTCTGGCTGTGCCAGGTGGAGATGATAAGAGTACATTGCCATTAAGGCCAGATCTTTCTCCAAGATATTCAAATGTTCATAGATGACCAGCAGGGTCAAATAATAATCACAGTGGTTGAAGAGGTTGCAACAGGTAAGTACAGAGAGTTGAAAACAGCAGGTCTGGGACAAGGTGGCTTGTCCGGTGAACAGGTCCAGGTTCCATAGCAGCAGGCAGAAGAGTTGAACCTGGTGCCACAGCATGACCAGGTGGACTGGGGTCAACAAGGAGTCATCAGGTCAGGTGGTCCTGAAGCATGGTCCTAGGGCTCAGGTCCTCCGGGAAGGGAGGGAGAGTGGGAGAGAGAATGAGAGGGAGCATACTTAAAATCACACAAGACACCAGATAATAACACCTAATAGAACAAATTGATACTAGCCCCCCGGCACATAGACTATTGCAGCATAGAAACTGGGGGCTGAGACAGGGGGGGTCGAGAGACACTGTGGCCCCGTCCGACAATTCCCCGGACAGGGCCAACCAGGCAGGATATAATCCCATCCACTCTGCCAAAGTACAGCACCAACACCACCAGAGGGATATCAACAGACCACCAACCTATTACCCTGAGACAAGGCTGAGTATAGCCCACGAAGATCCCATCCACTGCACAAGACTGAGGGGGCCACAAACTGGACAGGAAGATCACGTCAGTGACTCAAGTGACGCACCCCTCCTAGAGACGACATGGAAAGCACCAGTAAACCAGTGACTCAGCCCCCGTAATAGGGTCAGAGGCAGTTCGCCGCTCCAGTGCCTTGCCGTTCACCTTCGCACCCCTTGGCCAGACTACATACAATCATAGGACCTACTGAAGAGATGAGTGTTCAGTAAAGACTTAAAGGTCGAGACCGAGTCTGCGTCTCTCACATGGATAGGCAGACCATTCCATAAAAATTGAGCTCTATAGGACAAAGCCCCGCCTCCAGCTGTTTGCTTAGAAATTCTAGGGAAAATAAAGAGGCCTGCGTCTTGTGACCGAAGCGTACATGTAGGTATGTACGGCAGGACCAAATCGGAGAGATAGGTAGGAGCAAGCCCATGTAATGCTTTGTAGGTTAGCATTCAAACCTTGAAATCAGCCATAGCTTTAACAGGAGGCCAGTATAGAGAGGCTAGCACGTGAGTAATATGATCACATTTTTTGGTTCTAGTCAAGATTCTAGCAGCACTAACAGAAGATTATTTAGTGCTTTATCCGGGTAGACGGAGAGTAGAGCATTGCAGTAGTCTAATCTAGAACTGACAAAAGCATGGATTAGCTTTTCTGCATCATTTTTTGACAAAAGGTTTCAGATTTTTGAACTGTTACGAAGATGGAAAAAAGCTGTCCTTGAAATATTCTTGATATGTTCATCAAAAGAGAGATCAGAGTCCAGAGTAACGCCGAGGTCCTTCACAGTTTTTTGAGGGACGACTATAAAACCATCAAGATTAACCATCCAGAACTTGTCCTTGTAGACCAATTATTGTTTCCAATCTCTCCAATAGAATATGGCAATCGATGGTGTCAAAAGCAGCACTAAGGTCTTAGAGCACAAGGACAGCTGCAGAGCCTTGGTCTGATGCCATTAAAAGGTCATTTACTACCTTCACGAGTGCAGTCTCAGTGCTATGATGGGGTCTAAACCCAGACTGAAATGTTTCGTATACATTATTTGTCTTCAGGAAGGCAGTGAATTGCTGCGTGACAGCTTTTTCCCGAATTTTTGAGAGGAATGGGAGATTTGATATAGGCCAATATTTTTTTACATTTTCTGGGTCAAGGTTTGGCTTTTTCAAGAGAGGCTTTATTACTGCCACTTTTAGTGAGTTTGGTACACATCCGGTGGATAGAGAGCCGTTTATTATGTTCAACATAGGAGGGCCAAGCACAGAAAGCAGCTCTTTCAGTAGTTTAGTTGGAATAGGGTCCAGTATGCAGGTTGAAGGTTTAGAGGCCATGACAATTTTCATGAATGTGTCAAGAGCAATATGATTTAAAAAAAACTTGAGTGTCTCCATTGATCCTAGGTCCTGGCAGTCTTGTGCAGAATCAGGACAGCTGAGCTTTGGCGAAATACGCAGATTCAAAGAGGAGTCCGTAATTAGCTTTCTAATGATCATGATCTTTTCATCGAAGAAGTTCAATTATCTACAAATTCTATGTTTTGGGAGGGGCAGAAAACAGTTTTCAAGTAGCAACAAACAGCACAGCAGCACAGAGACAAGGGACGCACTCAAAACGTAAGTGACACAATGAGAACCTTGTCTTGGCTGTGTACATGTGTACATGTGTTTATCGATGGAAAGAAGATTGATTGTCAGGACGTCAAGTGAATGTCACGAGAGTACTGAATGTTTTGAAAACTCTGTGCTCAGGTATATAGCTACACTAACTTAAAATTGATGTACTATTCTTTCTAAGTCAAATGAAAACGTTAAGAGTTAACTAAATGACTGAGTTAATAAGTCGATTGACATTTTTACATTCACCCCGTTTTATATCACCAGGTTCGTAAATATGAATACGGGTTCATCATATTGATCATAACTACCTCGGTTTTGTCACATCCTGACCATAGAAAGATGTTATTTTCTATGGTAGAGTAGGTCAGGGCATGACAGGTTTTTTTTCTATGTTTTCTATTTCTATGTTGTCAGGGTCTAGTTTTGTATTTCTATGTTCTATGTTGTTGTCTCTAATTGGAAATCATACTTAAGTAGGGTTTTTTTCCCACCTGGGTTTGTGGGAGATTGTTTTTGTGTAGTGTATGTTTCACCTCTGCGTCACGGTTTGTTGTTTTGTTCTTTAGTTTACGTTTATGTATCGCATAGTTTCACAGTGTAAATAAAATGTGGAACGACACACACGCTGCACTTTGGTCCGCTTCTCCTTACGACACCCGTGACAGGTTTAGGGTAGTCCAGTTCTTTTCTCTAAGCTCAGGCTTCCTTATTAGCTACCTAGCTTACCAGTTCAACTAGTTAACCAGTTATGCATATCACTACACTGTATTTGTCTTATTTTTATTTGATTTTAGTCAAGTTATGCAACGTTTTGAATTCAATGCACTAAACATTGTATCCATAAATGCCAGGGGCTTACGAAACATAACTAAAAGAAAATCACTTGTTTTATTTTGTAAACACTCTAATGCAGATTTCATCCTAGATCTACTCCAGGAGGCTCAATCTTGCGATTCAGATTCTGGTTTTTGGAAATCACAATGGGGAAATACTGTTTGTTATAGTCTCGGGTCTAACAACTCAGCTGGTACTACTGTTTATTATAGTCACGGGCCTAACCACTCAGCTGGTACTACTGTTTATTATAGTCACGGGCCTAACCACTCAGCTGGTACTACTGTTTATTATAGTCACGGGTCCTAACCACTCAGCTGGTACTACTGTTTATTATAGTCACGGGCCTAACCACTCAGCTGGTACTACTGTTTATTATAGTCACGGGCCTAACCACTCAGCTGGTACTACTGTTTATTATAGTCACGGGTCTAACCACTCAGCTGGTACTACTGTTTATTATAGTCACGGGCTCTAACCACTCAGCTGGTACTACTGTTTATTATAGTCACGGGCCTAACCACTCAGCTGGTACTACTGTTTATTATAGTCACGGGTCTAACCACTCAGCTGGTACTACTGTTTATTATAGTCATGGGTCTAACCACTCAGCTGGTACTACTGTTTATTATAGTCACGGGTCTAACCACTCAGCTGGTACTACTGTTTATTATAGTCACGGGCCTAACCACTCAGCTGGTACTACTGTTTATAATAGTCACGGGTCTAACCACTCAGCTGGTACTACTGTTTATTATAGTCACGGGCCTAACCACTCAGCTGGTACTACTGTTTATTATAGTCACGAGTCTAACCACTCAGCTGGTACTACTGTTTATTATAGTCATGGGTCTAACCACTCAGCTGGTACTACTGTTTATTATAGTCACGGGTCTAACCACTCAGCTGGTACTACTGTTTATTATAGTCACGGGTCTAACCACTCAGCTGGTACTACTGTTTATTATAGTCATGGGTCTAACCACTCAGCTGGTACTACTGTTTATTATAGTCACAGGTCTAACCACTCAGCTGGTACTACTGTTTATTATAGTCATGGGTCTAAAATCTCAGCTGGTACTACTGTTTATTATAGTCACGGGCCTAACCACTCAGCTGGTACTACTGTTTATTATAGTCACGGGCCTAACCACTCAGCTGGTACTAATGTTTGTTATAGTCACGGGTCTAACCACTCAGCTGGTACTACTGTTTATTATAGTCACGGGTCTAACCACTCAGCTGGTACTATGAGGTGATATTTCAGAGTCTTGTATGTCCAAAGATGGGAGATGGGTTATATTGATCTCAAAACTAGATAATGCTTGTTTTATTATATGCAATGTATATGGGTACAACTATTAAACCTCAAATAATCCATTTTTTGGGATCTTGCTGATAAGCTTACTGAGCTGCAAAACAAGTATACAAATGCATAGCTTATAATAGCTGGAGACTTTAATGAATCACCTGATAACTCTTTAGATAGATTTCCACCTGGAATAGCTCAGAGATCTCAGGATAGTGACATCATCACCTCCTTTTGCAGTAAACTGACAGTGATCGATACATGGCGCTTCTTTAATACGAACTTATTAAACGAATACACCTGGTGTAATGGGTCAATGACGGCCAGATCCAGAATTGATCTGTTTCTCCTTTCTCCCCCACTGTTACAGTATGTACAGGAAGTAAATCATAAACATGCTCCTTTGACTGATCATAAAATGATATTATTGAAGTTAGAATGTTCTGATAAATCCAGTGGCGTTCAAGGATACTGGAAACTTAATAATTCACTCCTAAATGATCCAGTCTTTAACAACGGCATATAGAACTTGATCATAAATTCGTTTAACTCAAATGATTTAGAAACAAAAATGGAAGTATCTGGGAAATATTTAAAGTCAAGGTAAGATCTATCACCATTACACGCGGTAAGGAACTAAAGAAGCAAAAATGTTTGGAAGAAGGTGAACTTATGAATAAATTGGGATTGAATGTGAATTTTTTATAAAACATGTCCATGGTCATGTTCCAATGATTTCTGATGAGTTTAAGTCCATATGTGAAGAGGAGTTTTCTATAGTAGAGATTAGAGATGCTCTGAAATCTATGAAGAATGGCAAAGCACCTGGAACAGATGGTCTTTCTGTGGAATTCTATTTACACTTTTGGGAACATTTAAAGTGACCAGTATTCCACATGTTCCAATAATGCCTAGCTAAGGGTGAGATGATTACTACCATGAAACAAGGGGTTATTTCCTTAATACCAAAACCTGATAAAGATCCCCTTTTCATAGATAATTGGAGACCTATTACATTATTAAATACAGATTATAAATGGAAAACTTTAGCATATGCTAATGGACTTAAAATGGGCCTAAACACATCAGCTGTAACATTAGGTTAGTTTTAGACTTGATTGATTACTCTGACTCAGTTGATTCAGACGCTATTATTTTATTCCTTGACTTTTATAAAGCATTTGATACAACTGAACACAAATTGCTAATACATTCGTTGTACACTTTTGATTTCGGGATTAACTTTGTCTCTGTTATCAATATGTTTTATAAAGATATTAATGGTTGTATTATGATTAATCGTAACACATCTAAAATATTTCATATTCATCGTAGTGTAAGCCAGGTTTGCCCTATTTCAGCATTCTTATTCCTTTTAGTTGTAGAATTACTATCTATTAACATTTTAAACAACCCTGCATTAAAAGGTATTTCAATATTTGGAAAATAAATAAAAATATCTCAATTAGCAGACGATATAGCTCTATTTCTAAAAGACAAGGATCACGTTGATATGGCACTTAATACTAACAAATCATTCTCTTCTGCTTCAGGTCTGGAACTTAATTTAAATACATGTGAAATATTGTCCCTGCATGACTCAAATTACCAACCTGTTGAGAATATTCCAGTGAAAGATAATATGACATATTTAGGGGTTTACATGGTGAAAAACCATAATGTCCGTCAACATCTCAATTTCTCTCAGAGATGAAAGAAACAATCTTTAATAACTGGCTCCAACGTGAGCTCTCTATTACTGGAAGGTTTTTATTGTCCAAAGCAGAGGGTCAGCAAAATTACCCATCAAACTGTCCAAATTTCAGGAACAAGCCCTTTTAGCCTAATACTATGTTATGTCCACAACTTCTCCCCACACAAGACACTTCTGTGGAACAAAATAGGTATTGTTGTTAAAAACACGTCTTTGTTCTTTCCTAAGTGATTCGATAGAAATATTGTATTTGTGCTTGATTTATTTGATAAAGAAGGGAATATACTCTTTTATAGAAAGTTCTTAGAAACCTAGAATTTCCCAATACATTATAAAGAATTGAATTCTACATGCAAAGCAATACCTTCAGGACGTACTCAATTAATGAAATCTCATTTGTGTTTTGGCGAACATGTCACGATAGATGCACAATTTATGTTAGAAGGTTTCCCCCTGCTGGATCAGACATGTAATAAAACATTCATAGAGAACTTTTTAACTCCAAGAACCAGATTTCTCCTGGAGGGAAATTCTTCTGGAACTCACATATTACTGAAATTGAATGGAAGAAAGCTTGGTTGCTCCCTCACAGATTTTGTATATCAAATAAAGTAAAAGAGATTCACTTTAAAACATTGCAGAAAATATATCCTTGCAATAACTTGTCTAAATTCATGGATTTAGAGGACATATGCCTTTTCTGTGATAAAGAAGGAGAAACTATTATACACATTTTTATGAGTGTGACTCTGTGAAGTTATTTTGGAGCGAGTTAAGTATTTACATTTTTTATTTCATCAATGAGACCCATATATTTACAATGAAAGATGTAATATGTTCTTATTCAAATGAAAACTAAACCACTGAATTAGTCATTAATCTCTTAATTCTCTCTGGTACATTTTATATACACAAAAACAAATGTTTGAACTCTGTCCCTAACTGCAATATATTTTTACTTTTTAATATATCTAATAAAATCTAATAAAATCTCTAGAATTAGTCAATACCAAAACAAACACTGGATTGTTACAATCATAAGTTTATTCAACTGTAACCCCTGGCTTTTTATCTGTTTTTTTTAATGTAAAAAATATTTTAGGAACTTTAGCTTTTGAAAGTCAATCCTTTATTTTTACTTTTAATAATGCTATTTTATGTTTATTCTGAAAAAAATGTACATGTTGTGATGTATTGTGTTTGTATTGTAATTTGAAATGTTATATATAAAAAAAGAAGGAAAAAATATATATAAATAAAAAATACATGTGATTAGAATGACACAGCAGAGCAGAATACATACCACTACATGATCACATTCACTGTCTGTCTGGATACTAACTAACTGTCTAACTATCTATGAGGAGAGACCACTGTCTGTCAGGATACTAACTATCTAACTATGAGGAGAGACTACTGTCTGTCTGGATACTAACTATCTATGAGGAGAGACCACTGTCTGTCTGGATACTAACTATCTAACTATGAGGAGAGACCACTGTCTGTCTGGATACTAACAATCTATGGGGAGAGACCACTGTCTGTCTGGATACTAACTAACTATGAGGAGAGACCACTGTCTGTCTGGATACTAGCTATCTATGAGGAGAGACCACTGTCTGTCTGGATACTAACTATCCATGGGGAGAGACCACAGTCTGTCTGGATACTAACTATCTACGAGGAGAGACTACTGTCTGTCTGGATACAATCTATGAGGAGAGACCACTGTCTGACTGGATACTAACTATCTATGGGGAGAGACCACTGTCTGTCTGGATACTACCTAACTATGAGGAGAGACCACTGTCTGTCTGGATACTAATTATCTATGAGGAGAGACCACTGTCTGTCTGGATACTAAATATCTATGAGGAGAGACCACTGTCTGTCTGTCTGGATACTAACTATCTATGAGGAGAGACCACTGTCTTTCTGTCTGGATACTAACTATCTATGAGGAGAGACCACTGTCTGTCTGGATACTAAATATCTATGAGGAGAGACCACTGTCTGTCTGTCTGGATACTAACTATCTATGAGGAGAGACCACTGTCTTTCTGTCTGGATACTAACTATCTATGAGGAGAGACCACTGTCTGTCTGTCTGGATACTAACTATCTATGAGGAGAGACCACTGTCTTTCTGTCTGGATACTAACTATCTATGAGGAGAGACCACTGTCTGTCTGTCTTGATACTAACTATCTATGAGGAGAGATCACTGTCTGTCTGGATACTAATTATCTATGAGGAGAGACCGCTGTCTGACTGGATACTATCTATCTATGAGGAGAGACCACTGTCTGTCAGTCTGGATACTAACTATCTATGAGGAGAGACCACTGTCTGTCTGGATACTAACTATCTATGAGGAGAGACCACTGTCTGTCTGGATACTAACTATCAATGAGGAGAGACCACTGTCTGACTGTCTGGATACTAACTATCTATGAGGAGAAACCACTGAATGTCTGGATACTAACTATCAATGAGGAGAGACCACTGTCTGTCTGTCTGGATAGTAGCTATCTATGAGGAGACACCACTGTCTGTCTGTCTGGATACAAACTATCTATGAGGAGAGACCACTGTCTGTCTGTCTGGATACTAACTACTATGAGGAGAGACCACTGTCTGTCTGGATACTATCTATCTATGAGGAGAAACCACTGTCTGTCTGGATACTATCTATCAATGAGGAGAGACCACTGTCTGTCTTTCTGGATACTCTCTATCTATGAGGAGAGACCACTGTCTGTCTGGATACTAACTATCTATGAGGAGAGACCACTGTCTGTCTGTCTGGATACAAACTATCTATGAGGAGAGACCACTGTCTCTCTGGATACTAACTATCTATGAGGAGAGATCACTGTCTGTCTGGATACTAACTATCTATGAGGAGAGACCACTGTCTGTCTGGATACTAACTATCTATGAGGAGAGACCACTGTCTGTCTGGATACTAACTATCTATGAGGAGAGACCACTGTCTGTCTGGATACTAGCTATCTATGAGGAGAGACCACTGTCTGTCTGGATACTAACTATCTATGAGGAGAGACCACTGTCTGTCTGGATACTAACTAACTATGAGGAGAGACAACTGTCTGTCTGTCTTGATACTAACTATCTATGAGGAGAGACCACTGTCTGTCTGGATACTAACTATCTATGAGGAGAGACCACTGTCTGTCTGTCTGGATACTAACTAACTATGAGGAGAGACCACTGTCTGTCTGTCTTGATACTAACTATCTATGAGGAGAGACCACTGTCTGTCTGGATACTATCTATCTATGGGGAGAGACTACTGTCTGTCTGGATACTATCTATCTATGAGGAGAGACCACTGTCTGTCTGTCTTGATACTAACTATCTATGAGGAGAGACCACTGTCTGTCTGGATACTAACTATCTATGAGGAGAGACTACTGTCTGACTGGATACTATCTATCTATGAGGAGAGGCCACTGTCTGTCTGGATACTAACTATCTATGAGGAGAGACCACTGTCTGTCTGGATACTAACTATCTATGAGGAGAGACTACTGTCTGTCTGGATACTATCTATCTATGAGGAGAGATCACTTTCTGTCTGGATACTAATTATCTATGAGGAGAGACCGCTGTCTGACTGGATACTATCTATCTATGAGGAGAGACCGCTGTCTGACTGGATACTAACTAACTATGAGGAGAGACCACTGTCTGTTAGTCTGGATACTAACTATCTATGAGGAGAGACCACTGTCTGTCTGGATACTAACTATCTATGAGGAGAGACCATTGTCTGTCTGGATACTAACTATCAATGAGGAGGGACCACTGTCTGACTGTCTGGATACTATCTATCTATGAGGAGAGACCACTGTCTGTCTGGATACTAACTATCTATGAGGAGAGACCACTGAATGTCTGGATACTAACTATCAATGAGGAGAGACCACTGTCTGTCTGTCTGGATAGTAGCTATCTATGAGGAGACACCACTGTCTGTCTGTCTGGATACAAACTATCTATGAGGAGAGACCACTGTCTGTCTGGATACTAACTATCTATGAGGAGAGACCATTGTCTGTCTGGATACTAACTATCAATGAGGAGGGACCACTGTCTGACTGTCTGGATACTAACTATCTATGAGGAGAGACCACTGAATGTCTGGATACTAACTATCAATGAGGAGAGACCACTGTCTGTCTGTCTGGATAGTAGCTATCTATGAGGAGACACCACTGTCTGTCTGTCTCGATACAAACTATCTATGAGGAGAGACCACTGTCTGTCTGTCTGGATACTAACTATCTATGAGGAGAGACCACTGTCTGTCTGGATACAAACTATCTATGAGGAGAGACCACTGTCTGTCTGGATACTAGCTATCTATGAGGAGAGACCACTGTCTGTCTGGATACTAACTATCTATGGGGAGAGACCACTGTCTGTCTGGATACTAACTATCTACGAGGAGAGACTACTGTCTGTCTGGATACTATCTAAGAGGAGAGACCACTGTCTGTCTGGATACTAACTATCTATGAGGAGAGACCACTGTCTGTCTGGATACTAAATATCTATGAGGAGAGACCACTGTCTGTCTGTCTGGATACTAACTATCTATGAGGAGAGACCACTGTCTGTCTGTCTGGATACTATCTATCTATGAGGAGAGACCACTGTCTGTCTGTCTTGATACTAACTATCTATGAGGAGAGACCACTGTCTGTCTGGATACTAACTATCTATGAGGAGAGACTACTGTCTGACTGGATACTATCTATCTATGAGGAGAGACCACTGTCTGTCAGTCTGGATACTAACTATCTATGAGGAGAGACCACTGTCTGTCAGTCTGGATACTAACTATCTATGAGGAGAGACCACTGTCTGTCTGGATACTATCTATCTATGAGGAGAGATCACTGTCTGTCTGGATACTAATTATCTATGAGGAGAGACCGCTGTCTGACTGGATACTATCTATCTATGAGGAGTGACCACTGTCAGTCTGGATACTAACTATCTATGAGGAGAGACCGCTGTCTGACTGGATACTAACTATCTATGAGGAGAGACCACTGTCAGTCTGGATGCTAACTATCTATGAGGAGAGACCACTGTCTGTCTGGATACTAACTAACTATGAGGAGAGACCACTGTCTGTCTGTCTTGATACTAACTATCTATGAAGAGAGACCACTGTCTGTCTGGATACTAACTATCTATGAGGAGAGACCACTGTCTGTCTGTCTTGATACTAACTATCTATGAGGAGAGACCACTGTCTGTCTGGATACTAACTAACTATGAGGAGAGACCACTGTCTGTCTGTCTTGATACTAACTATCTATGAGGAGAGACCACTGTCTGTCTGGATACTAACTATCTATGGGGAGAGACTACTGTCTGTCTGGATACTATCTATCTATGAGGAGAGACCACTGTCTGTCTGTCTTGATACTAACTATCTATGAGGAGAGACCACTGTCTGTCTGGATACTAACTATCTATGAGGAGAGACTACTGTCTGACTGGATACTATCTATCTATGAGGAGAGACCACTGTCTGTCTGGATACTAACTATCTATGAGGAGAGACCACTGTCTGTCTGGATACTAACTATCTATGAGGAGAGACTACTGTCTGTCTGGATACTATCTATCTATGAGGAGAGATCACTGTCTGTCTGGATAGTAATTATCTATGAGGAGAGACCGTTGTCTGACTGGATACTATCTATCTATGAGGAGAGACCACTGTCTGTCAGTCTGGATACTAACTATCTATGAGGAGAGACCACTGTCTGTCTGGATACTAACTATCTATGAGGAGAGACCACTGTCTGTCTGGATACTAACTGTGAATGAGGACAGACCACTGTCTGACTGTCTGGATACTAACTATCTATGAGGAGAGACCACTGTCTGTCTGGATACTAACTATCTATGAGGAGAGACCACTGTCTGTCTGGATACTAACTGTGAATGAGGACAGACCACTGTCTGACTGTCTGGATACTAACTATCTATGAGGAGAGACCACTGTCTGTCTGGATACTAACTATCTATGAGGAGAGACCACTGTCTGTCTGGATACTAACTGTGAATGAGGACAGACCACTGTCTGACTGTCTGGATACTAACTATCTATGAGGAGAGACCACTGAATGTCTGGGATACTAACTATCAATGAGGAGACACCACTGTCTGTCTGTCTTGATACAAACTATCTATGAGGAGAGACCACTGTCTGTCTGTCTGGATACTAACTATCTATGAGGAGAGACCACTGTCTGTCTGGATACTATCTATCTATGAGGAGAGACCACTGTCTGTCTGGATACTATCTATCAATGAGGAGAGACCCCTGTCTGTCTTTCTGGATACTCTCTATCTATGAGGAGAGACCACTGTCTGTCTGGATACTAACTATCTATGAGGAGAGACCACTGTCTGTCTGTCTGGATACAAACTATCTATGAGGAGAGACCACTGTCTGTCTGGATACTAACTATCTATGAGGAGAGACCACTGTCTGTCTGGATACTAACTATCTATGAGGAGAGACCACTGTCTGTCTGGATACTAACTATCTATGAGGAGTGACCACTGTCAGTCTGGATGCTAACTATCTATGAGGAGAGACCACTGTCTGTCTGGATACTAACTAACTATGAGGAGAGACCACTGTCTGTCTGTCTGGATACTAACTATCTATGAGGAGAGACCACTGTCTGTCTGGATACTAACTATCTATGAGGAGTGACCACTGTCAGTCTGGATACTAACTATCTATGAGGAGTGACCACTGTCTGTCTGGATACTAACTAACTATGAGGAGAGACCACTGTCTGACTGGATACTAACTATCTATGAGGAGAGACCACTGTCTGTCTGGATACTATCTATCTATGAGGAGAGACCACTGTCTGTCTGGATACTAACTAACTATGAGGAGAGACCACTGTCTGTCTGGATACTAACTATCTATGAGGAGAGACCACTGTCTGTCTGTCTGGATACTAACTATCTATGAGGAGAGACCACTGTCTGTCTGGATACTAACTATCTATGGGGAGAGACTACTGTCTGTCTGGATTCTAACTATCTATGAGGAGAGACCACTGTCTGTCTGGATACTAACTATCTATGAATTATCAGCATCAACCAATAGGAAGATCTTGGAAAATAACTTACTGGTGAAAATGTATGAAACATTACAACTATAAAATGGAAATAATGTGATTGAAATTTTACACCAAGAACATTGCATTCTCTGTCCCACAATTTACTATACACCGAGTGTACAAAACATTAGCAGCACTTTCCTAATATTAAGTTGCAGCCCATTTTGCCCTCAGAAAAACCTCAATTTGTCAAGGGCATGACTCTAGGTGTCGAAAGCGTCTCAATCCACTGCATCCCCCGATTTTGCCATTCTGCGTCTGTGGTGTAAGGTGGCCGAGATACAACAGTGTACAAGATACAACAAATTCTATGTAGGGAGGAAGAGTAGAGGGAGAACAGACCAGGGAGGTTAGAGGGAAAGGATATTATAGGAATTCTGATATTTATATAACATTTCCCATAGAATAACAATTATTCGGAGACACAACACCAATACACCACTATGTGTACATTCAGAAGGTAGCTGGTGTCTGTATTACAGTTCTACCAAGTATTCATACCACTGACATACTATTATGAGCTGTTCTGAATACAACTAAGCATTTATGTAAGGTCATTTAGATGTTATACATGGTCATCCCTAGTTATAACCACTTATAACCATAGGCATAAGGTACACAAGGTACACCTTGTGTACCTTATTTTGTTCCGAACAAGTTGGTTGACCTAGTCATGGAAGTTTTGAACAATTGAACAACTGAATATCGCTGTCATAATCGTGTATGTAGGTGGCAGGGAAGTCAGGCGCAGGAGAAACCAAATTTCTTAATCTGGAGTATTTAATGAGAAAACAAACTCCAAAACCAAAGTACAAAATAACATGGGTAAACAAAACCCATTTTACACCGATACAAAAAACACACGTAACATAACATCACAAACAATCACTGACAAGGACATGAGGGGAAACAGAGGGTTAAATACACAACATGTAATTAATGGGATTGGAAACAGGTGTGTAGGAAAACAAGACAAGACCAATGGAAAATGAAAAACTGTTCAATGATGCCTAGAAGACCGGTGACGTCGACCACCGAGCACCACCCGAGCAAGGAGGGGCATCGACTTCGGCAGAAGTCGTGACAATCTCTGCCACTTCCTCTGTGGATAATGTGCATTGAGAAACACATATCTCTACCTTAAACAGGATTTTGTATTCTTATGCTAATTAGATAATATAAATTAAATGTGTGAAGTTTGAATTCAATTGCACACACTATGCATGCATTTCCCCTGTCACAAAGGGATTTATGGCTGATTTAACATGAAATTGTCAACCCTGTTACTTTATTTGGCACTTAATAGGCACTTTGAATGTTAAAATTAGGTGAAATATAAAGTCGTTTTTTTTTACCAAGTTGCACTTCTCAAAAGGCGCCAAATTGGTGGAACTACCCAGTTACAGTATCAAGTCATAAAGATTGAATGAATTAATTGATTTTATTTGACAAATGTAAAATACATTGAATATTTCCTTAGCCGAGTAGAATACATGTATATAAAAAAATCATAGATGATTAAAAACACAATTGTCTAACAAAATGTCCATATTTCCATGTACATTAGAAGTTTACCTCTTTAACCCTTTTTGAATCACAAATAGATTAATTAAATTACCCCAAAACGTTTGATCAGATTTTTTTATTCATAATCACCTACAGTATACATGTTATTATTTATCACCTAATGTGTTTATAAATTCATCAAGGACCATGTTTAACATGAATATTGTAAGTATTGTACTAGTTTCTGAAGATGTGTATAGTAGCTCATTTCCATCTGTGGTACTGTTTTCTTACCGTCTTCTCTTCTTTACCCAAATGACAATAGCTGCTATACCAAAACCAGCTCCCCCAACCAACATAATTGGTCTTGCTACCACAACCACTGGGATTACAACAAGTACTGTAGTCCCAGCTACTATTGCCCCAACAGCTGCTGCTGAAGTTAAACCTATTGCAATATTTTCTCTTGTTGCTCTTTCCCATCTCCTCCTTTCTTCCTCCCGTCTCCTCTTTTCTTCTTCCTGTCTCCTCCTTTCTTGCTCCTGTAACTCCTCCTCCCTTCTCCTCCTCTCCTCCTCCATCTCCTGTTTCTTTCTCTCCTCCTCCTCTCTCAATTTCCTCTGGGCCTCCTGGTACATCTCATTGGTGTAGTGCTCTCCTCCATTCATCTTCACCATCTCTTCTATCTTCTTCAGCAGCTCTTTGACCTGAAGGCGGTCATCCTTCTGATCATTATTGAGACAATGGTACCTTCCCCAACAACTTCTGATCAGTTCCTGGAGTGCAACACAAGGATTCAGAAACTCCTCAACTGTTTTCCCCTTCAACTGATCTTTACCAGTGAACAGCAAGATGGTGTACTTTGAGGCTTCTTCTCCAAAGTTCTCCTGGATCCACTTCACAGTGTTCCTCTCCTCCTCTGTGAACCTCCCCAGTCTGATCAACAGCAGGAAGGCGTGGGGTCCTGGGACTGACATATAGATGGCCTTTTCTATTTCACTTTTCATCTCTTCTTTAGACATTGTTGTGTCATAGAGCCCCGGGGTGTCGATGACATCAGTCTTCCTCCCATCCACCACTCCTCTCTGTTTCTCACACTCTGCAGTTACAGACACAAGGGAGGCCTCTTCTGTAAAGGCATCTTTCCACAGGATGGTGTTTCCTGTTGAACTCTTCCCTGCTCCAGTCTTTCCCACCAAAACTATCCTCAGATCAGCTGGCTGTTCTGAATCTGTGGAAATACAAACTGTAACGCAGTTTCATCATTGTTAGTTACTAAATTCATTAAATTAGATTCACAGGAATCATATTCAGCTAACAACAGCAGTGAAGACTCACTATTGCATCACTAGTTTTATTTATCCGATACTGTTATCTTACCTGCATGGCTGTCATTCTCAGCGGGATAGGGTGACGATCTTTCATGTAGGTAGATTCCTTCTACAGAACCTGAAATGAAATGTTTTGTCCTAATATCTTTGCAACATTGATTCAAGGATTACATAGTACACTGAAATATGTATAATTAATGAGAGAATAATGTGTTGTGGATTTCTGTACATTGGTTGGCTTGGTGACGCTGTGTATATACTGTTTGCTCTAGTATAAACATTTTTTAACCGGAATTGTGGTTTATTAATTATCTGTCCATCTTGCTGACCATAAAGGAATGGAGCCATGCTCACTGAAGTCTGATGTCTCTGCCTCCTTTAGTAAAGGAACTGTAGTTGACATAAAACAATACATGTATAATTGTATAACTGTTTTTCTTATTTATTGGACTATATAACCATATGAACATGTTATGAAGTACTATATAACCATATGACATGTTATTAAGTACTATATAACCATATGAAGCAGGTATTAAGTACTATATAACCATATGAACCTGTTATTAAGTACTATATAACCATATGAAGCTGTTATTAAGTACTATATAACCATATGAAGCTGTTATTAAGTACTATATAACCATATGAACCTGTTATTAAGTACTATATAACCATATGAAGCTGTTATTAAGTTCTATATAACCATATGAACCTGTTATTAAGTACTCACCACATTCATCTGCCATGCTGGTTTTTCTATCTCATGTTTGAGGAATTAAGTTCATCCCATGAAAGGTACTTCAGCTCTCTTCTCCGCCTCACAGATGTCCAGGTGAAGTTGAATGCGTCACTCTCTTGCCTTTAAGAAGGAGGATTGTGTTGTGGGAGGTACATGTAGGTTTCTTCCCAAATGGCACCCTGTTCACTTTATAGTGAACTACAATAAAGGGAATAGGATGCCATTTGTGACACATCTCACATGAGTCGATGTCTTTCCTTCTTTCTCTTTAGATACCTATCTGGACTTTTACCGGAGCTGTATGGAATGTATTTTGCTGTTGTTTTGAAGACAACATGTCTAAGCATGTTTCCTAACAGGGAAAGAGAAACTGTTGATACCTGACATGATGATAATAGATTAAAACAGTCCTGAGATCATTCAGGTCAGGCTCACTAGCATGGTGACTATAGTATGATATTTGTCTTATCTAACTCTTGTAGTGTGTACTTGAGGGAATTGGAATGTGTTTGTTGCATATCCCAACTCCCCCTGAGACATCTTCGGAGAGTGGGGTCAAAGCCATGGTCAGACATTTTTCTGGCTGACCAATGAATCCCAGCCTATGTGTGTCTATACAGTGTTTGATTGAATCCTAGGCTGTGTGTCTTTACAGTATTGGATTGAATCCCAGTCCATGTGTGTCTGTGTCTATACAGTATTGGATTGAATCCCAGCCTGTGTGTGTCTATACAGTATTTGATTGAATCCCAGGCTGTGTGTGTCTTTACAGTATTGGATTGAATCCCAGTCCATGTGTGTCTGTGTCTATACAGTATTGGATTGGATCCCAGCCTATGTGTCTATACAGTATTGGATTGAATCCCAGGCTGTGTGTGTCTATACAGTATTGAATTGAATCCCAGCCTGTGTGTCTATACAGTATTGAATTGAATCCCAGCCTATGTGTGTCTATACAGTATTGGATTGGATCCCAGCCTGTGTGTCTATACAGTATTGGATTGAATCCCAGTCCATGTGTGTCTATACAGTATTGGATTGAATCCCAGTCCATGTGTGTCTATACAGTATTGGATTGAATCCCAGTCCATGTGTGTTGATACAGTATTGGATTGAATCCCAGCCTGTGTGTGTTGATACAGTATTGGATTGAATCCCAGCCTATGTTTGTTGATACAGTATTGGATTGAATCCCAGCCTATGTGTGTTGATACAGTATTGGAATTAATCCCAGCCTGTGTGTGTCTATACAGTTGACCATCATTTCTTATTTTGATAGTGGAGTCTCTTCTAGTTCTAAAGTACAGTTGTGTTCTAATACAGTATAATGGAACCCTTCCACTTTACAATGGGAGTGTAACAATGGAGCAGAACGTTCTGTTTTCTCTTTTCCAAACTGGATGAATGGCTATTTTACCCTGTAACACAGCAACAAGTCTGGCTGATACTAACACACAGTCCTGCTGACTTCAGTCTTGAAAGGCTATTTTGATGTTGTCGGTACGATGACAAAGCAAATTTCTCTCTCACTCGCACACTCTCTCAAATGTGAAATAAATCTGTTGTAAAGATTTTGTTCTTTGAAAGAAATGTGAGGAAAGGATTTTCTGGATTTCACATTGTTTAAATCTGGGGAAATCACACATGCAACAATAGCTAACACTAACAACTAAAGGTTGTCCATCAAATGTCCATCAAAGATTGATAAATCATGAAACATTATACAGCACAAGCACTGCACAAAATACTAATAATCAAATTGATAGACTATATTTATACAATATATAATCCCTCCATATCCCTTTCAGTAGGTATACGATACAAAATCCCTCTTTGTAATTGTTAAAGTAATGTTCTTTTCCAAGAACAGTAGAAATAAAGTAATGAAGTACAGCAGAAATATAGTAATGAAGTACAGTAGAAATACAGAAATGAAGTACAGTAGAAATACAGTAATGAGGTACAGTAGAAATACAGTAATGAGGTACAGTATGAATACAGTTGTGACGTACAGTACATTAAAACTGTGTTAATCATGTGGTGTTTAACACTAACTCTGACACTAGAGGGAGAACACAGACCAGGGAGGGAGGTTAGAGAGAGGCTAGAGGGAGAACACAGACCGGGGAGGGAGGGTAGAGAGAGGCTAGAGGGAGAACACAGACCAGGGAGGGAGAGTAGATGGAGACCACAGACCAGGGAGGGAGTGTAGAGAGAGTCTAGAGAGAGAACACAGACCAGGGAGGGAGGGTAGAGAGAGACTAGAGGGAGAACACAGACCAGGGAGGGAGGGTAGAGAGAGACTAGAGGGAGAACACAGACCAGGGAGGGACGGTAGAGAGAGGCTAGAGGGAGAACACAGACCAGGGAGGGAGGGTAGAGAGAGACTAGAGGGAGAACACAGACCAGGGAGGGAGGGTAGAGAGAGGCTAGAGGGAGAACACAGACCAGGGAGGGAGGGTAGAGAGAGACTAGAGGGAGAACACAGACCAGGGAGGGAGGGTAGAGAGAGACTAGAGGGAGAACACAGACCAGGGAGGGAGGGTAGAGAGAGGCTAGAGGGAGAACACAGACCAGGGAGGGAGGGTAGAGAGAGACTAGAGGGAGAACACAGACCAGGGAGGGAGGGTAGAGACTAGAGGGAGAACACAGACCAGGGAGGGAGGGTAGAGAGAGACTAGAGGGAGAACACAGACCAGGGAGGGAGGGTAGAGAGAGACTAGAGGGAGAACACAGACCAGGGAGGGAGGGTAGAGAGAGACTAGAGGGAGAACACAGACCAGGGAGGGAGGGTAGAGAGAGGCTAGAGGGAGAACACAGACCAGGGAGGGAGGGTAGAGACAGACTAGAGGGAGAACACAGACCAGGGAGGGAGGGTAGAGACTAGAGGGAGAACACAGACCAGGGAGGGAGGGTAGAGAGAGGCTAGAGGGAGAACACAGACCAGGGAGGGAGGGTAGAGAGAGACTAGAGGGAGAACACAGACCAGGGAGGGAGGGTAGAGAGAGGCTAGAGGGAGAACACAGACCAGGGAGGGAGGGTAGAGAGAGACTAGAGGGAGAACACAGACCAGGGAGGGAGGGTAGAGAGAGACTAGAGGGAGAACACAGACCAGGGAGGGAGGGTAGAGAGAGGCTAGAGGGAGAACACAGACCAGGGAGGGAGGGTAGAGAGAGACTAGAGGGAGAACACAGACCAGGGAGGGAGGGTAGAGAGAGACTAGAGGGAGAACACAGACCAGGGAGGGAGGGTAGAGAGAGACTAGAGGGAGAACACAGACCAGGGAGGGAGGGTAGAGAGAGACTAGAGGGAGAACACAGACCAGGGAGGGAGGGTAGAGAGAGACTAGAGGGAGAACACAGACCAGGGAGGGAGGGTAGAGAGAGACTAGAGGGAGAACACAGACCAGGGAGGGAGGGTAGAGAGAGGCTAGAGGGAGAACACAGACCAGGGAGGGAGGGTAGAGAGAGACTAGAGGGAGAACACAGACCAGGGAGGGAGGGTAGAGAGAGGCTAGAGGGAGAACACAGACCAGGGAGGGAGGGTAGAGAGAGACTAGAGGGAGAACACAGACCAGGGAGGGAGGGTAGAGAGAGGCTAGAGGGAGAACACAGACCAGGGAGGGAGGGTAGAGAGAGACTAGAGGGAGAACACAGACCAGGGAGGGAGGGTAGAGAGAGGCTAGAGGGAGAACACAGACCAGGGAGGGAGGGTAGAGAGAGGCTAGAGGGAGAACACAGACCAGGGAGGGAGGGTAGAGAGAGACTAGAGGGAGAACACAGACCAGGGAGGGAGGGTAGAGAGAGACTAGAGGGAGAACACAGACCAGGGAGGGAGGGTAGAGACTAGAGGGAGAACACAGACCAGGGAGGGAGGGTAGAGAGAGACTAGAGGGAGAACACAGACCAGGGAGGGAGGGTAGAGAGAGACTAGAGGGAGAACACAGACCAGGGAGGGAGGGTAGAGAGAGACTAGAGGGAGAACACAGACCAGGGAGGGAGGGTAGAGAGAGACTAGAGGGAGAACACAGACCAGGGAGGGAGGGTAGAGAGAGACTAGAGGGAGAACACAGACCAGGGAGGGAGGGTAGAGAGAGACTAGAGGGAGAACACAGACCAGGGAGGGAGGGTAGAGAGAGACTAGAGGGAGAACACAGACCAGGGAGGGAGGGTAGAGAGAGACTAGAGGGAGAACACAGACCAGGGAGGGAGGGTAGAGACTAGAGGGAGAACACAGACCAGGGAGGGAGGGTAGAGAGAGACTAGAGGGAGAACAGACCAGGGAGGGAGGGTAGAGACTAGAGGGAGAACACAGACCAGGGAGGGAGGGTAGAGAGAGACTAGAGGGAGAACACAGACCAGGGAGGGAGGGTAGAGAGAGGCTAGAGGGAGAACACAGACCAGGGAGGGAGGGTAGAGAGAGGCTAGAGGGAGAACACAGACCAGGGAGGGAGGGTGGAGAGAGGCTAGAGGGAGAACACAGACCAGGGAGGGAGGGTAGAGAGAGACTAGAGGGAGAACACAGACCAGGGAGGGAGGGTAGAGAGAGGCTAGAGGGAGAACACAGACCAGGGAGGGAGGGTAGAGAGAGGCTAGAGGGAGAACACAGACCAGGGAGGGAGGGTGGAGAGAGGGTAGAGGGAGAACACAGACCAGGGAGGGAGGGTAGAGAGAGGCTAGAGGGAGAACACAGACCAGGGAGGGAGGGTGGAGAGAGGCTACAGGGAGCACACAGACCAGGGAAGAAGGGTAGATACATCAATATTGTAGATATCCAGAAACCTAGAATGTCTTTACCCATTCTAACTTATTATCTATCTCTGAGTTGATGAAACACGATTTCAGATATTTCTGTCTGTTTGTTTTTGTTGACTTATAAATATCATCCTACAGTATGTTATTATCTCTGATCCTTTGAATGATACACATGTTAAATGTTAAATAACTGATCGTATTAGAAAGTGATGAACAATCCCTGATGGTTGTCATTGTACAGTATTAATCTACTGCTACTACTTGACATTAAGATGAGGAAGAGAGTGGCACTTCACACTGCCTCCTCTTCCTCATTTAATCAGAATCATCTAAATCTTCAGCTACTTCATTTGCAAGGAAAGCAGCTCCAACTGGAATTGCTAATGGTCCTGCTACCACCGCTGTGATAGCAGTTGCTAAAAATCCCAAAAGGCCATTTGACGACGACTTCCTCGTCCTCTGGTGTCTCATCCTCTCCTCCTCTCTCGCCTTCGCTACCTGTTTTCTGATCTCCTCCTCATGTTTCTTCTTCTCCTCCTTTCTCTTCTCCTCCTCCTGTCTCTTCCTCTCCTCCTCTCTCACCTTCTCTACCTGTTTTCTGATCTCCTCCTCCTGTTTCCTCTTCTCCTCCTGTCTCTTCCTCTCCTCCTCTCTTGCCTTCTCTACCCGTTTTCTGGTCTCCTCCTCCTGTTTCCTCTTCTCCTCCTCCTCTCTCTCCTTCTTCTCCTGTTTCTTCCTCTCTTCCTCTTCTTTGATCTTCCTCTGGACCTCCTGGTACATCTCATTGGTGTAGTGTTGTCCTCCATTCTTCATCACCATCTCATCTATCTTCTTCAGCAGCTCTGGGACCTGATTGTGGTCATTCTTGTTTTTATTATTGAAGACATGATTTCTGCCCTTAAAGACCTTGACGAGTTGCATAATCTCCTCACTCTCACTTAGAAAGTCCACCATTGATTTGTCCTCCAGCTGGTCTCCACCAGTGAACAGAATGATGGTGTACATTGAGGCTTCTTCTCCAAAGTTCTCCTGGATCCACTTCACAGTGTTCCTCTCCTCCTCTGTGAACCTCCCCAGTCTGATCACCAGCAGGAAGGCGTGGGGTCCTGGGACTGACATATAGATGGCTTTTTCTATTTCACTTTTCATCTCTTCTTTAGACATTGTTGTGTCATAGAGCCCCGGGGTGTCGATGACATCAGTCTTCCTGCCCTCCACCACTCCACTCTGTTTCTCACAGTGATCAGTGACAGACTCAGGGGAGAGGTCTTCTCTAAACACCTTTCTCCCAAGGATGGTGTTTCCTGTTGCACTCTTCCCTGATCCAGTCTTCCCTATCAGAACTATCCTCAGGTCAGAGGGCTGCCCTGAATCTGTGAAAACAGACAAGAAGTGCTTGAGTTGATAGTGATTGTCCTGATGAAAACCTAATGAAATGTGTGTGTGTGTCAGACTCTAACCGTGCAGAGCACATGCCCCTTTGTCCTTCCAGTCTCTAAAGCACCCTTTTGGGTGGTGGTATAATTTCCCCCCCAATTTTTTGTTGTTGTACTTGTTCAGAACCCACTGCTCACAAGTTGTCGTCAAGTTCACCCCCCTCCACCCCGTCTTTTGGTTGCGCCTGTTTCCCAGTCTGACCTGTAAAGAGACACCCAGCTTGAAAGACCTTAACATCTGTCTAACACTTTATAAGACTTGATTTAGCCTACGTCATCATCCATATTCAGTCTAATTGGCTGATAGGTTCAGAGAGGGTAAGACAAGACAAAGGTAAATCACAATCAGTAAAATAATTAAAGTTAACAAGCAGATGAACATCAATCATCCACATCAATGATCAGCTGATAGCCCGCCTTCTTTACCCCATGTCAATCATGTCTTTAGGAGGCACTGAACTAGTTTGTAATGATGAGTGTGTTGCATACATAAATAGGCCTATTTAAAAGTGTAAAAGTTCTCTACAGAGGCATTTGGTATTTTCTAGATTTCGCCCTTTTTTTCATTTTGAGCACCTGCCCCCTGCATGGCCCTGGTGTGTGTACGTGCATGTGTGTGCACGGGTGTGTGTACTGTACCTTGGCATTGACCAGTGAAGGCTTGAAGACAGAGTGTCAACAGCAACAGAATCTTCAGAGTCCCTCTTCTTCGTCCCATATCTGTTACAGTGGCTAATCAAAAACATGGAATTAGACGATGATCTCATTACAAATAACAAATTCCACAAAATAAAATGAGAATTTCTTCTCAGCTATTTCACTTTCAAACAATGTAAACCAGGGGCGTAAAACTCACGGAGGGCCTAATGTCTGCAGGTTTTAGTTTTTTCCTTTCAATTAAGACCTGGACAACCAGGTGAGGAGAGTTCTTTACTGATTAGTGACCTTAATTCATCAATCAAGTACAAGGGAAGAGGGAAAACCTGTAGACCAGGGCAGCTCAACCCTCTTCCTGGAGATCTACTTTCCTAAAGGTTTTCAGTCCAACCCTAATTTAGCATATCTGATTCAGCTAGTTAAGGTCTTATTGAGCAGCTAATTAGTAGAAGCAGGTGTGTTAAATTTGGGTTGGACTGAAAACCCACAGGACAGTAGATCTCCAGGAAGAGGGTTGGACTGATAACCTACAGGACGGTAGATCTCCAGGAAGAGGGTTGGACTGAAAACCTACAGGACGGTAGATCTCCAGGAAGAGGGTTGGACTGCCCTACTGTAGACACTAGGCCCTGCATGGAATGAGATACCTGTGATGTGAACTATAAAAAGAGTAATCCCCCAAAAATGCAATAATAATAACTAGAATTGAGTAATGCTATGTGGTATAACTGTTGTAAAACGAAGTACATTCCCTAACAATGTAATTGTACAATAAAATGTATGTTACTGGCTCCAACAGTGCAGTAGAAGGTCACGCAAAATACAATGCCAATACACAAGTAATCAAAAGAAGAAATCAAGAAATGATAGAACTAATTACTAAGGTAGTTAACTTCTTTGGGAATATTGAATACTGAAGTCACTTTTAGTGTGGTTGTACTGATCTGTTAATTGTTGTCCCCTGTTGTGACTGTGAGAGGTGAGGCTATGTGCTGCACCTTATAGTCGGAGTTAAGTTTTGTTTCACCTGTAACTAGTCATTTCTAGCCAATGAGAGAAATAATTCACCTCAGGACAGGCAGAGTCTGAATTCTGATTGGGTGTCACAATTACACATCGCTGACTTCAACATCTCTGAGTAAAATGTCAGACACATAGACGTCTCCTTCTGGTAAAAAAAAAAAGGTTAAAAATGAAATAACAAATAAAACATAATTTTCAAATGTAACTTTGTTGTTGCCTAGTCTGGTCCTAGATCTGTTGGTATTATTTCCAACTCCATTGATCACTACATACTGTAGTTGCCTAGCCTGGTCCCAGATCTGTTTGTGCTCTTTCCAACTCTATTGCTTACTATCAGGCCAAAGACGATGAGAGACATGAGATGGAAAGATAGCACAGGAGAGCCACACACTCTAGGAGCTCAGATGCAATAATTGAATAACCAACGTTTGGACAGACAAGCTGTCTTCATCAGGGTATAATGACAAACACTGCGGGTCACTTAAGCAATAAGGCGTGAGGGAGTGTGGTATATGGCCAATATACCACGTCTAAGGGCTGTTCTTAGGCACAACGCAACGCATCTATTATAAACTGGTTACCAATGTATTAGCGCAGTACAAATATTATGGATTCATACCCATGTTATATGGTCTGATATATCACCAATCAGCATTCAGGGCTTGAACGACACAGTTTATAATAGTTTATATAGTTTGAAAGGACACACACAGGTGTCTATAATCATGGATGGTTGTGGTTTGATTTCATTGGTCGATTTACAAATATAAATAGAACATATAAAGATGATCTCTCTCTACTGGTATCATGAGGACAGCTGTCTCCCTCATCTCTCTACTGGTACCATGAGTACAGCTGCCTCCCTCATTTCTCTACTGGTACCATGAGGACAGCTGCCTCCCTCATCTCTCTACTGGTACCATGAGGACAGCTGCCTCCCTCATCTCTCTACTGGTACCATGAGGACAGCTGTCTCCCTCATCTCTCTACTGGTACCATGAGGACAGCTGTCTCCCTCATCTCTCTCTACTGGTACCATGAGGACAGCTGCCTCCCTCATCTCTATACTGGTATCATGAGGACAGCTGTCTCCCTCATCTCTCTACTGGTACCATGAGGACAGCTGCCTCCCTCATCTCTCTACTGGTACCATGAGGACAGCTGTCTCCCTCATCTCTCTCTACTGGTACCATGAGGACAGCTGCCTCCCTCATCTCTCTACTGGTACCATGAGGACAGCTGCCTCCCTCATCTCTCTCTACTGGTACCATGAGGACAGCTGCCTCCCTCATCTGTCTACTGGTACCATGAGGACAGCTGTCTCCCTCATCTCTCTACTGGTACCATGAGGACAGCTGTCTCCCTCATCTCTCTACTGGTACCATGAGGACAGCTGTCTCCCTCATCATTCTCTACTGGTACCATGAGGACAGCTGTCTCCCTCATCTCTCTACTGGTACCATGAGGACAGCTGTCTCCCTCACCATTCTCTGCTGTTACCATGAGGACAGCTCAAATTGAAACTTAATCCCATAGTAATCTTATAGTAGACCAGCCAACCTGAAAAAAGTGCTGGGATTTGATTTTGCTTATTACAGACTGTCATCAATGCTAGATAAAACATGTTTGCTGTGATACAAGGTCATTTTGGTTTTCTAATACCATTTTCAACAGGTCAAAGGTCAAATGTGTTGAAAATTGTTAAATGTATATATATTTAGGTGGAATGTTCAACAAAAACGGAGTGGATTATCAAACAACACTTAGACTATAGAGTTTCTGCATTAGTAGTTGCTTTACATTGTAATGGCTTGGTAGTCGTGGTGAAGGAATGAGGCACAGGAAGCAGCGAGCACAGGGTAGTGGCGTATTTAATGTACACTCACACACAAAACAAATATTCCCAAACACAGGGGAGAAAACACACACGGCGTAACACAGCGCCGACACGAACAATGAGCCGTCAGTAACGAAATAATCCCGCACAACACGGAAGCGGACCAGCTAAATTAAATAGCCCCGCTAATTACCCAAACTAAACACAGGTGCACAAAACCAAAAAAAGGGAAAACCAAAAAAGAGAATCAGTGGCAGCTAATTGGCCGGTGACGACGACCGCCGAGCGCCACCCGAGCAGGAGGGGGCGCCACCGTCGGTGGGAATCGTGACATACATACAATTATTATGCTTTCAGACATGCACATCCAGCTCATCAAATGCTTTAGAAATGGTGTATTTGTGTGTCATAAGGAACATTAATGGTATTTTAGTCTTTTTTTTAAAGGCCTTTTTCAATACATTTGTAAATGCCCATAAACCCATTGCATACCTGCAGCAGCTGGAACTGGAACAGCTGCCGTTTAGTAAATACTGTTTGACTGTACCACTGAGACCTTGCTTTCCTTATTTTAATACAACTACAGGGCGACAGGTAGCCTAGTGGTTTGAGTGTTGGGCCAGTAACCTAAAGTTTGATACACTCTTAGCTCCTTTTTTTCTATCTAGAACCTTGAAGGGTTCTTCGGCTGTCCCCATAGGAGAACCAATTGAATAACTATTTTAGGTTTCAGGTAGAACCCTTTTGGTTCCAGGTAGATCCCTTTCCACATATGGTTCTGTATGGAACCCAAAAGGGTTCTATCTGGAACCAAAAAGGGTTCTGCTATGGGGACAACCAAAAAACCCTTATGGAACCCTTTTCTCTAAGAGTGTAGTCCTAATCCCAGAGCCGACAAGGTGAAGCTAGGCAGTTAACCCCCCCACAACAACTGCTCCCCAGGTGCCCAATGTGGCACGTCCTCAGAGGGGTCGGGTTAAAAGTGTTTCGGTTGGACCTTGTGTGTAATTTATGATGAAAATATATATATTTTTTTTTTAATCAGTGATAGAGGGAAGTTGTATCATTATGCCATTTTGTGGTCTAGTCATTTAATCTCAGTAAGGACAGACATGGGAACGACAAGCTGTCTCATCATTTCTTTGCCGTTCAACAGTAAAAGTTGTGTTTTTGCATTTCTGAGTAAAAGTCCCTTTAATATTTATTGTTTCCGTGGCATTGCTATTACATCTTTATGGTGCTGCTGCTAGAAATGTGTTCACATTTTAACTCAGAAAGATATGTAAATACATTTTTGAATAAACGTTCTTACCGGTTTTTTTCTCTTCTTCCTGGATGTACTTAGAAAAGCTGTGTTCTGTAGTTCATCAGCTCCAGTTCTCAATGAAACTCTGGTTAGTTGGAGGAGATGAAACTCTGGTTAGTTGGAGAGGAAGACAAAGAATGATCTCAGAACCAACTATTCAGTCAGCTTTAACATTGCCTCAAACTAGTGACTACACCCTCTACTGCTGTTTACCAGAACAGAGACGTGTGTGTGTGTGTGTGTGTGTGTGTGTGTGTGTGTGTGTGTGTGTTGTTTAAGGCTTTCAGCTTAGTCATAGGGTCTCAAAAAACAGGATATGGTACTACCAGAACAGGCATTCTGTGGGCATTTCAGAGAAACATGTGGGTGTGTATGTGCAATTGTGCCTGTTACTATGGAGGCAAAGTATGTGCCAAAAGGACACATTTTAAATGAAAAGTGGACACTTGTCATAAACCAGTAGGCTGCCTTTCTGTTAAGAGTTTGGTTGGACCGCAGTACCCTTGAGATTTCACTCTCTATCGCTGGTTAATGGTTTTCCTCATGAATCTTGTTCACTAGCTGGCACAGACACAAAGTCATCTGTCTTGAACCTTAACTCTAACCTTGATCCTAACCTTAACCAAACTCCTAAGGCCTAACCCTAACATTTCATTCAGAACAATTTTTTTTGTTTTTGTTTTCATTCATTTTTACAATGTAGCAACATTTGGACTTTGCAGCTGGCCTATCTAGCAGAAATCCAATGCCTCTCCATCCCTCCTCCCACTCTCTCCTGTCCTGATCTCTTCTTTTATTCTTTCTCCTCACTTTCTCCATTTCCCTTCCTTCTCCTATACATATGCTCTTCCATCACTCCTCTCTTAGTGTGTACTGTGGGTATCTCTCGTCTATATCCATCCTCTCTCCATCTCTTTAGTGTGTACGGTGGGTATCTTTCCTCTCCATCTCTCCTCTCTTGAAATAACGTTTATTTGTCACATGCGCCGAATACAACACCTTACAGTGAAATGCTTACTTACAAGCTCTTAACCAACAATGCTTTAATAAGTTAATAAAAATAAAAGTGTTAAGTAAAAAATAGAAAATTAAAGTAAAAATTAAAGAGCAGCAGTAAAATAACAATAGGGAGGCTATATACAGGGGGTACCGGTACATTGTTAATGTGCAGGGGCACCGGTTAGTCGAGGTGGTTGAGGTAATATGTACATGTAGGTAGAGTTAAGGTGACTATGGATAGATAATGAACAGAAAGTAGCAGCAGCGTAACAGAGGGGTCTGGTGGCCCTTTGATTAGCTGTTTACGAGTCTTATGGCTTGGGGGTAGAAGATGTTTAGAAGACTTTTGGACCTAGACTTGGCGCTCCGGTACTGCTTGCCGTGCGGTAGCAGAGAGAACAGTCTATGACTAGGGAGTCTTCAACAATTTTTAGGGCCTTCCTCTGACACCGCCTGGTGTAGAGGTCCTGGATGTCAGGAAGCTTGGCCCCAGTGATGTACTGGGCCGTACACACTACCCTCTGTAGTGCCTTGCGGTCAGAAGCCGAGCAGTTGCCATACCAGCCAGTGATGCAACCAGTCAGGATGCTCTCGATGGTGCAGCTGTAGAACCTTTTGAGGATCTGAGGACCCATGCCAAAACTTTTCGGTCTCCTGAGGGGGACTAGGCTTTGTCGTGCCCTCTTCACGACTGTCTTGGTGTGTTTGGACCATGATAGTTTATTGGTGATGTGGACACCAAGGAACTTGACGCTCTCAATCTGCTCCACTACAGCCCCGTCGATGAGAATGGGGGCGTGCTCGGTCCTCTTTTGCTTGTAGTCCACAATCATCTCCTTAGTCTTGGTTACGTTGAGGGATCGGTTGTTATTCTGGCACCACACGGCCAGGTCTCTGACCTCCTTCCTATAGGCTGTCTCATTGTTGTCGGTGATCAGGCCTACAACTGTTGTGTCATCGGCAAACTTGATGGTGTTGGAATCTTGCCTGGCCATGCAGTCATGAGTGAACAGGGAGTACAGGAGGGGACTGAGCACGCACCCCTGAGGGGCCACCGTGTTGAGGATCAGCATGGTGGATGTGTTGTTACCTACCCTTACCACCTGGGAAAGACCCGTCAGGAAGTCCAGGATCCAGTTGCAGAGGGAGGTGTTTCGTCCCAGGGTCCTTAGCTTAGGGTGTACTGTGTGTATCTCTCCTCTCCTAGTGTGTACTGTGGGTATCTCTCCTCTATATCCATTCTCTCTCCATCTCTCCTCTCTTAGTGTGTACTGTGGGAATCTCTCGTCTATATCCATCCTCTCCATCTCTGTACTGTGGGTATCTCTCCTCTATATCCATTCTCTCTCCATATTTCCTCCTGTCCTTATCTCAGTTCTAATCTGTTCACTGCCCCTGTGAACCACTGCCCTGATTGCAATGTTGAGTAACATACACCTACCTTACTTTCACTCTCAACACCTTGCCTTGCGTGCCAGCAAGGCTTTTGCCCATACACACATGCACGTACACACAAACACACATGCACGCACACTAACACAGACTCATACAAACACATACACTCACAAAGAAAGGGCCATGTCCCAGATCAGGGTTAGGTCTCTCTAATGGTAGTTTGTCAGGATCAGAGGCATGAGGGTCAGAGGCATGAGGGTCAGAGACATGAGGGTCAGAGGCATGAGGGTCAGAGGCATGAGGGTCAGAGAAGGTGAAATTATTGAGAGGGCAAAGAGATTACAATGAATATTGCATACATTTACTGTTGAGTATGTTCAGTTAACTCCACAAAGTGAAAGTTGAAAAATGAACTTTCTCTGAGCTAACTTTGCCCCTTCCCCCTCCCCCTCTTCCTCTCGAAAGTACCACAAAGTCAAACAGGAAACTCAGTGAGTCACAAGGTTGTGCTAAACACCGTAGTGTTGAGAAAAAAAACATCAGTCACAATAACAAATAATGTGGTTTAATGTAGATAGAAAACAAGCTTAATAAACTATGTAGAATGTGGACTAGTTGTCCATAGTTGTCTATATCATGAATGTGGACTAGTTGTACATAGTTGTCTATATCATGAATGTGGACTAGTTGTACATAGTTGTCTGTATCATTAATGTGGTCTAGTTGTCTAGTTGTCTATATCATGAATGTGGACTAGTTGTCCATAGTTGCCTATATCATGAATGTGGACTAGTTGTACATCGTTGTCTGTATCATTAATGTGGGCTAGTTGTCTTGTTGTCTGTATCATTAATGTGGGCTAGTTGTCTTGTTGTCTGTATCATGAAAGTGGGCTAGTTGTCCATAGTTGTCTATATCATGAATGTGGGCTAGTTGTCCATAGTTGCCTATATCATGAATGTGGGCTAGTTGTCTTGTTGTCTGTATCATTAATGTGGGCTAGTTGTCTGGTTGTCTATATCATGAATGAGGGCTAGTTGTCCATAGTTGTCTATATCATGAATGTGGGCTAGTTGTCTAGTTGTCTATATCATGAATGTGGGCTAGTTGTCTGGTTGTCTATATCATGAATGTGGGCTAGTTGTCTAGTTGTCTATATCATGAATGTGGGCTAGTTGTCCATAGTTGCCTATATCATTAATGTGGGCTAGTTGTCTTGTTGTCTATATCATGAATGTGGGCTAGTTGTCTAGTTGTCTATATCATGAATGTGGGATAGTTGTCCATAGTTGCCTATATCATTAATGTGGGCTAGTTGTCCATAGTTGTCTATATCATGAATGTGGGCTAGTTCTCCATATTTGTCTATATCATGAATGTGGGCTAGTTGTCCATATTTGTCTATATCATGAATGTGGGATAGTTGTCTAGTTGTCTATATCATGAATGAGGGCTAGTTGTCCATAGTTGTCTACATCATGAATGTGGACTAGTTGTCCATAGTTGTCTACATCATGAATGTGGGATAGTTGTCTATATCATGAATGAGGGCTAGTTCTCCATAGTTGTCCATATCATGAATGAGGGCTAGTTGCCCATAGTTGTCTACATCATGAATGTGGGCTAGTTGTCCATAGTTGCCTATATCATGAATGTGGGCTAGTTGTCCATAGTTGCCTATATCATGAATGAGGGCTAGTTGTCCATAGTTGCCTATATCATGAATGTGGGCTAGTTGTCCATAGTTGCCTATATCATGAATGAGGGCTAGTTGTCCATAGTTGCCTATATCATGAATGTGGACTAGTTGTCTAGTTGTCTATATCATTAATGTGGGATAGTTGTCCGTAGGTCTATATAATTAATGTGGGCTAGTTGAAAAATAGTTGTCTATATCATTAATGTGGGCTAGTAGTCCATAGTTGTCTACGTCATGAATGTGGACTAGTTGTCCATAGTTGTCTACGTCATGAATGTGGACTAGTTGTCCATAGTTGTCTATATCATGAATGAGGGCTAGTTGTCCATAGTTGTCTATATCATGAATGAGGTCTAATTGTCCATAGTTGCCTATATCATGAATGAGGGCTAATTGTCCATCGTTGTCTATATCATGAATGAGGGCTAGTTGTCTATATCATGAATGAGGGCTAGTTGTCCATAGTTGGCTATATCATAAATGTGGGCATGCAAGATGAGCAGGGATATACAGTCAAATATAACATGTAAAGTAACCCAGGTTAGTATGGTTGTTATCAAAGACAGGTTAGTATGGTTGTTATCAAGGACATGTTAGTATGGTTGTTATCAAGGACAGGTTAGTATGGTTGTTATCAAGGACAAGTTAGTATGGTTGTTATCAAGGACAAGTTAGTATGGTTGTTATCAAGGACAAGTTAGTATGGTTGTTATCAAGGACATGTTAGTATGGTTGTTATCAAGGACAGGTTAGTATGGTTGTTATCAAGGACAAGTTAGTATGGTTGTTATCAAAGACAGGTTAGTATGGTTGTTATCAAAGACAGGTTAGTATGGTTGTTATCAAGGACAGGTTAGTATGGTTGTTATCAAGGACAAGTTAGTATGGTTGTTATCAAGGACAAGTTAGTATGGTTGTTATCAAAGACAGGTTAGTATGGTTGTTATCAAAGACAGGTTAGTATGGTTGTTATCAAGGACATGTTAGTATGGTTGTTATCAAGGACAGGTTAGTATGGTTGTTATCAAGGACAAGTTAGTATGGTTGTTATCAAGGACATGTTAGTATGGTTGTTATCAAGGACAGGTTAGTATGTATGGTTGTTATCAAGGACAGGTTAGTATGGTTGTTATCAAGGACAGGTTAGTATGGTTGTTATCAAGGACAGGTTAGTATGTATGGTTGTTATCAAGGACAGGTTAGTATGGTTGTTATCAAGGACAGGTTAGTACGTATGGTTGATATCAAAGACAGGTTTGTATGTTTGCTATCAAGGACATGTTAGTATGTATGGTTGTTATCAAGGACAGGTTAGTATGGTTGCTATCAAGGACAGGTTAGTTTGGTTGCTATCAAGGACAGGTTAGTATGGTTGCTATCAAGGACAGGTTAGTATGGTTGCTATCAAGGACAGGTTAGTATGTATGGTTGCTATCAAGGACAGGTTAGTATGGTTGCTATCAAGGACAGGTTAGTATGGTTGCTATCAAGGACAGGTTAGTATGTATGGTTGTTATCAAGGACAGGTTAGTATGTATGGTTGTTATCAAGGACAGGTTAGTATGGTTGTTATCAAGGACAGGTTAGTATGGTTGCTATCAAGGACAAGTTAGTATGGTTGTTATCAAAGACAGGTTTGTGTGGTTGTTATCAAGGACAGGATACCAATCATGCTTCTGAATGCTTCACTTTTCTGTGTGAATGAAATAGGACCTCACATATCTGTGTGTGTGTGTGTGTGTGTGTGTGTGTGTGTGTGTGTGTGTGTGTGTGTGTGTGTGTGTGTGTCTGTGTGTGTGTGTGTGTGTGTGTGTGCTCGCGTTTCCATGCTCACTCGTGTGTATGTCGGATATGTGTGTGAATGCCTGCCATTCAATCCCACATTGTGTGGTTGTGCATTGTCCCACATTGTGTGGTTGTACATTGCCCCACATTGTGTGGTTGTGCATTGTCCCACATTGTGTGGTTGTGCATTGCCCCACATTGTGTGGTTGTACATTGCCCCACATTGGGTAGTTGTGCATTGCCCCACATTGGGTAGTTGTGCATTGCCCCACATTGGGTAGTTGTGCATTGCCGCACAGTGTGTAGTTGTGCATTGTTGCGCAGTGTGACGTTGTGCATTGTCGCACAGTGTGACGTTGTGCATTGTCGCACAGTGTGTAGTTGTGCATTGTCGCGCAGTGTGACGTTGTGCATTGTCGCGCAGTGTGACGTTGTGCATTGTCGCGCAGTGTGACGTTGTGCATTGTCGCGCAGTGTGACGTTGTGCATTGTCGCGCAGTGTGACGTTGTGCATTGTCGCGCAGTGTGACGTTGTGCATTGTCGCGCAGTGTGACGTTGTGCATTGTCGCGCAGTGTGACGTTGTGCATTGTCGCGCAGTGTGACGTTGTGCATTGTCGCGCAGTGTGACGTTGTGCATTGTCGCACAGTGTGACGTTGTGCAGTGTCGCACAGTGTGTAGTTGTGCATTGTCGCACAGTGTGTAGTTGTGCATTGTCGCACAGTGTGACGTTGTGCAGTGTCGCACAGTGTGACGTGCATTGTCGCACAGTGTGTAGTTGTGCATTGTCGCACAGTGTGTAGTTGTGCATTGTCCCACATTGTGTGGTTCTGCATTGTCCCACATTGTGTAGTTGTGCATTCTCCCACATAACGAATCAGACAGTCTATCTATCTATACCAGAGAAGCTGTGTGGCCGAGTAATTGTGCCGTTTCTAAAGCCTATCTCTGTGAGAGGGGTCATAGGCAGACAAACATTCCAACAAAACAACCCAGCAGTCACGTGCCTTCATGTGGCAAACGGTTTCCTGCAATGTGAACCTTCCAGCACGTGACTGACTGCACAGCGGTGGGGGCCAAAATGGAGGGTGGTTTCCTGCAATGTGAAGCCCCAAGCAGGGAACTGTGAAGCGGTTGGGGCCAAAATGGAGGGTGGTTTCCTGCAATGTGAAGCCCCAAGCAGGGAACTGTGAAGCGGTTGGGGTGGGGTTAAGGAGGAGACAGCCCCAGAAACCTACAGGGAAATAAAGAGAGAGAGACATCCCTTTTACTCAGTGGTTGTTTAAAGGGTCAATCTGCAGTGGCGGTTTTAGCATGTAAATCTTGGTGGAGCAAACTCAACCAATTTTATTAGATGCATGCCAGCAAAGCCACTATACAACACAACACAGCACTATACCGGTGACAAATTCTGCCCACAAACTGTTAGGGCCTACATAAAGCTGTCCCAACAAACTACATAAAGCTGTCCTGTCAAGGCTGTCTGAAGAATGGGACCAAGGCGCAGCGTGTGTATCGTTCCACATTTTGGAACGAATCTATGCAAGACATACAAATAAACTTAATAAACAAAACAACAAACCGTGACAAAGAGGTGCAACATACACTTACACAAAATAATCTCCCACAAAACCTAGTGGGAAAAACAACAATTTAAATATGATCCCCAATTAGAGACAACGATGACCAGCTGCCTCTAATTGGAGGTCATCCCCCCCAAAAAACATAGAAATACAGAAACTAGAACCCCCAGACAAAACCCCCTGTCACGCCCTGACCTACTCTATCATAGAAAATAAAAGCTTTCAATAGTCAGGACGTGACATGTCCCGACAGACTACATAAAGCTGTCCCGACAGACTACATAAAGCTGTCCCGACAGACTACATAAAGCTGTCCCGACAAACTACATAAAGCTGTCCCGACAAACTACATAAAGCTGTCCCGACAAACTACATAAAGCTGTCCCGACAAACTATATAAAGCTGTCCCGACAAACTACAAAAAGCTGTCCCGACAAACTACATAAAGCTGTCCCGACAAACTACATAAAGCTGTCCCGACAAACTATATAAAGCTGTCCCGACAAACTATATAAAGCTGTCCCGACAAACTACATAAAGCTGTCCCGACAAACTACATAAAGCTGTCCCGACAAACTATATAAAGCTGTCCCGACAAACTACATAAAGCTGTCCCGACAAACTACATAAAGCTGTCCCGACAAACTACAAAAACCTGTCCCAACAAACTACATAAAGCTGTCCCAGCAAACTACATAAAGCTGTCCCAGCAAACTACATAAAGCTGTCCCAGCAAACTACATAAAGCTATCCCGACAGACTACATAAAGCTGTCCCGACAGACTACATAAAGCTGTCCCGACAGACTACATAAAGCTGTCCCGACAGACTACATAAAGCTGTCCCATCAGACTACATAAAGCTGTCCCGACAAACTACACGAAGCTGTCCCGACAAACTACACGAAGCTGTCCCGACAAACTACACGAAGCTGTCCCGACAAACTACACTAACCTGTCCCGACAAACTACACGAACCTGTCCCGACAAACTACAAAAACCTGTAAACCTGTCCCGACAAACTACAAAAACCTGTCCCGACAAACTACAAAAACCTGTCCCGACAAACTACAAAAACCTGTCCCGACAAACTACATAAAGCTGTCCCGACAAACTACATAAAGCTGTCCCGACAGACTACACGAAAGCTGTCCCGACAGACTACATAAAGCTGTCCCATCAGACTACATAAAGCTGTCCCGACAAACTACATGAAGCTGTCCCGACAAACTACATGAAGCTGTCCCGACAAACTACATGAAGCTGTCCCGACAAACTACATGAAGCTGTCCCGACAAACTACATAAAGCTGTCCCAACAGACTACATAATGCTGACCCAACAGACTACATAATGCTGTCCCAACAGACTACATAATGCTGTCCCAACAGACTACATAATGCTGTCCCAACAGACTACATAAAGCTGTCCCAACAGACTACATAAAGCTGTCCCAACAAACTACATAAAGCTGCCCCAAAAGCAGAGCTTATCCTTTCAGCAACATGGAGTGAATCCTTACCACAGCTACACCTGGCTATCATCGGAGCCTCGTCTGATGTACTGCCTTTTTAAAAAACCATAGCTGATATGTCTGACTTGCTTAAACAAATGTGGTTTCTACTGACTCCTTGTGGATTTGTGTAAGTCGATAAGAACCGCATTGTCCTTCAATAATAGCGAACGCCAACATGAGTTGTGACTTTTGAACCATACACAAACATTAGGCTGTTACATTTATGTTCAGTGAATTTATGTTTGTTTTTATATCATTATCACTTAGCTCTAAGTATACGAGGTAGGCCTATTCGTTCAGCACTTTCAAAATGGACAAAGACAGAAATTCAGATAGATGTTAGTTCAGATAAATTCAGCAAGATTTTGTGGCCTTAACTTTACTCTTCTTTAACCTGTCTGGGCGAGGTGGGACGTTAGTCAACAGCCAGTGGAATCGCGTGGTGCGAAATACAAATACCTCAAAAATGCTAGAACTTCAATTTCTCAAACATATGACTATTTTACACCATTTTAAAGACAAGACTCTCGTTAATCTAACCACATTGTCCGATTTCAAAAAGGCTTTACAGCGAAAGCAAAACATTAGATTATGTCAGGAGAGTACCCTGCCAAAAATAATCACACAGCCATTTTCAAAGCAAGCATATATGTCACAAAAACCAAAACCACAGCTAAATGCAGCACTAACCTTTGATGATCTTCATCAGATGACACTCCTAGGACATTATGTTATACAATACATGCATGTTTTGTTCAATCAAGTTCATATTTATATGAAAAAACAGCTTTTTACATTAGCATGTGATGTTCAGAACTAGCATACCCACTGCAAACTTCCGGTGAATTTATTAAATTACTCATGATTAACGTTCACAAAATACATAACAATTATTTTAAGAATTATAGATACAGAACTCCTTTATGCAATCGCGGTGTCAGATTTTAAAATAGCTTTTCGGCAAAAGCACATTTTGCAATATTCTGAGTACATAGCCCGGCCATCACGGCTAGCTAATTTGACACCCACCAAGTTTGGCCCTCACCAAACTCAGATTTACTATAAGAAAAATTGGATTACCTTTGCTGTTCTTCGTCAGAATGCACTCCCAGGACTTCTACTTCAACAAAAAATGTTGTTTTGGTTCCAAATAATCCATAGTTATATTCAAATACCTGCGTTTTGTTGTGCGTTCAGGTCAGTATCCGAAGGGTGACACGCGAGCGCATTTCGTGACAATTTTTTTTTAAATATTCCATTACCGTACTTCGAAGCATGTCAAACGCTGTTTAAAATCAATTTTTATGCTATTTTTCTCGTAAAATAGCGATAATATTCCAACCGGGCCACGTTGTATTCATTCAAAGGCTGAAAGAAAAAAAATGGAGAATTCTCATGAACGCGCTTCTCAGTCTCACTGTTCCCAGGCTGACCACTCACAAACAGAGCTGCTGTACTTCGCCCAGAGACTGTAGACACCCCATTACACTTTCTGGCGCCTTCTGAGAGCCAATGTAAGCCTTAGAAAATGTCACGTTACAGCAGATATGCTGTATTTTCGATAGAGATGCAACTGAAGGACAACAAATTGTCAGACAGGGCACTTCCTGTATGGAATCTTCTCTGGTTTTGGCCTGCCATATGAGTTCTGTTATACTCACAGACACCATTCAAACAGTTTTAGAAACTTTAGAGTGTTTTCTATCCAAATCTACTAATTATATGCATATTCTCGTTTCTGGGCAAGAGTAGTAACCAGTTTTAAATCGGGTACGTTTTTTTATCCGGCCGTGCAAATACTGCCCCCTAGCCCCAACAGGTTAAGTCACCATAAAGACAGAGAGAGAGGCAGTTACCATTTTAGGATAGTATTAGACCTATGTGGTCAAAAAAGGAAGGGAAATACAAAACCACCTATATAGACAATATACCGACGCACAGACAACACATTGCGCAAACAAAAACAACCTTCGGAATAGCAACAGGAATTACATGGTTCTATTAGTGAACCTTTTGCTGAAAAACATACTGTATATTTCAATGGGAAGAGACTGTCACTGGCAAACATGGTTACAGACCCAACAACAGTATATAGTATCCCCTCCTCGTGGAGAAAAGCACATGAGCTAATTATAATACACAAAGTAAGCAAAACAATGGAATCATTCTAACCTTGCCTAAAATGATGAATAAGATACTAATGAGATAGACCTATGTAAGCAATACAACAATTGAGATTAACAAACTATGGCATAAGGGAATGATGAGCAGATAAGAGTCAAGCCATAATTTCGATTAAGATCAAATCAAATGTATTTATTTAGCCCTTCTTACATCAGCTGATATCTCAAAGTGCTGTACAGAAACCCAGTCTAAAACCCCAAACAGCAAGCAATGCAGGTGTAGAAGCACGGTGGCTAGGAAAAACTCCCTAGAAAGGCCAAAACCTAGGAAGAAACCTATAGAGGAACCAGGCTATGAGGGGTGGCCAGTCCTCTTCTGGCTGTGCCGGGTGGAGATTATAACAGCACATGGCCAAGATGTTCAAATGTTCATAAATGACCAGAATGGTCAAATGATAATAATCATAGTAGTTGTCGAGGGTGCAACAAGCCAGTAACACAAGAGTAAGTGTCAGTTGGCTTTTTCATAGCCGATCTTTGAGAGTATCTCTACCGCTCCTGCTGTCTCTAGAGAGTTGAAAACAGCAGGTCTGGGACAGGTAGCATGTCCGGTGAACAGGTCAGGGTTCCAGCAGGTCTGGGCCAGCAGGTCTGGGACAGGTAGCATGTCCGGTGAACAGGTTAGGGTTCCATAGCCGCAGGCAAAACAGTTGGAACTGGAGCAGCAGCACGGCCACGTGGACTGGGGACAGCAAGGAGTCATCAAGCCAGGTAGTCCTGAGGCATGGTCCTAGGGCGCAGGTCCTCCGAGAGAGAGAAAGAAAGAAAGAGAGAAAGAGAGAATTAGAGAGAGCATATTTAAATTCACACAGGACACCGGAAAAGACAAGAGAAATACTCCAGATGTGACAGACTGACCCTAGCCCCCCGACACATAAACTGCTGTAGCATAAATACTGGAGGCTGAGACAGGAGGGGTCAGGAGACACTGTGGCTCCATCCGATGAAACCCCCGGACAGGGCCAAACAGGTAGGATATAACCCCACCCACTTTGCCAAAGCACAGCCCCCACACCACTGGAGGGATATCTCCAACCACCAACTTACCATCCCGAGACAAAGCCGAGTATAGCCCACAAAGATCTCCGCCACGGCACAACCCAAGGGGGGGGGCGCCAACAATTAAGATATTAATGTGCTCTTCCCTGTGGCTCAGATGGTAGAGCATGGTGTTTGCAACGCCAGCATGGTGTGTGCAACGCCAGGGTTGTGGGTTCGATTCCCACGGGGGCCAGTAATTTATTTTTTAATTAAATGTATGCATGTACTACTGTAAGTCGCTCTGGATAAGAGCGTCTGCTAAATGACTAAAATGTAAAATGTAAATGAGCGAGCTAGGACGGATGTAGTCCATATAACTATTTGTTCAGTACTTTTGAAATGTACAGTGACATAATTCAGCACATGGGCTATGCTTACAGTATTCTCCCTGTACACCAAGTCAGAACCGTAAGATAAATAACGGGGCCATATGAACAGACAATGAAAGCTTTTACAATTTTCAGTTATGCCATTTCTCTACAACAGGCTATAGGCTACATGTACACCACCAAGTCTGAACAGTAGGCTAAGTTTTGATGGGGAAAGGGACCAAATTATTAGGGTGAGACACATGGGCTCCTTACAGCTTACCACACAACATACACTTGTATTACTTTCTTAGCTACAGTATACATATCTCCCTGGCATATTACATCATTTATGCAGCAGTATACAAGACATATATTTGGACTAACCGTTGTTGTGCTGTGCTCACTTGAACAGGAAGGTGGAGCAGCGGCCCTTCTTGTTGGCAAACTTACTCAAGTTGCACCCTGATCTGTTTCACCTGTCTTTGTGCTTGTCTCCACCCCCCTCCAGGTGTCGCCCATCTTCCTCATTATCACCTGTGTATTTATACCCGTGTTCTCTGTTTGTCTGCGGCCAGTTCGTTTTGTTCGTCAAGCCTACCAGCGGTTTCCCCCCCTTGCTCCTGTCTGTTTCTAGTTTCTGTTTTCTAGTTTTCCTAGTTTTGACCATTCTGCCTGCCCTGACCCTGCCTGCCGTTCTGTACCTTGTCACACAACCCTGGATTATTGACCTCTGCCTACCCTGACCCTGATACTGCCTGCCGTTCTGTACCTTTTGGACTCTGACCTGGATTACTGACCTCTGCCTGCCCTTGACCTGTCGTTTTTCCTGCCCCTGTTCTAGTAATAAACATTTGTTACTTCGACACTTTCTGCATCTGGGTCTTCCCTTAAACGTGATGATAACGCATCAAACTTTGTCATGGAAGTCAGGCATTCTCTTGATGATGTCATGCTGGATTGACAGCGTAGCCAATGTATTCAACCTTTTCTGGCCCATGGAATTGGGTGTGAATGTTTAAGCTTGGAAAAGAGACCCTTTCAGACAGTGATTGCTTTGTGATGCTCACAGTTGGCCTCTGATTCCTTCCAAACCACTCGTTGTTGAATTTGCGATTTCCGACATGTTGTGTAATGTTTATGTCCAATGGCCGATGAGGACCGAAACGTTTTATCTATAATTTCTCTTTATATGTCAAGGATAGATTGTCGATGTGATTCATGATTTTAACTTATTGTCTAGCTAGCTTGCTAGATAAGATTTAGAAAGTATGATGTTGACATGATCTGTCCAATCAAAGCTACGGTAGATATAACATGATATAACATAATTTTATCTGTGGCCGATGACCTTGAGCCTTCTTGGACGGGCACTTCTATTGTAAATCTATGGCAGCACCCATAGAATAAAAATAAAATTACTTGTGTCATGCACAAAGTAGATGACCTAACCGACTTGCCAAAACTATAGTTTGTCAACAAGAAATTGGTTGAAAAACAAGTTTTAATGACTCCAACCTAAATGTATGTAAACTTCCGACTTCAACTGTATCTTTTGTTTGTTTTTAGTCCCATCATTCAGCTCCACTCAACCCCTCCCATCTATCTCTGAAGACCATAATGTCCCATCCTTCAGCTCCACTAAACCCCTACCATCCATCTTTGAAGACCATAATGTCCCATCCTTCAGCTCCACTCAACCCCTCCCATCTATCTCTGAACACCATCCAGGTTTGATTTATATTTGCTAAATATATATTTCCACTGTGCTGTGATGTTTCACAAAAGTTCTGAACCTTTCTATTCTCATAGTTTCAACCGATTGTAAATTAAAGATAAACATTTTTGCTAAGACTATTATTATATTATTGATCGATTTGACTATGACTTTTCAAATCACCCAACAGTGCAATTTGCAGAGTAATTTTTCAGCCGTTCCTAAACCTGCGACCAAAAACTAAATATGGGCAATACCAAAACAAGTGATCTAATGATTCTGTCTCTTTGCAACAAAATCTGCGGAGATGGGATGGATGTATCCCCCATATATATATACGAATTAAGTCTGATTTTTTTACACACACATACATCTGTAACTCCATACTATAGGCCCTATTCTATATATTCAGCATGATGATGATGATAGTAATGATGATGATGATGATGGTGATGATTAGTACATGTGATTGATGGTCTGTATCTGATGTTCAGTCTTATCCCTAAATAACATCTACAGTGGCGTTGTGCTAAATGGTCCACAGCATCATCTGGATAATGTGTGCAACAAAAGTTCAACATTCACCTTCTGCTACCATTTCTGTCAAGCTGACTACTTATACAACTTGACTCATACATTTGCAAAAAAAAACGACCTAACGCAGCGCAACTGCCTCGGCAATGCTGCGAGGCAAACGCAGAGTTCCATTGGAAATGGATGCACTTCTGGTGTACCAAAACACAATGAGGTTGTCGGTGTGGTCGACGTGTGATCATGCCCAATGTCCACCAGATGCATATAGGTTTTGTTTTGCCAGATGTCTAACCCGCATTTTCCGTACTTGACGCACAGGTGCTTCGCTTTTCAACTAGCTAAAATCTAGCTAGTTGCAGTATGTGTGTGTACTTCTGTATGTACCACTACATGGTAACGCAACACACAAGTTTAAAATATTGAACGCATGTGGTACATAGAACGCAGCCTACTGCAGCACCCCTAACGTAGTGTCGCGGACTGTTCCATAGACAATGAATGACTTCCGCTGGAACACAAAGTGTTTGACGCATTTGGTGGACATGAGGCGTAATGCTTCAAACACACCAACTGTATTAAGGCGCAAAATAGTATGCAGCATCGTCTAGATGTGTGCGCAACATTCACCTTCTGCTACCATTTCTGTCAACCTGTTTACGCATACAGTTTGACGCATATGTTCGATAAATCCAACGTGTGCACCACACAGAACGCATTGCCACTGCCTCTGGAACGCAATGCTGCGAGGCAAACGCAGCGTTCCATAGGAAATGAATGCACTTCTGGTGTACCAAAACACAATGACACAGTCGGTGTGTTCGAAGCGTTAGGGGAGTGAGAGCAGCGTCTGTCCCTCCCGCTCTCCCTCCCTCCACTCTGAAAAGGGGACATATTCTTCCAGCTGATGACGGAATTCAAGTCCCACTGCATTATTTCATGCACCAATTCATGTTGTTACTCCTATGACCAGAGAAAGTGAAATATTCCTTGATATTAAAAAAGACTCAAGCCGCTAATAACGCAAGATTATCAGAATACTTTGCTATTGTCATTCACTGCAGCTGCAGTGCTGGTTGAGTGGACAGACCGGAGAATGCACATTTTGTTTTATAAAAGTGTTGAACAAAGTGACAGTGCTGAATAACAACTTAAACATTAACTTACTCATAAAAACAGCAACTATTTGCTGTATTCCTTGGGTATCTCTCTAGTGATGGTTTTAAAAGTTTTGCTATTTCACAGTACCCACTTTACTGTTCATTCGAGGCTTATTTTTTTACAGTCTATGGCTCGAGAAAGCTGTTCAGACACGTGCCTATGGGTGCACTTGATTTGCTCTCTGGGCCTTCCTGGAAGGTGGAGTTCAACCTTCAGACACATGAAATGGTTCAAAATGGGAAAACTTTGCCTTCCCGGTTCCAATTCGAATTAATTATAATTCATAATTCTATGGTTATAACTATCTCATGGATGGTAAATCCTTGCATCCATAGCTTTGTAAAGTGGTTACATTGCTCCAGACCCATCGGTTTTTCAAATCCCAGGTTGGCCCTTTAAGCATGTGGAACAGCCAGAGGACTCACACAGGTTATGAGAACAGAGGTTATAATGTTTGTACTAGGGGATAAAGAATCCCATTTACGCTACACAATAGCCATAATAACACCTAGTTTGGACACACACACACATATTCGCACACGTACACACACACACACACACACACACACACACACACACACACACACACACACACACACACACACACACACACACACACACACACACACACACACACACACACACACACACACACACACAGGTAAAGGGAAATATCCAGGCTGAGATTATACGAGTGGAAATCTAAAAAACAAGTAGCTGTTGTTTTATGGAAACTCAGAAACTCCCAGCAGCCTCTGTTGTGTTGAAAGGCTTTCACCGGCCCTGCAAGAACACACACACTCTCACAAAGGACACACACACACACCCTCATTCATGGAACAACGGTGCACTGATTGTGGTTGAAAAAATATCCTATGACTCTTTTGTCAGTGTCATTACGCCTATTCATCATCATCAACAACTTCATCGTCACCTTCGTCATCATCATCACCATCATCATCATTACCGTCATCATCATCATCACCATCATCATCATCATCATCATTACCACCATCATCATCACCATCCTCACCATCATCATCATGCTGTATATATAGAATAGGGCCTATAGTATAGAGTTACAGATGTATGTGTGTGTGAAAAATCTGACTCATAGACAGAATGTAAAGAGTCTACTGCAGACAGTGAGCTGTGTAGGCTAGTTAGTACAGTACAACCCTCTGGTTGATCACGACTCTGCTGCAGTCAATACTGCTCTGCCTTTCTGTCTGACGCACACTCACACACACAAGCACACACACTTTCACTCTCTTTCTCCACCATTCCCTCTCTCTCTCTTTCTCTCGCTCTCTATTTCTGTCTGTAGGACTCATGAAATGTGTTATGCAATAAAGTCAATGAAGTCAAGTCCCTGACTCAATGTCCTCTTACTCCCGCTCTCTCCTCTTCCGCCCCTAAAGGAGACGCACACTATAATACATGATCAAAAATGCTTTTTATTCATTTCAAAAAAATATATTTCACATTAGATTGAGACACACAATTGCACAACTTCTGCACATTTAGTAGGCTATTAGTAGTGTTCAAGTCCCTGGTGCAGATACTATTCACAGTCATATCTACATTTAGCAGAACGCATTTGTGGAAATCAAACATGATTGTTTTTCCTCGCTCCACACACCCTTATAAACCAGTCCTGTCTGTCTTTGGCTCCTTCACTGAATCTGACATTTCTCCAGCGGCTTGCCCGGCTTCCGTGCGGAGTTGGGGCCGAGGACTTGACGGAGATCACTACTGAAACTCGGCCGTCGTGCGAGTGGATACAGCGCCCCACACGGAGCCTTACAACCAGGCGCCTGGCTCCCTCTCCCGGCCACGCTGCCCTCCTTCAGCGCCTGATACGACCGAATCGAGACTTTACGGTGCTGCGACGGACTAGTTTCAGTTGGCAACCCGCCCCGTTTAGCCAGAGCCTCGAATACCTCCTCTAGATTAGTACGGTCTTTGGCAGAGGTCTCGAAGTAGGCGCAGTCCTCACCGAGGGCTCGGAGCACCTCTGCCCGGGAAAGTTCTCTCTCCGCTGGGGACAGGTCCACCTTGTTAGCGCAGACTACCGTGGGGACCCCTGCGCTCTGGCCCAGCCTGGTGGGCTTGAGGAGCTTGGTCTTGGCCGCGAGGATCTCAGTGCGCAGGGCACACACCTCCTCGAAAGAGCTCCTGTCGTCCAGGGTGAAGACCAGAAGGAATATGTCACCTATACAGAACACAGGAGGAGACCGAAATATTATAGCCTATTATAGCCTATATTTTCATTAGCCGACATTGTCATATTCTCATTAGCAATATGAACTGAAGTTCCTTCTGGGATAAATATTATATTATGTTTTATTCTATTCTATATGCTATTCTATCCATAATGTATACGTCAATATACACATATTTATATTATCTCTCAATCGTTTAAAAAGCAAGCATGTCTACTTGGACTTATACACACACCACAAAGAGACACTTATTCATTTGCATGCATTTACATCTTTAACACTGCGATAACAAAAACTATTGAGGCACCTCCAGCACCCTCCAACATAGAGACCATGATAAGGACTCCCGTTATAGCCTACATTCCCATTACGCACCGGTTAGTATGGAGAGCCTGCGTTTCGCCGGGAAGCTCCTCTCTCCAGAGGCGTCCAGTACGTCGATCTGATACGTCTCCCCGCGGATGTGGAACACTTTCCGGAGGAAATCCTCGGAGGTGGGCTGGTACTCCTCCGCGAAGCCGTCCCAGAGGTACCGTCGCAGGATTGAAGTCTTGCCCACCCGGGGCGCACCCAGAACCACGATGCGCCTGCAGTTCTGTGGCTTGGTGGAGCTCAGCGGGTCCTGCCGAGAGTCCTGGGCGAGCCTTGGGTCGTCCTCGCCGAGCTGACGGAGCCGGATCTGCCCCTGGAGAACCAGAGTAGATAGCTGGTCCAGTGGCGACCTCTTGCAAGAGTGCCCATCGGAGGGAGGTGGAAGCCAGCTAGCTGTGCTTGGGGACCGCACCACCCTCCCCTTCTTTTCCTGGTGCTTCCACTGAGACGTGGCCATTTTAAGGAAACCCATGCTGGCTTTGAGCCCCGGTGAGTTCAGGTGCTGGGTTGCGTTTTTGTATGCCAGCAGGACCTTGGAGGAGCCGGGGCTCAGGGCTCTGGTCCCGGGGAACTGAGAAGGTTCAGCCCGCTGATGGGCGACGGGCATGTTGGTTGTGGTGGTCGGTGGGCTAGTGGAGGAGTTACCTTTTACCTCCATAATGTTGTCTCACTTAAGTGGCATGTGAAATGTAGCCTATGATAGCCTGTAGGGCAGTGTGGATGCCTGGGTGGATCCTGTAATATTCCAACCTGTGAGGTTTGGACACTACATGTGGTCCTCGTGACACCTGTGGGTTTGCGCACGTCTAGTCTGGGTGGTACAGAAACAGATGTCTTTTGGTGTTGTTTTTATACACATGCATGCGCCTAGCTCGTCCGCGTCACACGGCACGGGTCATCTGCTCGTCTCTCCCTACAGCTAGTTGCCAGAACTGCAGATTGACAGAAGCAGAGAGATTGTTATGTTCTCCGGGAGAACACGGAATGTTCGCTGATTCTGGAACAATGGAAGTGGCCAGGCCCAGTTCTACTTCAAGGTGCACGGCCAAGACAGGCATTTTGGGTTTTTTTGCGTACGTTGTGGTGGTTGGATAAATTGAGGCTATGGGAGATTGTGATGATCTGGTGTTTTTAATTCAATATCAACATACAAATAAGCCATATGTATTTGTTTACCTACTGCTGGCACACGGTGACACATCTGGCCCTTAGCCTTTTTGTATGAGCAAAAATAAGCCTTATAAGGCTATTCATTATTGGCCAGATCAATGTCATTTTCTTTACTTTTCATTACATTTTGTGATGAAATAGTCCAACAAATAAAGGCCTAATGTATTGAGGAACAAAGCATGAGAGCACCGTCAACACATATATATATATACGAGCATCACCAAAGTGCCATAGTTGCAATTTTATACAAATAGTATGTGTTACTTTGTGCTGCCGACTGCCTAGAATTAGGCTTGATTAATTTTCTTCGAGGGAAATTCTTATTCGGCGCTGTTGGATTTGACTGTTGTCCGACAGAAAGTGAGCATCCCTTTAAGAGCAACCAAGCGTCCGTTGCCATGGGTACAGCGAGGCAGCGGGGAGAAAGAGACATGAATGACAAGGCTAGATGCTTGCTATCAAAAGTTTACTCAACGACGAAGTTGCTTTTGTATACATTTTATAAATGTCACTGTTTAGGGACAATTGTAACTTTCTTGTCTCCCTGCGTGACACCAATTAACTTTAGCTAAAACGACTCACTCAGCTGCCGAGTTGACTAACTAGCTAGGCTACAACTAACTAGCTAGGCTACAACTAACTAACGTTACCTTAGCTAGCCTAAGCATTGAAATGGCAAGTCTAGGCAAATCCACTGGCAAAACTCCCAAAAAGGAGGCGAGACCTCGGACCCCGCCAGGTATGTAGAATATAGCTAGCTAACATAGCTGTAATACTATTGCTAGCTAACTAAACACACACACACACACACACACACTTAACATTATCCTCCTGACCCCTCCCGTTCCTCTGTCTGTTCGTTAACGTTAGTCCATACGTGTGTGTTTGTGTGTGGGGGGGGGGGCTAGATAGTCATGAATCATGTAAACGAGAATTTGTTCTCAGTCAACTGAAATAAAATTAAAATAAAAAAGAGAGAGAAAGAAGAGAGATAAGGAACAAGACCTCCAATCTAATTTCCTGTCTTTACTCTGTAAAATACATTCTCGAGGCATAGGCGTGTATTTGTTTACGTGGGGCTCTGTCGTTGTGTTTGTGTTTATCTGTGTGTGTGTTTATTTTTGTGTGAACGCTGTTGTGTGTGTATGTTTATCTGTGTGTGTGATTGTTTTTGTGTTAATGCTTGTGTGTGTGTATGTTTATCTGTGTGTGTGATTATTTTTGTGTGAATGCTGGTGTGTGTGTGTGTACATTAACAGGATACAGTCACAAAGAGAGTGCATGTGGAGCCTCAGTATCCCCGTTGCCTTCCATTGTGTACCAAGGTCACCCACTATGAAGGATGAGACTCCTGCAGTTTTTCTTTTATCCCTTCTGTGGCCTTCTCTCACTCTCCGCAAGGTGCTACCCTCCTCTGAAAACCACACAGAATGCACCGAGCCTCAGAACAGGTGGCAGGGAGGGGGAGGGGGGGGGGGGGGGGGTAGAAGAAAAGGATAGAAAGCAAAAGGTAGAGAAGCAAAAGTTGTGGTCATGGTAACCAGGGGCAGACTCAAAAGATGAGTGGTGGGTTGTGTGGTGGTCATGGTAACCAGGGTCAGACTAAAAAGATAAGCGGTGGGTTGTATGGTGGTCATGGTAACCAGGGACAGACTCTGTTGCAGTTGGAGCGCTGAGGACGGACAGAATTGCGTAACTATGTGTGTGTGTGTGTGTGTGTGTGTGTGTGTGTGTGTGTGTGTGTATGGATATTCTGCTCCACTCTTTCTCTCATGGTCAGGAGGTGAGTGATGTGATGTAACAATAGCGTTGCTAACAGCAAATAATGGTCTTAATTTCAGATGTAGCCTGGTCTATGAGGTAGTGTTTGTTAAGTCTGATGCTGTTGGGTCAGTAGTTCAGATGTAGCCTGGTCTATGAGGTAGTGTTTGTTAAGTCTGATGCTGTTGGTTCAGTAGTTCAGATGTAGCCTGGTCTATGAGGTAGTGTTTGTTAAGCCTGATGCTGTTGGTTCAGTAGTTCAGATGTAGCCTGGTCTATGAGGTAGTGTTTGTTAAGTCTGATGCTGTTGGGTCAGTAGTTCAGATGTAGCCTGGTCTATGAGGTAGTGTTTGTTAAGTCTGATGCTGTTGGGTCAGTAGTTCAGATGTAGCCTGGTCTATGAGGTAGTGTTTGTTAAGTCTGATGCTGTTGGGTCAGTAGTTCAGATGTAGCCTGGTCTATGAGGTAGTGTTTGTTAAGTCTGATGCTGTTGGTTCAGTAGTTCAGATGTAGCCTGGTCTATGAGCTAGTGTTTGTTAAGCCTGATGCTGTTGGGTCAGTAGTTCAGATGTAGCCTGGTCTATGAGGTAGTGTTTGTTAAGTCTGATGCTGTTGGTTCAGTAGTTGGCTGTATGTGTCATCACTGGAAACTTGGTTTTCCCCATATGAGTGCAAGCCAAAACAAATACATTCAGAAATGGGGAAGCTTGGTTTATTATTCCGAATTTGAACAGGTGCCATGTTGGCCCCATGTGCTTGCAATGAAACAGTTGGTTCTCTCCTCTCCTCATCCTGTCCTCTCATTTCCAGAGAAGAAACGTCTGAAAGTGTCAGAGGATTTCTAGTCGTGTCTGAGTGAAGAGCAGCCTCAGAGCCCCACTCTTAAAGGAGAGGACATCCAGGCCCTGGCCATCAGACCTGAGGACCTGGAGAAGGTGTGTGTGTGCATCTGTACATAATGTGTGTGTGTGTGTGTGTGTACATAATGTGTGTGTACATAATGTGTATATGTGTGTGTGTGTGTGTGTGTGTGTGTGTGTGTGTACGTAACGTGTGTGTATGCATACATGACGTCCACGTCATCAGCGACGGGGGAGCAGTTCATGTTGGAGATTAACTGGGCCGATTTTTCCACCTTGCCGGCTCGGGGTTCGAAGTAGCAACTTTATAGTGACTGTCCCAGCGCTGTAATCGCTTGGCTACCTGCCACCATTGTGTGTGTGTGTGTGTGTGTGTGTGTGTGTGTGTGTGTGTGTGTGTGTGTGTGTGTGTGTGTGTGTGTGTGTGTGTGTACGTCCATAGTTGCGGGTGCCCCAGCCCCCTAAAGAACCCCAGAAGCCTGCAGCAGTGACCCGAGTGCTGGTGCGTAAGACCCGCCCACCTGATGACATCAGAAAGGGGGTGAGGGTAGCGGTGGCCCGCCCCCTGGCCCAGGACACCACCACACAGCCACTGGACTACACAGGTGAGCTGGCTACACTGCCCCTTCTGTCCGGAGGTGTGGAGTACAGGTGGGGTGTATCACGGTTGTGGTCACTCAACACAATACAGTGGTCACCAATCCTGGTCCTAGAGAGCTACCGGGGTGTGTGGGATTCTAGAGTCTGTAATTAGTTCAATCAGGTGTGTGGGATTCTCAAGTCCGTGATTAGTTCAATCAGGTGTGTTTTAGAGCTGGGCTGGTGCAAAAGCCTGCAACACACTGTAGCCATCCAGGACCAGGTTTCTGTGACCAGTGGTGTAGACATCCAGGACCAGGTTTCTGTGATCAGTGGTGTAGCCATCCAGGACCAGGTTTCTGTGACCAGCAGTGTAGCCATCCAGGACCAGGTTTCTGTGACCAGTGGTGTAGGTATCCAGGACCAGGTTTCTGTGACCAGCGGTGTAGACATCCAGGACCAGGTTTCTGTGACCAGCAGTGTAGCCATCCAGGACCAGGTTTCTGTGACCAGTGGTGTAGGTATCCAGGACCAGGTTTCTGTGACCAGCGGTGTAGCCATCCAGGACCAGGTTTCTGTGACCAGTGGTGTAGGTATCCAGGACCAGGTTTCTGTGACCAGCGGTGTAGACATCCAGGACCAGGTTTCTGTGACCAGCAGTGTAGCCATCCAGGACCAGGTTTCTGTGACCAGTGGTGTAGGTATCCAGGACCAGGTTTCTGTGACCAGCGGTGTAGACATCCAGGTATTCCCTAACTGGTGTACGTGCAATGCCGTCGGGGCTATACATTTGGGTGAGGTTTTTTTCTCGCCTGAGTAGCCTCGTTACACTGCCCAAAAAAAATGTAACCATCTAGTGTTCGGCGAAATAACAACACAATGTTGGTAGCCTAGTCAAATAATTAACATCCAATCACATTAACCGTTACTCTCTCGCGGGAATTCCACTAACGGTCAGTATGTAGGCAAACGTAGCTGCTGCTCATGTTGGTATCTGTACTGATGGCATAGTGGAGTGGTAACGTGCGTGCAAGCAGTTGCTCCCGACGCCACTTGGGTAAACTGCAGTTTCCACCGAGAGGCTCTTGCTGCCAAGGGAATGCCTGACAACTTGAAAGACATTTTGGACACTACAGTGAAAATGGTTAACTTTGTTAAAACAAGGCCGCTGAACTCTCGTTTATTTTCTGCACTATGCAATGATATGGGCAGCGACCATGTAACGCTTTTACAACATACAGAAGTGCGCTGGTTATCAAGGGGCAAAGTATTGACACGTTTTTTTGAATTGAGAGATGAGCTTAAAGTTTTTATTACTGACCATAATTTTCACTTGTCTGACCGCTTGCGTGATGATGAGTTTCTCACACGACTGGCCTATCTGGGTGATGTTTTTTCTCGCCTGAATGATCTGAATCTAGGATTACAGGAACTCTTCGCAACTATGTTCAATGTACAGGACAAAATTGAGGCTATGATTAAGAAGTTGGTGTTCTTCTCTGTCTGCAATAACAAGGACAATTCAGGTCTTTCCATCATTGTATGATTTTTTTGTGTGCAAATGAACTCAAGCTTACAGACAATATCAAATGTGATATAGCTAAGCACCTGAGTGAGTTGGGTGTGCAATTACACAGGTACTTTCCTGAAACGGATGACACAAACAACTGGATTCGTTATCCCTTTCATGCCCTGCATCCAGTCCACTTACCGATATCTGAACAAGAGAGCCTCATCGAAATTGCAACAAGCGGTTCTGTGAAAATTGAATTGAATCAGAAGCCACTGCCAGATTTCTGGATTGGGCTGCGCTCAGAGTATCCTGTCTTGGCAAATCGTGCTGTTAAGACACTGATGCCCTTTGCAACCACGTACCTATGTGAGAGTGGATTCTCGGCCCTCACTAGCATGAAAACTAAATACAGGCACAGACTGTGTGTGGAAAATGATTTAAGACTGAGACTCTCCAATACAACCCAACATTGCAGAGTTATGTGCATCCTTTCAAGCACACCCTTCTCATTAACCTGTGGTTAGTTTTATATGTAAGATGGCTAAATAAAGAGCAAAATTATTGATTATTATTATATTATTATTTGTGCCCTGGTCCTATAAGAGCTCTTTGTCACTTCCCACGAGCCGGGTTGTGACAAAAACTCACACTCATTCTTATGTTTAATAAATGTATCGTATAGTGTGTGTGTGTGGCAGGCTTACAATGATGGCAAAAAAACAACATTTGCGAGTGCGCTGACCCTGGTGCTAGAGGGGGTACGCAGCTGGAGGTTGAGTGTTTGAAGGGGTACGGGACTATGAAACGGTTGGGAACCACTGGTGAAGACAAACAAGGAAAGGGGCTCAGAAATGAATGTCGAAAATCCACTTCACCTTTATATTCTTGTTCATGTGCAGTTCATCTGTTTTGACAGTTATTTAGTAACCTAGAATGTTATCATTCATCCTCATGCTGTGTAGAACTAGTGGTGCTGTCTGTCGTTATGTTGTGTGCTCTTCAGTGGAGGCTGGTGAGGGGAGGACGGCTCATAATAATGGCTGGAAGGGAGTCACTAGAATGGTATCAAACACATAAAAGATGTGGTTGATACGGTTCCATTCACTCCATTCCAGCCATTATTATGAGCCGTCCTCCCCTCACCAGCCTCCACTGGTGCTCTTCTATGTTGTATTTCTACTCTCCTGCCTACGTAATGGCCCCCCGTGGGATGAATCAACTATTTACAATTTGAATTTGAATCGTGTTTTGTGTAGTTAATGGAGAGGTGATGTTGACGTGATGTTGCGGTGTGGTTTTGTCAGGACCGGGGGGACCTCGCTTCGACGCCCAGGGGATGGTCCTCCCCCACAGCATTCTGGGTAGTCTGGAGGACTTCAGGACAGAGATGCAGGCCAGGGGAGAGACTGAGGTGAGAGAAGATACCATGGTTGAAAATCCCTTCTAACAAAAATAATGGTTTTGGTTATAATTCTCTGTTCTCTGCTGCCAATGACTGGAACGAACTACAAAAATCTCTGAAACTGGAAACACTTATCTCCCTCACTAGCTTTAAGCACCAGCTGTCAGAGCAGCTCACAGATCACTGCACCTGTACATAGCCCATCTATAATTTAGCCCAAACTACTACCTCTTCCCCTACTGTATTTATTTATTTTATTTATTTTGCTCCTTTGCACCATATTATTTATATTTTATCTTTGAACTTTCTTCAAACTACAAATCTACCATTCCAGTGTTTTTCTTGCTATACTTTATTTACTTTGCTACCATGGCATTTTTTTGCCTTTACCTCCCTTATCTCACATCATTTGCTCACATTGTATATAGTCTTATTTTTTTTTTTATTATTTTTTTTTATTCTACTGCATCATTGATTGTATGTTGTTTTACTCCATGTGTAACTCTGTGTTTTTGTATGTTGTCGAACTGCTTTGCTTTATCTTGGCCAGGTCGCAATTGTAAATGAGAACTTGTTCTCAACTTGCCTACCTGGTTAAATAAAGGTGAAATAAATAAAATAAAAATAAAATAAATAATGCTCTTCAATCAATGTTACAATGACAATGTTTCTCTCTCTATCTCTCTTTCTCTCTGATGGGTTCTGACTCTTAACTTGAAATATTGTTAACCTTTCCCTCCCCCGTATCTCTCTCTCCGAGAGCCGTCTCCCAGGTGTTGGGGGGTCAGAGGGGTGCAGAGAGACCCCCTCCAGTCCTCAGGGGTCAGAGAGACATCCAGAGCCACGCCCTGCAGCACTGGCACACACATATGACCCAGAGACGACACCAGCAGGACCTTATCTCCAGTAGGTCTAACAGAACTACAACTACCACATAAAGGACTACAACTACCATCAGCATTATCTCTCTCTTTCTCTTTTCTCCCATCTCCCTCTCTCTCTTTTCTCTTTCTCTTCTCTTTTCTCTTCTCTTTTCTCTTCTCTCTCTCTCTCTCTCTCTCTCTCTCTCTCTCTCTCTCTCTCTCTCTCTTCTCTCTCTCTCTCTCTCGACTTGCTCCAGAAGCCAGTAGAGAGGCTGTTGATGAACCAGTCCAACCGTTTCAGAGAGACTCAGGAGCAGAGAGAACTGATCACCCGAGGCCTGCCAGCCATACATTCTGGACAGGTAGGAGTCACCTGGAGGGGGGTGTCTATTGCTACTCTAGCCATTTAGAACTAACCTGTGTGTGTGTTGCCAGGGTTACCGTGTAGGCAGTGAGTTCTGGAGCCTCCCTCAGAGGTTTGGTGATGAGCTGAGTGGTATCTCAGCCACCCAGACACAGAGAGGACAGCAGGAACCTGTCACACACATCGCACAGCCACACAGCATCCGCATGGAGTCAGGTAAACACATACACACATCTCACAGCCACACAGCATCCACATGGAGTCAGGTAAACACATACACACATCTCACAGCCACACAGCATCCGCATGGAGTCAGGTAAACACATACACACATCTCACAGCCACACAGCATCCACATGGAGTCAGGTAAACACATACACACATCTCACAGCCGCACAGCATCCGCATGGAGTCAGGTAAACACATACACACATCTCACAGCCACACAGCATCCACATGGAGTCAGGTAAACACACACAGAATGAATGCAGATACACACACACATCTCACAGCCACACAGCATCCGCATGGAGTCAGGTAAACACATACACACATCTCACAGCCACACAGCATCCGCATGGAGTCAGGTAAACACATACACACATCTCACAGCCACACAGCATCCGCATGGAGTCAGGTAAACACATACACACATCTCACAGCCACACAGCATCTGCATGGAGTCAGGTAAACACACACAGAATGAATGCAGATACACACACACACACGCACACATATGAATGAATGCACTCATGCACACCCACACGAATGAACACAAATCAAAAACAGACACACACACACACACACACATACGAATGAACGCACACACACAGACAGTTTCTAAAATAAAGAACCCCTCATTGTGTGTTGTAGGTAATGTTCTCCCAGAGACCTGTGGTTCACCTAGCAGGACCTGGGACCAGAGTCTCTATCTGCAGCACCGACGACATGAGCTCAGAGATGTTCTCAAAGACCTGGACTTCAACCATCCTGTAAGACTCACACACACACAACACACGCACGGCATGGCACCTCACGACACACAGACGCACAGCATTCCAAGTTTCTCCACAGGGAGATGAACTGATTTTTGTACGGTTAAGTTGAGTCATTCATTCTGAATGGTTAAGGTAATGATTAAGGTTTGCCTGGGGACATGGACACACACATCTACCACATAACTTTGACATCACTACGCTACGACAACCCTAAAACATTAAATACACTCTACCTCACTCCATAATACTGTTTACCTCACTCCACAATACTGTCTACCTCACTCCACAATACTCTATACCTCATCTTGGCAATACTCTTTAATTCACTCCACAATACTATTTACCTCACTCCACAATACTTTCTACCTCACTCCACAATACTCTAAACCTCACTCCACAATACTGTCTACCTCACTCCAATACTGTCTCCCTCCACTCCACAATACTCTCTACCTCACTCCACAATACTTTATACCTCACTCCACATTACTTTGTACCTCACTCCACAATACTTTATACCTCACTCCACAATACTGTCTACCTCACTCCACAATACTCTCCACCTCACTCCACAATACTTTATACCTCACTCCACAATACTGTCTACCTCACTCCACAATACTCTATACCTCACTCCACAATACTTTATACCTCACTCCACAATACTCTCTACCTCACTCCACAATACTTTATACCTCACTCCACAATACTCTCTACCTCACTTCACAATACTTTATATCTCACTCCACAATGCTGTCTACCTCACTCCACAATACTTTATACCTCACTCCACAATACTCTATACCTCACTCCACAATACTGTCTATCTCACTCCACAATACGTTATACCTCACTCCACAATACTGTCTACCTCACTCCACAATACTGTCTCACTCACTCCACAATACTCTATACATCACTCCACAATACTTTATACCTCACTCCACAATACTCTCTACCTCACTCCACAATACTCCTGTGTCACGATTCCCACCGACGGTGGCGCCCCCTCCTGCTCGGGTGGCGCTCGGCGGTCGTCGTCACCGGCCTATTAGCTGCCACTGATTCCCTTTTTTGGTTTTCCCTTGTTTTGGTTTTGTGCACCTGTGGTTAGTTTGGTTAATTAGCGGGGCTATTTATTTTGGCTGGTCCGCTTCCGTGTTGTGCGGGATTGTTTTGTTGCTGACGGCTCATTGTTCGTGTCGGCGCTGTGTTACGCCGTGTGTGTTTTCTCCCCTGTGTTTGGGAGTATTTTTTTGGTGTGTGTGTGTAAATTAAATACGCCACTACCATGTGCTCGCTGCTTCCTGTGCCTCATTCCTTCACCACGACTACCAAACCGTTACAGAATCCCGCACCCCAAAAAGGCATGGAATCAGCAGGAGCAGCGGCCACCCTTCTTCCCTCGACGGAGGAACGCGTCCTCCACCACACTACGGTCCTCCACCGCATCGGATCCACGATGGACCAGATGATGGAGAGGATGGACCGATGGGAGAGAAGTGGTCTCCTCTCTCCACCTCCGGCTCCTCCGATGCAGCCACCTCCTCCTCCCACTAGGTCTGGCTCTGGCGCGCTTCGTTTGGCGCTCCCGAGGGAGTATGATGGGGCGGCGGCTGGATGCCAGGGATTTCTGCTCCAGTTCGAGCTGTACCTGGCCACCGTCAGACCGGCTCCCTCGGGAGAGGAGAGCGTGAGTGCCCTCGTTTCATGCCTGACGGGCCGAGCTCTGGAGTGGGCTAATGCGGTCTGGAATGGTCCAGACTCGGCGAGGGACCACTATCCAGGAACGGCTGTTCCACCTCAGGCAGGAGACGAGGAGCGCTCAGGACTTCGCGTTGGAGTTCAGGACCTTGGCTGCTGGGGCGGGGTGGAACGACAGGGCCCTCATAGACCACTACCGATGCAGTCTCCGGGCGGACGTCCGCAGGGAGCTGGCCTGTCGAGACACCGCTCTATCCCTGGACGAGCTCATCGACATGTCCATTCGTCTGGAGAATCTGCTGGCTGCCCGCGGGCGTTCGGAGAGGGTCCTGCCCGTTCCACCTCCGTGCACCCCCGCCCCTACCCCTATGGAGGTAGGGGGGGCCGTGCCAAGGGGCGCCGGAGGAGCTGGCTCCTCCTGCACCAGCTGTGGTCGGAGAGGACACACGGCCGACCGGTGCTGGAGGAGCCAGTCTGGGAGTCGAGAGGGCAGGCAGAACACTTCTCGGTCACCCCAGGTAAGTCGGCACCAGATTCACCCAGAACCCCCTGTTGGTCACGTGTTCTTACCTGTTTTGTTTTAAAAAAAATGTCCCTCTTCCCAGCATAGGGCGCTAGTCGATTCAGGCGCAGCTGGGAACTTTATGGATCGTGGACTTGCCATCAAGCTGGGCATTCCGCGGGTGCCGATAGATCCCCCCTTCCCCGTGCACTCCCTAGATAGCCGACCATTAGGGTCAGGGCTAGTCAGGGAGTCTACGGTGCCACTGGACATGGTAACGCAGGGGAATCATAAGGAACGCATTCGTTTTTCCTTATTGATTCGCCTGCGTTTCCGGTGGTGCTGGGGGTCCCCTGGCTGGCTGGTCACAATCCCCGTATTTTGTGGAAACAGGGGGTTCTCCAGGGGTGGTCAGAGGAGTGTTCAGGGAGGTGTCTAGGAGTTTCCATAGGTGCCACGTCGGTGGAGAGTCCAGACCAGGTGTCCACCGTGCGCATTCCCCCTGAATACGCCGATTTGGCGAATGCTTTATGTAAAAAGAGGGCGACTAAATTACCACCCCATCGACAGGGGATTTTGCGATAGATCTCCAGGTTAACGCTGCGCTTCCCAAGAGTCACGTGTACCCCTTGTCACAGTGGCGGCTATGGAGACATATGTCACGGAATCCCTGGGACAGGGGTACATTCGGCCCTCCATCTCACCCGCCTCCTCGAGTTTCTTTTTTGTGAAGAAAAAGGAGGGAGGTCTGCGTCCGTGCATTGATTACAGAGGTCTAAACGCTATCACGGTGGGGTTTAGTTACCCACTACCTCTCATCGCTACGGCGGTGGAATCATTTCACGGAGCAAAGTTCTTCACAAAACTGGATCTCAGGAGCACGTATAACCTGGTGCGTATCAAGAAGGGAGACGAGTGGAAAACCGCCTTTAGTACCACATCGGGCCATTATGAGTACCTTGTCATGCCGTATGGGTTGAAAAATGCTCCAGCCGTCTTTCAATCCTTTGTTGACAAGATTCTCAGGGACCTGCACGGGCAGGGCGTGATTGTCTATATCGATGACATTCTGACATATTCCGCCACCCGCTCCGCGCATGTGTCCCTGGTGCGCAAGGTGCTTGGTAGACTGCTGGAGCATGACCTATACGTTAAGGCTGAGAAATGTGTGTTTTCCAAACGAGCCGTTTCCTTTCTGGGTTATCGCATTTCCACCACGGGGGTGGTGATGGAGTGTGACCGCGTTAAGGCCGTGCGTAATTGGCCGACTCCAACCACGGTGAAGGAAGTGCAGCGGTTCTTAGGCTTTGCCAATTACTACCGGAGGTTTATCCGGGGTTTTGGCCAGGTAGCGGCTCCCATTACCTCACTGCTGAAGGGGGGGCCGGTGCGTTTGCGATGGTCTACGGAGGCGGACGGAGCCTTCAAGAAGTTGAAGACGATGTTCACCGACGCACCCGTGTTGGCGCACCCGGACCCGTCTCTAGCATTCATAGTGGAGGTGGACGCATCCGAGGCTGGGGTGGGTGCCGTGCTATCACAGCGCTCGGGTATGCCATCGAAACTCCGCCCCTGCGCTTTCTTTTCGAAGAAGCTCAGCTCGGCGGAGCATAACTATGATGTGGGGGACAGGGAGTTGCTAGCGGTGGTAAAAGCCTTGAGGGTGTGGCGGCACTGGCTTGAGGGGGCTAAGCACCCCTTTCTCATCTGGACCGACCACCGAAACCTGGAGTACATCCGGGCAGCGAGGAGACTGAATCCATGTCAGGCAAGGTGGGCCATGTTCTTCGCCCGGTTTAGGTTCACTATCTCCTATAGACCGGGTTCCCTGAACACTAGAGCCGACGCGCTGTCCCGTCTCTATGACACGGAGGACCGGCCCATCGATCCGACTCCCATCATTCCAGCGTCTAGGCTGGTGGCGCCGGTGGTATGGGAGGTGGACGCGGACATCGAGCGGGCATTAGTGTTGGAACCTGCGCCTGCGCAGGTTCCCGTGGGTCGCATGTATGTGCCGCTCGGTGTTCGTGATCGATTGATTCGATGGAGCGGCTGGGGGTCTTGGCTGGGGGTCTCGCTCATTGTTCGTGTCGGCGCTGTGTTACGCCGTGTGTGTTTTCTCCCCTGTGTTTGGGAGTATTTGTTTGGTGTGTGTGTGTAAATTAAATACGCCACTACCCTGAGCTCGCTGCTTCCTGTGCCTCATTCCTTCACCACGACTACCAAACCGTTACATCCTGCTAGCTGAATAAGTTTTGCCTCACTATAAATACAGTGTTAATTTATTTCCACTTCAAAGACCTTCCTACACACCACTAAATAGCCTACTCTAACCACTCCACCTCCTCCACAAACCCCCATCCTTCCCTGTTCCCTCCCCGCTCAGGGTGAGCTGCCCTAACTCTTGATGTCCTGAATACGTTTAATGACAGTGTACAAGTTAACAGAGAGAGAGGCACACTGTGTGTCTGATGTGGATGTCCTGTACACTCCTGATCCGTTCAGAACATGACACACACACACACACACACACACACAACTTGTACGGTTAATGAAGCGTGTACCCAGTGCCTGCCCATACATACATTTACATTTACATTTAAGTCATTTAGCAGACGCTCTTATCCAGAGCGACTTACAAAATGGTGCATTCACCTTATGATATCCAGTGGAACAACCACTTTACAATAGTGCATCTAAATCTTTTAAGGGGGGGGGGGGTTAGAAGGATTACTTTATCCTATCCTAGGTATTCCTTAAAGAGGTGGGGTTTCAGGTGTCTCCGGAAGGTGGTGATTGACTCCGCTGTCCTGGCGTCGTGAGGGAGCTTGTTCCACCATTGGGGTGCCAGAGCAGCGAACAGTTTTGACTGGGCTGAGCGGGAACTGTGCTTCCTCAGAGGTAGGGGGGCCAGCAGGCCAGTGGTGGATGAACGCAGTGCCCTTGTTTGGGTGTAGGGCCTGATCAGAGCCTGAAGGTATGGAGGTGCCGTTCCCTTCACAGCTCCGTAGGCAATCACCATGGTCTTGTAGCGGATGCGAGCTTCAACTGGAAGCCAGTGGAGAGAGCGGAGGAGCGGGGTGACGTGAGAGAACTTGGGAAGGTTGAACACCAGACGGGCTGCGGCGTTCTGGATGAGTTGTAGGGGTTTAATGGCACAGGCAGGGAGCCCAGCCAACAGCGAGTTGCAGTAATCCAGACGGGAGATGACAAGTGCCTGGATTAGGACCTGCGCCGCTTCCTGTGTGAGGCAGGGTCGTACTCTACGAATGTTGTAGAGCATGAACCTACAGGATCGGGTCACCGCCTTGATGTTAGTGGAGAACGACAGGGTGTTGTCCAGGATCACGCCAAGGTTCTTAGCACTCTGGGAGGAGGACACAAGGGAGTTGTCAACCGTGATGGCGAGATCATGGAACGGGCAGTCCTTCCCCAGGAGGAAGAGCAGCTCCGTCTTGCCGAGGTTCAGCTTGAGCTGGTGATCCGTCATCCACACGGATATGTCTGACAGACATGCAGAGATGCGATTCGCCGCCTGGTTATCAGAAGGGGGAAAGGAGAAGATTAATTGTGTGTCGTCTGCATAGCAATGATAGGAGAGACCATGTGAGGATATGACAGAGCCAAGTGACTTGGTGTATAGCGAGAATAGGAGAGGGCCTAGAACAGAGCCCTGGGGGACACCAGTGGTGAGAGCACGTGGTGCGGAGACAGATTCTCGCCACGCCACCTGGTAGGAGCGACCTGTCAGGTAGGACGCAATCCAAGCGTGGGCCGCGCCGGAGATGCCCAACTCGGAGAGGGTGGAGAGGAGGATCTGATGGTTCACAGTATCAAAGGCAGCAGATAGGTCTAGAAGGATGAGAGCAGAGGAGAGAGAGTTAGCTTTAGCAGTGCGGAGAGCCTCCGTGACACAGAGAAGAGCAGTCTCAGTTGAATGCCCAGTCTTGAAACACATAGAGTGACAGTGTTCAGGTCTGGTGGATTGGAACCCCAGAAGACATGACCAGTCTTGTTCTACTGTTCTACAACATAACAATAACCCTATCCCTGAGACAGTCCTGTTCTACAACATAACAATAACCCTATCACTGAGACAGTCCTGTTCTACAACATAACAATAACCATATCACTGAGACAGTCCTGTTCTACTGTTCTACAACATAACAATAACCCTATCACTGAGACAGCCCTGTTCTACAACATAACAATAACCATATCACTGAGACAGTCCTGTTCTAGAACATAACAATAACACTATCACTGAGACAGTCCAGGGGCCTGTTGCACAAAAGTAGAATTAAGACATCCGGGATAAATGACTCAGCTGAGCTCAATGAAGCCAAAACATGTGCGTCCAGGCTTAATTGGTTGCACAAAGACCAAGCCAGGATGAGCAGACACGGATTCATTAAGCCAGGTGAAACCAATCCTGGATAGGTGCGCGCTCACGGCTCACTCAAATAGACCCCGCCACAGATCACAGATTAACTGATTTACCATGGCAACTAGAGCCGCGTACTTTTCCCCGTCGGAAGCACAAATCCTCATGGAGGCATACGAGGAGGTAAAATATATAATTAAGAAGAAAGGCAACACCGCCACAGTGATAAAGCAAAGAGAAAAAGCGTGGCAAAGTATTGCAGACCGCCTGAATGCGTAAGTAGTGCACAATTACACAGTCACCGCTCCGCTGAAACATCACAATTACAATTCAAATATTTAATTCACATCTCCAAAAATGCAGTTGTACTGTAATTATGAAACGGTTAAATTTTTAATTGAAATGCACTGCAGATATGAGTGAAATTGTGTAAAGTAACTCCATCACACTGTATAAAGCTATGATAGATTTTTTGATATTTTTACTGAAAACAAGACAAAAATACCAAGTAATTTTTTGCAGTGTGACTCCATTAAATGTGTGTGTGTGTGTGTGTGTGTGTGTGTGTGTGTGTGTGTGTGTGTGTAGATTAAACATGAACGGGCCAAAACGGACATGGCAGCAGGTCAAAATCAAATACAAGAACATTCTGCAGAATGGTATGGTCCCTGACTAATATTTAACAAAGCACAAGCATATATTGTACCCAGAAGGTGCCTGCTCACACATTGTCTGTACTGTTTTAGCAGTGAAAAAGAATACCCACAGACAAGGCACGGGTGGTGGGTCACCAAAGGCTGACCTTACCCCAGCAGAGGACATGGCCTTGGAGCTAAATAAAGGCAGGCCCGTCTTAGAGGGGATCCCTGGGGGGAAAGAGACGAGCATAGGTTCCTCCCAAGATGCCACCCGCTTCATTCAAGGTATGTCCTTCCATCTCTACATGGGATACAACCACATTCATATTGAATCAATTTGGACTGTCTGACTTTGGTTTACCTATTGCCTTGCAGTGTCTGGCAGCACTGTGTTCCTGTTAGAGCCACCAGCACAAGCACCAGACGATGCTGATCCAGTGAGTACTCCATCAAAGGCATACTGTAGGCCTGGCATGTCTTGTCTACTAGCTTCAATATGAATCCGATTAAATGTGATAGGGTGAAGGCCCCAGTGCAGCAGCAACAGCACATGATGGAGACGATGATGAGGAGGAGACCATCTCTCTGGATTCCAGAAGGCATGAGGTATCATGTTAAGACTGTGAAAGTACTATTTACTCTACAATGGTGAGGAGTCCTCATCAAAATCAAAAAATCTAATTTCTTTTACAGGACCCAGATGCTATACAGTGGGAAAACCAGCCTGGCAACATAGTGCGTATTAATAAAAGGACACCACATCCTGCCAAATTCCAGCTGCGCTAATTGTATTGTGTTCACAGAGCTCACAAGCTATCAGAAAGTTGTATGGCAACCACCTCCGGCGCCAAATAGAACTGGCAGACATAGACATTCAGTACAAGAAGAAAAAGATGGAAAATCTTGCACTGGAGTCCGAAATAAAAAAGAGGACAATTAGGAAACTGGACCTTGAAATAAAAAAACTTGAGAGGGAGGTGAGATATGCCTTCAATGTACACTGTATGCTAACTGTAACACAAATGTATTAATCATTATTTTTCTTTCCTCCCCCAGCTCCAAGAAGATGACACAGCTCAAAATAAAAATTAGGTATATTCTCGTAAAGTCAAGTGAGCCATGACATATGAGCTCTTATTGTGAGCACACAGGACGGTGGCATCTTTCTAAGGTTTTTTTTATTTTCCCAGCAATCAGTACAACCAAGTCATCGTTATAAGGCATCGCCCTCTTTTGCCCACCCCCCCAGCACCAGGTGTGGCCACTAGCCTATATGAAGGCCCAAAATTGTGTGTTCCTTTCTGCTCTGACAATGGCATGCCCATTCGTGCGAGATGTGGTGGATGAAGAAGCACTTGTGCTGAGGAGAGCCTTCAGGCGAGAAAGGGTCTTCAGGGACCGGTTGGACCCACTGGCCTTCCCTGATGACCATCTATATGAAAGATACAGGTTTTCTGCAGATGGCATCAGGTATCTATGCAGACTACTGGGTCCCAGGATTAAGCACCGCACTGCACGGAGCCATGCACTGAGTGTGGAGCAAATGGTTTGTGTGGCCTTGCGCTTTTTTTCTAGTGGAGCCTTCCTGTACTCAGTGGGGGATGCAGAACAGCTGAACAAGGCCACAATTTGCCGCACAATAAGGAGTGTGTGTCTGGCTATCAAAGCATTAGCAGATGTCTTCATCTCCTTCCCTGGCCACAGAAGACTCTGTGACATCAAAGAGGAGTTCTATAGGATTGCAGGTAAGAGGATCTACAAATTACAGGACAACTGTTAACACATAGTAGGATACTCATTACTTTGTGTGACAGGTTTCCCCAATGTCATTGGTGCAGTGGACTGCACACACATAAGGATAAAAGCCCCCTCAGGTGCCCATGAGGCCGATTTTGTGAATAGGAAATCCTTTCACAGCATTAATGTTCAGGTGAACATAACTTTTTGATATTGTCCATTGACGAACACTCTGCATTGCCAGTGATGTGCATTGATTGGTGTAATATTCCTCATCTTATGATTTCAGATGGTCTGCAATGCTGACTGTGTGATCAGCAATGTTGTGGCAAAATGGCCTGGCTCAGTCCATGACTCCAGAATCTTTCGGGCCTCTGAAATCTATCAGTGCCTATCACAAGGTAAGCCACACAACCCCTATTTATAACCATCATGGCTGTGTCAAGAATATCACTGTGTTTATGAGGTAGTAATGATGAGATTTTGTGTTGACAGGTGAATTCTCTGGTGTGCTGCTGGGAGACAGGGGGTATGGCTGTCAGCCTTTTCTCCTGACACCTTTCACAGACCCCCAGGAAGCACAGCAGGCCTACAACCATGCCCATGCCAGGACCAGGGCCAGAGTTGAAATGACCTTTGGCCTCCTGAAGGCACGCTTTCACTGCCTTCACAAATTAAGGGTCAGCCCTGTTAGGGCATGTGATATTACTGTGGCTTGTGCTGTCCTCCACAATGTGGCCTGCCTGAGGAAGGAGAGGGCCCCCAGAGTGCCACCAGCCATGGACTGGGACAATCCGGCAATCTTCCCTGATGACGACAGTGGTCGGCTGCTGAGGGACCAATATGTGTTGAATTATTTTAGTTAGTATGTGTGCTTTCAATTTTGGTTAAATATGTCCTGCGGTGGCAGAGGAATTGGGGTTTTTTTGGGTTCGTTTTTTTACGAATTTGGCCTCTTATGATGTTTGTGCGGTATACTGTGTGTAATACAAGGCTGCAGGGAGGCTACTGCATCCATTCATTTGTCTGTTCAGTTGATGTGTATGGATTTGTCCTGCATTTATTTTAGTGTGCAGACATGCAGGGTGTGTTATATACAGACCTTTGAATGTGTATGTATCATTTTGTATAATATGCTTGGATTCTGTGCTTTCCATCTTGTAGTCACTGTGACTTCAGTTTCGAAAGGAGCTGATGGTTTACCTGCTTTGTTTTGTCCTTATTCAATAAAGGAACATAATGTTACACATTGTGTTTTTATATTCATATGGAATGTGTATTTGTTTATATGACAGAGTACTAGGGCCACACTGAAGAAAAAGGATAAAGTCATACATTTATGAGGCTGGTTCTTTCTGCAGAAAAGCTACATATTGTTTTTACAGTTTTGATACTTATGACAATGTGATACTTAATATTCTGGCACATCAGCATGTCTTTGTTTATGAAACCATACTGAAGTACAATTTCACGAAATGCCCCACATCTGTCATTTTAACAACTGTCCTCCTTTAAAACAACCGGTTACAATATTATTACTTGTGTTTTTTTCCCCTCTGTGGCCCTAATATTCTATCATTTTATATATAGCCTTATAGTCTATGGGAAACTGTAAATTATCTAATGATAGCAACATAATCTAAAAATTATTTTTTATCCAAAATCATTGAAATTAATGATCACAAACGTTTAAATAATGACAGTGGGTCTAGTTATGTGATAACAATGTATAGTGAGCAGTGAAATAACTATTGGTTTCCATTTGTGGTGACTGCTGACTGACATTAGGGATGAGATTAAATAGATCCTGGAATTTAGCCTGGTCTGGAGCAGGCTAGCTCCACAGAATAAATCTCCATGGTAATTTATACCATAACATATCCTCCTGCCCCCTATCCATCTTTAGTGCAACCGGATTACGGATCAATTGAGCCAGGATCACCAAGATATCCTGGCTTAATCCCTTATCCTAGTTTTGTGCAACAGGCCCCTGTTCTACAACATAACAATAACACTATCACTGAGACAGTCCTGTTCTACTGTTCTACAACATAACAATAACCCTATCACTGAGACAGTCCTGTTCTACAACATAACAATAACCCTATCACTGAGACAGTCCTGTTCTACAACATAACAATAACCATATCACTGAGACAGTCCTGTTCTACTGTTCTACAACATAACAATAACCCTATCACTGAGACAGCCCTGTTCTACAACATAACAATAACCATATCACTGAGACAGTCCTGTTCTACTGTTCTACCACATAACAATAACCCTATCACTGAGACAGTCCTGTTCTACAACATAACAATAACCCTATCACTGAGACAGTCCTGTTCTAGAACATAACAATAACACTATCACTGAGACAGTCCTGTTCTACAACATAACAATAACACTATCACTGAGACAGTCCTGTTCTACTGTTCTACAACATAACAATAACCCTATCACTGAGACAGTCCTGTTCTACAACATAACAATAACACTATCACTGAGACAGTCCTGTTCTACAACATAACAATAACCAAATCACTGAGACAGTCCTGTTCTACAACATAACAATAACCCTATCACTGAGACAGTCCTGTTCTATAACAATAACACTATCACTGAGACAGTCCTGTTCTACAACATAATACCCCTATCACTGAGACAGTCCTGTTCTATAACATAACAATAACCCTGTCACTGAGACAGTCCTGTTCTATAACAATACCCCTATCACTGAGACAGTCCTGTTCTACAACATAACAATACCCCTATCACTGAGACAGTCCTGTTCTATTACATAACAATAACCCTATCACTGAGACAGTCCTGTTCTACAACATAACAATAACCCTATCACTGAGACAGTCCTGTTCTACAACATAACAATACCCCTATCACTGAGACAGTCCTGTTCTATTACATAACAATAACCATATCACTGAGACAGTCCTGTTCTACTGTTCTACAACATAACAATAACCCTGTCACTGAGACAGTCCTGTTCTACAACATAACAATAACCCTATCACTGAGACAGTCCTGTTCTATAACATAACAATAACCCTATCACTGAGAGAGACCTGTTCTACTGTTCTACAACATAACAATAATCCAATCACTGAGAAAGTCCTGTTCTACAACATAACTGTCACGTCCTGACCAGTAAAAGGGGTTATTTGTTATTGTAGTTTGGTCAGGGCGTGGCAGGGGATGTTTGTTTTGTGTGTTTCGGGGTTTTTGGTGTATGTTCTGTTTTCTATTTCTATGTGGGTTTTCTAGTTTTTCTATTTCTATGTTAGTTTTGGGAACAACCTCCAATTAGAAGCAGCTGGTTGTCGTTGCTTCTAATTGGAGGCCATATTTAAGTGGGTTTATTTTCTCTTGTGTTTGTGGGTAGTTTTTTTTTCGTATAGTCCTTGTGTCCTTACGGAACTGTTAGTTTACATCTATTTATTTTGTTTGTGTTCACTTATATAAATAAAAGAAGATGAGCACGATACCCGCTGCGCCTTGGTCCACTTACTACGACGCACCTGACAATAACAATAACACTATTGAATCAGTTGCACCTACATCCGGTTTTCAGTTGAGTTTGTGTGTTTAACTCTGCCCGTAAACACGCTGGATGATTCAGAGTCCATTGAAGAGCTTGAACGATTCATTGATGAGAGATACTTACGAACTCAAAGAAACATGTCGCTGGTTTCGGAGGATTCAAGCATTGTTAAGGACAGCCAACCCAATCAACAAAATAAACCAAAACCAGGTTGGCAAATAGTTATCAACAATGGAACCAAACCATCCCCTAGTAAGAGTGTGGCGAGTGGGGAGAGGTTTACTGATATGGATGTTGACTTGTTAAAATCCATCAATGAAAGGCTTGCCAAACTTGATATCTTGGATATATTACGAGAGGACATCAATGCATTATGTGCTAGTCTAGAATTCAGCCAACGTCAGATTGATGATCTAAGGAAAGAGAACACGGTGCTGAAAGATACTGTAGACTCTATTCATAGCAAGGTGGAGGTGGTGCAAAGGGAGAACAAACAACTTAAAGAAACCTTGCTTGATGTACAGTGTCGATCAATGCGGGACAATCTAATATTTTCAGGGATACCGGAGAATGACAACAGCAGAGGCTGTGAGGACACAGTCCGAGACTGTATGTCAACTCAACTAAAACTGCCCACTGATGTTGTGCGTAATGTCACTTTCTCCAGAGTCCATAGAATAGGTAAGGCCTCTGGAAATAGGCCATGGGCTATTACTGCATGTTTTGACAAATTTAAGCAAAATGAAATGACAAAGAACATGGGCAGAGAACTCAGAAACACTGATTTTGGAATGAATGATCACTTCCCCACCGAGATCAATGAAAGGAGAAAAAAACTATATCCCATCATGAAGGAAAAGCGTTGCCTGAGTCAACGAGTCTCCATGGTGATGGATAAACTTTATATCATCGGGCAATTGTATCGGGACCCTAGAGTAACTCCCCGGCTATTTTAATTGAATGTTCAAATTTGTGTGTTGTAGTGTATCATGACAACTTCAACTATAATGAATACATGCTCTATTGATCTCCACTTGATAAGGAAAGGGTTGCATATAGCTCAGGTTAATGTATGTAGCCTTCCTAACAAAATACATGAGGTTTTTAACTTGGTCAACATTAATAATATTCATATTTTGGCTTTGACTGAAACGCATTTAGATGCATCTGTAAATTATGGGCAAATTAACATTCCTGGATATAGTCTACTGAGAAGGGACAGGAATAAGAATGGTGGGGGTGTAGCACTGTACATTCAGAATCATATACCTTTTAAGAGGAGGGATGACCTTAATATATGTCAAGTAGAGGCACTATGGGCTCAAGTACATCTGCCTCACCAGGCAGCCATATTGGTGGGATGTGTGTATAGACCTTCTAGCTCTAAAGTGTCCTATTTGGATGACTTATGTACTGGGTTTGACCAGGCCACAGATAGCAACAGAGATGTATTTATGTTGGGTGATTTTAATATAAATTGGAAGGATCACAATAATTCGAATAGAACAAAATTGATGAGATATGCCGAGAACTGTGGTTTGAAACAAATGGTTAATGATACTACTAGATCATCAATTAAGTTGGGTCATCGTTCAGACACATGCATTGATCTGATTTTCTGTAATATACCATTGCAATGCTTAAAAGCCAGATCAATGCCAGTGGGCTGGACAGACCATAATATTGTGACCATAACCATCAACACCAAGGTTCCAAAGAAACCCCCTAGGATTGTGGTCAAGATAAATTTTAAAACATTTAATCATGCGCTATTTCTAAATGATTTGGCTGCTGTACCCTGGGAGCTGATTTATCTAGAGGATAATTTAAATCACGTTACAGAATGTTTTATTGATTTGCTCACTGAGGTAATGGACCATCATGCCCCTATAAGAAAGAGTACAGATGGTGCTCGTCCATCTCCATGGATTGATGATGAACTGCGTGAGGCTTTTTCTCAAAGAAATATGGCAAAAGTCTTAGCAGCCAAATCAAAATTAGAAATTGATGAACAGAATTATAGAACATTACGTAATTGTGCAGTTAAATTGAATCGAAAGAAAAAAAGTTATTTTACAACAATGCTTTTATTGATTGTAAAAATTATTCTAAAAAGGTATGGAACACAGTTACTTGGTACATCTATCTCATCATGCCCATCTAGTGTGGAGGTTGACGGGAGAATAATAACTAAACCAGTTGATATTGCCAATCATTTTGCAGATTTTTTTACAAAGAAAATACATTTACTGAGCAACACTGTAAACATACATTCTTCCAAGCAAGCTATTGTCCAATGGATTGATGATCATATTATGAGCAACAAGACCTGCTCTTTTAGTCTGCAAACGGTGTCAGTGAAGGAGGTGTTAAACCTATTGAAGTCATTACCTGATGGTAAATCTACAGGTTATGGTCTTATGGACAATTTTTTGCTACGCTGTGCTGCTCCCCAGATTGCAGTTCCACTGAGATACATATTTAATTAGTCACTGGAAAAGGGGATGTTTGCAAATGTATGGAAGCATGCCAAACTGTGTCCTATTCCGAAAGACTGCAAAGAACCCATTACTCCTGCCAATAGTCGACCAACTAGTCTACTCCCTACACTCAGTAAGACATTGGAGGGTATTGTGAGTAGACAAATATGGGAGTACATGGAAAAGAATGATCTGATTATAGCCAATCAGCATGCTTATCGCAAAAACCATTCCACTACCACTGCATTGGTTGACATGACTGACCAGTGGCTCAATGCTATGGATAATGGCAAGTTTGTGGGTGTACTATTTTTAGATTTCAGTGCAGCATTTGATTTAGTGGATCATGAAATAATTTTGACAAAATTAATGCATTATGGTTTTAAGGAGGTAGCATTGAATTGGGTACAGTCATATCTAACTGACAGGAAACAGTCCACCTATATCAATGGTTCATTTTCTTCCCCTCATGCTTTAAACTGTGGAATACCGCAGGGCAGCTGCCTTAGGCCACTTCTTTATTTAATATATACCAACGACCTTCCCTATGCCTTAGCTGAAACTCAAGCTACTATATTTGCAGATGATACTACAATTTATGCAGCAAGACAATCGGTTCAATAGGTACAGCAAGCTTTGCAAGGAGATTTGGAGAATATCAGGGAGTGGGTTTGCCAGAACAAACTTGTTTTAAACACCAAGAAAACCAAAGTTATGTTGGTCTGTTCCACTAGGAAAAGGCCAAAACAGCATGGGATACAATTAAGTATGGGAGGAGTACAAATTAAAGAAGTGGCAGAAACCAAACTATTGGGAGTGCAGCTAGACAACTGCTTATCATGGCCATCTCAAATAACTAATCAATGTAAAAAAAATAAATGCATGCATAATCAGAAGGATAGCTAAATATTTACCAGGAAAAATTCTTAAGCAGATAACACAAGCATTAATTGAGAGTCAGGTGAACTACTGTTCTGTGGTCTGGGGAAATGCATCATCAAGTGAAGTTAGGAGGCTGCAGAATACACAGATCAAAGCAGCAAGGATTGTTTTAAGGTGGAGACATGGTTCTTCTGTTGCAGTCATGCGCAATGTTCTTGGTTGGTCATCAATCGACAAGATAATTGAAAAAAACATGCTTATTTTATTTTATAATATACATAATTTAAAACGTCCAAGTTCTATTCACAACGGTATTCAGTTGGTAAGAGACAGACATTCCGTAAATACTAGGAATAGATTGTCCACCATTTATGCGTTATCCAGACAGAAAAGAGAAATAGGCAAAAGAACATTTCGATTTAGAACAATAAAGAAATTGAATAAATTAACTAAGCAAACCAGAAACCTTTCAATATATACATTTAAACATTATTTTAAAACGATTTAAATATAATACATAGAAATGTTGTGGGACTATAGTAGATGAAGAATCAATATTTTTTAGATTGAGTATTTATTGGGTCATTATGTTAGTATATTATGTATGTTTGTAATAGTGTGTTATATGTGAAAATGTGTTTGTATTATAAATTGTATTTTAATGTTTAAGGACTCTTGGAAGATTAGTCCAAATGGGGACTAAATGTCACATCCTGACCAGGGATTATTTGTCATTGTAGTTTGGTCAGGGCGTGGCAGGGGGTGTTGGTTTTGTGTGTTTCGGTGTTTTTGGGTTTAGGTTCCATGTTATCTATTTCTATGTTTATATCTAGTTTTCTATTTCTATGTTGGGTTTTTGGCAATGACCTTGAGAGAGACCTGGGGCACCGTCAGACACACACACACACTGGTCCAGAAACACACACTAGCACACGTAACACACATACATACAACAGACACCCACAGCTTTGCCTCTCCTCACCCTCTGTGCATAGTCATTGTCAATTAGACCTGATTAGCAGCTTAAGTAATAGGCGCTTATTATGGGGGAGTTCATTCACACACACATAGACACACACACTCATTAATAATGAGAATGGTGTAAGGCAGTGTTGTAATGAACCTGTATGTTCTGGTCTGGCGGTGGTGTGTGTATGTGTGTTTGTATGTGTGTTTGTGTTCATTCAAGTGTGTGGATGTCAGTGTGGTCTGACTGGGAGTTTGATGTGTCCAGAGAAACAGACAGAGACAGAATGTGCTGTCAGATAGATGATGGAGAGAGAGAGAGCGTGAGACAGAGAGTGAGAGAGAGAGAGCTGAGAACAGATTGAGAGGGAAAGCGAGAAATGGTCAGAAAGAAACAGAGACTACATATTGAGACGGCTGAAGACAGTGGGTAGAAACAGAGACTACACATTGAGACGGCTGAAGACAGTGGTAGAAACAGAGACTACATATTGAGACGGCTGAAGACAGTGGGTAGAAACAGAGACTACATATTGAGACGGCTGAAGACAGTGGGTAGAAACAGAGACTACATATTGAGACGGCTGAAGACAGTGGGTAGAAACAGAGACTACATATTGAGATGGCTGAAGACAGTGGGTAGAAACAGAGACTACATATTGAGACGGCTGAAGACAGTGGGTAGAAACAGAGACTACATATTGAGACGGCTGAAGACAGTGGGTAGAAACAGAGACTACATATTGAGACGGCTGAAAACAGTGGGTAGAAACAGAGCCTACATATTGAGACGGCTGAAGACAGTGGGTAGAAACAGAGACTACATATTGAGATGGCTGAAGACAGTGGGTAGAAACAGAGCCTACATATTGAGACGGCTGAAGACAGTGGGTAGAAACAGAGACTACATATTGAGACGGCTGAAGACAGTGGGTAGAAACAGAGACTACATATTGAGACGGCTGAAGACAGTGGGTAGAAACAGAGACTACATATTGAGACGGCTGAAGACAGTGGGTAGAAACAGAGACTACATATTGAGACGGCTGAAAACAGTGGGTAGAAACAGAGCCTACATATTGAGACGGCTGAAGACAGTGGGTAGAAACAGAGACTACATATTGAGATGGCTGAAGACAGTGGGTAGAAACAGAGCCTACATATTGAGACGGCTGAAGACAGTGGGTAGAAACAGAGACTACATATTGAGACGGCTGAAGACAGTGGGTAGAAACAGACTACATATTGAGACGGCTGAAGACAGTGGGTAGAAACAGAGACTACATATTGAGACGGCTGAAGACAGTGGGTAGATGTTCATATTATGTTGTGTTACCTGTCACTTTGATACCCTGATACTCTGTTCATGTTATGTTGTGTTACCTGTCACTGATACTGTTCAGCCATATTTCAGTGAACAATTACTGTCTGGTTTGTTCCCTAGTTATAGGATGCATCCCAAATGGCAACCTATTCCCAACATAGTGCACTACTATTGGCCAGAGCCACATGACCCTATTCTCTCTCTCTCTCTCTCTCTCTCTCTCTCTCTCTCCCTCTCCCAGTCTCTCACTATACTGTCCTCTCCCCGCCTCTCTAGGAGATAGATGGCTTGGAGGTGATTGGCACAGGCCAGCCCTTCACCTCTGTCACTGTGAAGCGGAGCCCCATATTGGAGGAGGAGGAGAGGGAGGAGCTTAGGGAGGCAGAGCAGAAGGAGAACCAGTAAGAAATGCCGCCCTCATCCTAAATCACTGACAAACAGTTTATCTAGTGGCTCATTGATTCTGATGATATCCTCATGTTGGTCCATTGTAGCGTTGCCAATAGTGACCGTGTGTATTGATTCTGAAAATATCCTCATGTTGGTCCATTGTAGCGTTGCCAATAGTGACCGTGTGTATTGATTCTGATGATATCCTCATGTTGGTCCATTGTAGCGTTGCCAATAGTGACCGTGTGTATTGATTCTGAAAATATCCTCATGTTGGTCCATTGTAGCGTTGCCTATAGTGACCGTGTGTATTGATTCTGAAAATATCCTCATGTTGGTCCATTGTAGCGTTGCCTATAGTGACCGTGTGTATTGATTCTGAAAATATCCTCATGTTGGTCCATTGTAGCGTTGCCAATAGTGACCGTGTGTATTGATTCTGAAAATATCCTCATGTTGGTCCATTGTAGCGTTGCCTATAGTGACCGTGTGTATTGATTCTGAAAATATCCTCATGTTGGTCCATTGTAGCGTTGCCTATAGTGACCGTGTGTATTGATTCTGGGGGCGGCAGGTAGCCTAGTGGTTAGAGCGTTGGGCCAGTAACCGAAAGGTTCCTGGATTAAATCCCAGAGCTGACAAGGTAAAAATCGTTCTGCCCCTGAACAAGGCAGTTAACCCGCTGTTCCCCGGTAGGCTGTCATTGTAAGTAAGTGACTGACTTGCCTAGTTAAATAAAGGTAAAATAAAATAAATAAAAAATATTCTCATGTTGGTCCATTGTAGCATGGCCGATAGTGACTGAGTGTACATCCCAAATGTACACTCATATGGCCCTATATGCCCTATATAGTCCTAGTGCACTACTTTTGATCAGAGCCTTATGGTACAGAGGGCACCTTATTCACTATGTAGGGCCCATAGGGGCCTCTGTTCAAAAGTAAGGCACTATATAAGCAATAGGATGCCATTTGAGACACGACCTGTCCCTCTGTCTGTTCCCAGTGACCCTCTGTCGCAGTTTGATGATGTCATGCTGGACGCGGTGCTGGTGCCTGCCCTGAGGTTCTGTGGGCAGCCCGCCCGCTGGACAGGCAACTCCACCTCTCACAAGGTACACACACACACACACACACACACACACACACACACACACACACACACACACACACACACACACACACACTGTTAACCTGTAGAGCCACCACGTATACACAGTAGAATGATAAAACTCTTGTTCATATGGTCTATTGTTTGGTGAGTGGAGGAGAAATGATTTCAACAACAGGTTTTAGTCATAGTACTCTTTCTTAGTTACAACACTGAAAAACAGCATATTATCTCCCCCTCCTCCCTCCCTCCCTCCCTCCCTCTCTCCTTCTCCATCATTTTCTCTTTCTCTCCCTCCCTCCCTCTCTCCTTCTCCATCCTCCTCTCAACCCTCCTCTGTCTCTCCACCTCCCTCCCTCTCTCCTTCTCCATCATTTTCTCTTTCTCTCCCTCCCTCCCTCTCTCCTTCTCCATCCTCCTCTCAACCCTCCTCTGTCTCTCTACCTCCTCCCTCCCTCTCTCCTTCTCCATCCTTTTCTCTTTCTCTCCCTCCTCTCTCTCTCCTTCTCCATCCTCCTCTCAACCCTCCTCTGTCTCTCTACCTCCTCCCTCTTATCTCCCTCTCTACCTTACCCCCTCTCCCTCTCTCCCTCTCTCTCTCTCCTCCCTCACACTCTCCTTCTTCATCCTCCTTTCAATCCTCCTCTCTCTCCCTCCCTCCCCTCTGTCTGCCTCCCTTCTCTCAACCCCTATCTCTCTCCCCTCCCTCTTATCTCCCTCTCTCCCGTACCCCCTCTCCCTGGTATCAGTGCCAGGGTAACGTTTGAGGCCCTGTCAGGAGAGAGAGCCAGTTCAGACATGGAGGTGCAGAACGAGGGCAGTACAGCAGTTTACTACAGCTGGCAGCGCCTGGCTGTACCACACAGCTTCCCTGACGCCAGGACACACACACACAGCACTTCTACTTCAACACCTCCACAGGTACACACACACACTACACATGTACGCGCAGACACACTATGAACGTACACACACGCTGTGCTTTTGTTCACACAGCTGGCAGCATTCACGTCAATGCATGTCATAATTACAACCTGCTTTGTCCTCCTTTCTCTTTCTCTGTCCCTCTCTCCCCCCATTCCTCTCTCCTTCTCCCCATCTCTCTCTCTCTCTCTCTCCCCTTCTCCCCTCCCCATCTCTCCTTCTCCCCATCTCTCTCCTTCTCCCCTCCCCATCTCTCGCTCTCCTTCTCCCCATCTCTCTCCTCCTTCTCCCCACCCCATCTCTCTCTCTCTCTCCCCTTCTCCCCTCCCCATCTCTCTCTCTCCTTCTCCCCATCTCTCTCTCCTTCTCCCCTCCCCATCTCTCTCTCCTTCTCCCCATCTCTCTCCTTCTCCCCTCCCCATCTTTCTCTCTCCTTCTCCCCATCTCTCTCTCCTTCTCCCCTCCCCATCTCTCTCTCTCCTTCTCCCCATCTCTCTCTCCTTCTCCCCTCCCCATCTCTCTCTCCTTCTCCCCATCTCTCTCCTTCTCCCCTCCCCATCTCTCTCTCTCCTTCTCCCCATCTCTCTCCTTCTCCCCTCCCCATCTCTCTCTCTCCTTCTCCCCATCTCTCTCCCCTTCTCCCCTCCCCATCTCTCTCTTTCTCTCTCTCTCCTTCTCCCCTCCCCATCTCTCTCTCTCCTTTCTCCCCTCCCATCTCTCTCTCTCTCTGTATCTATCTCTGTACCAGGTGTGATTCTACCAGGTGACAGCCAGCGTGTAGAGTTTATATTTAAGTCGGAGGTCCCAGGCGTCAGGACAGAGGTGTGTGGCGTCTCAACACACACCCTGTCCTGCTGGGCAGAGCTTCCATCCAGGTGACACTGAGGGGCGTGGCTCTCTACCAGGACAAGACCACCGACCAGAGACACGCCCTAGAGGTCTGTGTGGAGTGGGGGGAGGGAGGAGAGGGAGGGAGGGTGTGGGGGAGGGAGGGTGGGTGGGGGGGAGGGAGGGAGGGAGGGAGGGTGGAGAGGGAGGGAGGGTGGGTGGGGGGGAGGGAGGGAGGGAGGGAGAGTGTGTGGGGGAGGGAGGGGGAGGGAGGGTGGAGAGGAAGAGTGTGTGGGGAGGGAGGGAGGGTGGGGGGAGGGTGTGTGTGAGGAGGGAGGGTGGGTGTTGGGAGGGGGAGGGAGTGTGGGGAAAGGGGAGGGAGGATCTGGGAGGGAGGGAGGGTGTGGGGAGGGACTGTGTGGGGAGGACTGTGTATGTGTGGGGAGGGGAGGGTGTGTGGAGTGGGGGGGGGGGGGGAGTGGGAGGGAGGGAGGGTGGGTGGGGGGGAGGGAGGGTGGAGAGGGAGGGAGGGAGGGGTGGAGAGGGAGTGAGGGAGGGTGGGTGGGGGGAGGGTGTGTGTGAGGAGGGAGGGTGTGGGGAGGGAGGGTGTGTGTGAGGAGGGTGGGGAGGGGAGGGAGGGTGTGTGTGGGGAAGTCTGAGGGTGCGTGGGGAGGGAGGGAGGGAGGGTGTGGGGAGGGAGGGTGTGGGGGGAGGATGTGGGGAGGGAGGGAGGGTGTGGGGGAGGGGAGGGAGGGTGTGAGGAGGGAGGGAGGGTGTGTGTGAGGAGGGGAGGGAGGGAGGGTGTGAGGAGGGAGGGAGGGTGTGAGGAGAGAGGGAGGGTGTGGGGAGGGAGGGTGTGTGTGAGGAGGGAGGGTGTGAGGAGGGAGGGAGGGTGTGTTTGTAACTTCACAGTTGTATTAAGCATAATTGTGTTTGTTTGTGTATTCATGTGTTTATGTGTGTCTCTCTCTGTCTCTCTCTGTGTGTGTGTGTGTGTGTGTGTGTGTGTGTCTCTCTCTCTCTGTGTGTGTGTGTCTCTCTCTCTCTCTGTGTGTGTGTGTGTGTGTGTGTGTGTGTGTGTGTGTGTGTGTGTGTGTGTGTGTGTGTGTGTGTGTGTGTGTGTGTGTGTGTGTAGAGGGAGCTGCAGCAGAGAGAGGCTGCGTCAGTGTGTCGGTCGTTGGTGTGTGACGTGTTACGAGGCGTCCTCACCCCAGAAAGACCCAGCTCCCCTGCGGAGCTCTACACCACCGAGGAAGAACACTTCCACAACAGGAACCCAAAGGTACACTACACCTGGAAGATAGACTCAGAGAAATGACGTCGCATGCACCAAGTAAACACAATATCCCGTAAATTTCCACCACAACTAAGAAGCATCACCTCTCCGCTGTTGTGGTTCCCGTGGCTACCACGTCGTAGGAGCGAGAAGTGCACCTCTGTGAGAGCAAAGTCTTGCATTGAGCTCATCTTAATATCTGCGATGCTGCTCGTTGCCATTTCACTGAGTCTACCTTTAAGAAAGACGGGGGGGGGATGCCCCGCAAAATTCATAAACTGTCACGACCACAGACTCCTAAGCACAGGGGGTCAGAGACACTAAAACAGCTCTGAACGTCCATTCTCTCAGTTCCACACAGCCAGCATCATCACTCTGAACGTCCATTCTCTCAGTTCCACACAGACAGCATCATCACTCTGAACGTCCATTCTCTCAGTTCCACACAGCCAGCATCATCACTCTGAACGTCCATTCTCTCAGTTCCACACAGCCAGCATCATCACTCTGAACGTCCATTCTCTCAGTTCCACACAGACAGCATCATCACTCTGAACGTCCATTCTCTCAGTTCCACACAGCCAGCATCATCACTCTGAACGTCCATTCTCTCAGTTCCACACAGCCAGCATCATCACTCTGAACGTCCATTCTCTCAGTTCCACACAGCCAGCATCATCACTTTGAACGTCCATTCTCTCAGTTCCACACAGCCAGCATCATCACTCTGAACGTCCATTCTCTCAGAATCCACACAGTCAGCATTATCACTCTGAACGTCCATTCTCTCAGTTCCACACAGCCAGCATCATCACTCTGAATGTTCATTCTCTCAGTTCCACACAGCCAGCATCATCACTCTGAACGTCCATTCTCTCAGTTCCACACAGCCAGCATCATCACTCTGAACGTCCATTCTCTCAGTTCCACACAGCCAGCATCATCACTCTGAACGTCCATTCTCTCAGTTCCACACAGACAGCATCATCACTCTGAACGTCCATTCTCTCAGTTCCACACAGCCAGCATCATCACTCTGAACGTCCATTCTCTCAGAATCCACACAGCCAGCATCATCACTCTGAACGTTCATTCTCTCAGTTCCACACAGCCAGCATCATCACTCTGAACGTCCATTCTCTCAGTTCCACACAGCCAGCATCATCACTCTGAACGTCCATTCTCTCCGAATCCACACAGCCAGCATCATCACTCTGATGTGCCTCTCAAATGGAACCCTACATAGTGTACTATGTAGGGAATAGGATGCCATTTGGGACACACACGGATTCATCCTTAACAATCAAATGAGTTATGTTGACAATAATTGGTCAAAAGATCAGAATTGGCCTGCCTGTGTAAAGATCAGAATTGGGCTTCCTGTGTAAAGATCAGAATTGGGCTTCCTGTTTAAACATCAGAATTGGGCTTCCTGTTTAAACATCAGAATTGGGCTTCCTGTTTAAACATCAGAATTGGGCTTCCTGTTTAAACATCAGAATTGGGCTTCCTGTTTAAACATCAGAATTGGGCTTCCTGTTTAAACATCAGAATTGGGCTTCCTGTTTAAACATCAGAATTGGGCTTCCTGTTTAAACATCAGAATTGGGCTTCCTGTTTAAACATCAGAATTGGGCTTCCTGTTTAAACATCAGAATTGGGCTTCCTGTTTAAACATCAGAATTGGGCTTCCTGTTTAAACATCAGAATTGGGCTTCCTGTTTAAACATCAGAATTGGGCTTCCTGTTTAAACATCAGAATTGGGCTTCCTGTTTAAACATCAGAATTGGGCTTCCTGTTTAAACATCAGAATTGGGCTTCCTGTTTAAACATCAGAATTGGGCTACCTGTGTGAGACAGAAAGAGCTAGGAGCTTGTCTCTGTTGGGACAACACAGGATGCAGCCTCAGCTAGACATTGTGGGTGTGTCCAAAATGGCACCCTATTCCCTATATAGTACAGTGTGCACTACTTTTGACCAGGGCCCTGGTAGTAGTGCACTATATAGTGAAGTGTCCAATCAAAACACATATTTTGACCAATGGGTAAATATGTGCATTGTGTAGATAGTCCTCTGAGAAAACCAATGGTCCAAACCTCAAGTCTCTATGATAATCTGTTCAACGGTTATTGGAGTTTTTACCCTTGTAGGATGGCCAGAATTAGGGCGACTAAATCAATGAAGGCCAGATAAATGTTTTTGTCCTGAATCAGGTTAATAGCATCGCGTCAGAGAATTAAGGCTAACTGACAGGTTCACCGTTGAACTCACCATCTTTCTTCTTGAATCCGCAGGGCATAAAACAATATCGAGGTAAAATAGATATTGATTTCGAGACATGACGTGTAGTATTTTCAAATTAAGTTTTGTATACACTTTTTAATTATTCATGTGAGATTTCTCACAAAAAAACAAGAATATCTCTGCGAAATGCAGACGGAGCACAAAGCTTTTTATTTTCAAAGACTTTTACATTTAATTCAGCTCATGTCATGCTACTTGAGCTTTTTGCGACCTGCAGAAACGACCACCACAAGATGTAAAATCCTCTAAAGTCACTAGGAGAAATCGGCACCACTATGTCAACAGAGCTCGGTGCTTATTATGGGATGTATTAGGTAACGACATCCAGCTTCTTAGATATAACGATAATGATGAGAGAAAGACCCCACTGAACGATTCAGGACATGAAGAATCATATTTGTCTTGGTAAAAATGTATTTTCTAACGTAAGGAAGTGAAATTTCAAAAACAAAGGGTGTTTTCACATGCTCTCTAGGCAGAGTGGGTAGACACCCTATATATAGGGGATAGGATGACATTTCAGCCACTGTCATTATCAACATTATCAGCCATTACTATAATTATGTGTGATCATGGCTTTTGTCATTGAACATGAATGGATTCTCTCTCAATATGTAAAAACAGACCAACAGAAAAAAGGACAAAGACTTAAAGGAGTCCTCAGTGATTACTATGATGACGATGATTTAGGTTCATTCATGGTTCTAGCTGATTTCTGAATAGAATAACACCTTCCTCTTTCTGTTGGGTTGTTTAGTCACACACACACACACACACACACACACACACACACACACACACACACACACACACACACACACACACACACACACACAACTGGCCCATACTGTGTTTGTAACAGTAAACTGTTGGTCCATCTCGGTCCTAGCTGCAGTACCGTTATGAGACAGTGGAGGCGCTGAAGAGCCTGTGGCAGCAGGTGACCGCAGAAACAGGAGGAGACAGAGAAACAGCCTGGGACCTCTCTGTGTCTACACTACGACAGGTACACACACACACACACATACCTCACGTGCGCAGCAGAGATGCAACAGGTCCCATTCACAGAGTCTCAACTGGGGATGGAACCCCTAACCTTCCCATCTCCTCCTCTCCTCCCTCTCCCTCTCCCTCTCCCTCTCCCTCTCCTCTCCTATCCCTCTCCCTCTCCTCTCTGTTCCCCTCTCCAGGCGGTGCTGGCTCTGCCCCAGGGGGACGGGGAGCAGGATGGACCCCAGGAGAGGCTCACCAGAGAGTGGGCTCTGGGCCTCTATAACACCCTCCTGCTGGAACTCACCCAGCCACTCATACAACACACGCCACTACCACTCAACGCTATAGGGTGAGGAGGGGAGGGAGGGAGGGAGGAATAAATAAATATAGAGGTGGGAGGAGAGAGAAAGAAAGAGAGACAGGAAGGGAGACAGAGCTGCAGCACCGGTCTGGAGAAAAGAGACGAGGGAATATTGATGGGGAAACGAAAGAATGAAAGGCTACCACAGAAATTGATCAACAGTGCAGTTCATTATTAAAAAAAAGTGTGTGTGTGTGTGTGTGTGTGTGTGTGTGTGTGTGTGTGTGTGTGTGTGTGTGTGTGTGTGTTGTGTGTGTGTGTGTGTGTGTGTGTGTGTGTGTCAACCCCTGCAGGTTGCAGCTGTGGAGAGAGCTGTTGGACGGTCTGGTCAGTGCAGCTCTGTGGCTCAGACATCTACTGGGTCTCCCTGAGACAGACACATGGGAGGAACACACACAGGACCACCACCACAGCTGTGAGTCTAACACACAGGACCACCACCACAGCTGTGAGTCGAACACACAGGACCACCACCACAGCTGTGAGTCTAACACACACAGGACCACCACCACAGCTGTGAGTCTAACACACAGGACCACCACCACAGCTGTGAGTCTAACACACAGGACCACCACCACAGCTATGAGTCTAACACACAGGACCACCACCACAGCTGTGAGTCTAACACAAACAGGACCACCACCACAGCTGTGAGTCTAACACACAGTACCACCACCACAGCTGTGAGTCTAACACACACAGGACCACCACCACAGCTGTGAGTCTAACACACAGGACCACCACCACAGATCTGAGTCTAACACACAGGACCACCACCACAGCTGTGAGTCTAACACACACAGGACCACCACCACAGCTGTGAGTCTAACACACACAGGACCACCACCACAGCTGTGAGTCTAACACACACAGGACCACCACCACAGCTGTGAGTCTAACACACACAGGACCACCACCACAGCTGTGAGTCTAACACACACAGGACCACCACCACAGCTGTGAGTCTAACACACACAGGACCACCACCACAGCTGTGAGTCTAACACACACAGGACCACCACCACAGCTGTGAGTCTAACACACAGGACCACCACTACAGCTGTGAGTCTAACACACACAGTACCACCACCACAGCTGTGAGTCTAACACACACAGGACCACCACCACAGCTGTGAGTCTAACACACAGGACCACCACCACAGCTGTGAGTCTAACACACACAGGACCACCACCACAGCTGTGAGTCTAACACACACAGGACCACCACCACAGCTGTGAGTCTAACACACACAGGACCACCACCACAGCTGTGAGTCTAACACACAGGACCACCACCACAGCTGTGAGTCTAACACACAGGACCACCACCACAGCTATGAGTCTAACACAAACAGGACCACCACCACAGCTGTGAGTCTAACACACACAGGACCACCACCACAGCTGTGAGTCTAACACACAGGACCACCACCACAGCTGTGAGTCTAACACACACAGGACCACCACCACAGCTGTGAGTCTAACACACACAGTACCACCACGACAGATGTGAGTCTAACACACAGTACCACCACAACAGCTGTGAGTCTAACACACAGGACCACCACCACAGCTGTGAGTCTAACACACAGGACCACCACCACAGCTGTGAGTCTAACACACAGGACCACCACCACAGATGTGAGTCTAACACACAGGACCACCACCACAGCTGTGAGTCTAACACACACAGGACCACCACCACAGCTGTGAGTCTAACACACACAGGACCACCACCACAGCTGTGAGTCTAACACACAGGACCACCACCACAGCTGTGAGTCTAACACAAACAGGACCACCACCACAGCTGTGAGTCTAACACACAGGACCACCACCACAGCTGTGAGTCTAACACACACAGGACCACCACCACAGCTGTGAGTCTAACACACAGGACCACCACCACAGCTGTGAGTCTAACACACACAGGACCACCACCACAGCTGTGAGTCTAACACACACAGGACCACCACCACAGCTGTGAGTCTAACACACAGGACCACCACCACAGCTGTGAGTCTAACACACAGGACCACCACCACAGCTGTGAGTCTAACACACACAGGACCACCACCACAGCTGTGAGTCTAACACACACAGGACCACCATCACGACACACACGACACACACAAGCATGTACACTGACATACACACAAACACACACACTATCAGCCTGTCTACCACTACAACCCACTATCAGCCCGTCTACCACTACAACCCACTATCAGCCTGTCTACCACTATAACCCACTATCAGCCTGTCTACCACTACAACCCACTATCAGCCTGTCTACCACTACAACCCACTATCAGCCTGTCTACCAGTACAACCCACTATCAGCCTGTCTACCAGTACAACCCACTATCAGCCCGTCTACCAGTACAACCCACTATCAGCCTGTCTACCAGTACAACCCACTATCAGCCCGTCTACCAGTACAACCCACTATCAGCCCATTCCTTTCCAGGGGGAAAGATGAAGAAAGAGGAGAAGTTTGAGAAGAAGGCAGGAGCAACCCTGAAGGAGGAGAAGAAAGGAGGGAGCGTCAAAGAGAAGGAGGAGAAGAAGGGAGCAGCCAAGCCTGCTGTGAAGGCTTAACCTCCTACCCCCTCACCTCCTACCCCTTAACATCCTACCCCTTAACCTCCTACCCCTTAACCTCCTGCCCCCGAACATCCTACCCCTAATTCCTACCCCTTAACCTCCTACCCCTTAACCTCCTACCCCCTAACCTCCTACCCCCTAACCTCCTACCCCTTAACCTCCTACCCCCTAACCTCCTACCCCTTAACCTCCTACCCCTTAACCTTCTACCCCTTAACCTCCTAACCTCCTACCCCCTAACCTCCTACCCCTTACTCTCCTACCCCTAGTCACTTTGTGTATATGTTATCAAGCTCTATTCCTAACCAGAGATACTATGTTTATCTGAAGGATCAAATAGGTGTTAGTAATATAGTGTAACTCCTAGTCTATCAGAGAGTGGGGTGGAGCTATTACCAGATGATGTATACCTATCCAATCAGAGAGTGGGGTGGAGCTATTACCAGATGATGTATACCTGTCCAATCCCTTCAAACCTCTAAAGTGTCTAGATCAGGGCTCTCCAACCCTGTTCCTGGAGAGACACCCTCCTGTAGGTTTTAACTCCAACCCTGTTCCTGGAGAGACACCCTCCTGTAGGTTTTAACTCCAACCCTGTTCCTTGAGAGATACCCTCCTGTAGGTTTTAACCCCAACCCTGTTCCTAGAGAGATACCCTCCTGTAGGTTTTATCTCCAACCCTGTTCCTGGAGAGGTACCCTCCTGTAGGTTTTAACTCCAACCCTGTTCCTGGAGAGACACCCTCCTGTAGGTTTTATCTCCAACCCTGTTCCTGGAGAGATACCCTCCTGTAGGTTTTAACTCCAACCCTGTTCCTGGAGAGATACCCTCCTGTAGGTTTTATCTCCAACCCTGTTCCTGGAGAGACACCCTCCTGTAGGTTTTATCTCCAACCTTGTTCCTTGAGAGAAACCCTCCTGTAGGTTTTCACCTCCTGTAGGTTTTCAGGGATGATTTTAAGTTAAACCTACAGGAGGGTTTCTCTCCAGGAACAGGGTTGACACCAACACCAGATGGCAGCAAACACCTGTCTGTCTGTATGTTTGTCTGCTTGTCTGTTTGTTTGTCTGCCTGTATGTCTGCCTATCTGTATGTCTGGCTGTCTGCCTGTTTGTCTGCCTGTCTGTCTGCCTGTATGCTTGTCTGTCTTCCTGCTTGTCTGTCTGTCTGCTTGTATGTATGTCTGCCTGCCTGCCTGTCTGCCTATTTGTCTGCTTGTCTGTCTGCTTGTCTGTCTGTTTGTCTGCCTGTCTGCCTTTCTCTCCTCTTTCTCCTCACTCTCTCTCTCTCTCTTTCTCTTCCTCCTCTCTCTCTCCATCTCTCTCCATCTCTCTGATGGTTAGTTGAGTCATAGGTGAGCAACAGTTTATTTGTCACCAGGTGCCATGGTAACCGAACACTGTGTGAATATGTGCATCTGCTCTCAAACTGTGTCCAGGTTGTGAGTTATGACACCTGTACCGGCCACACACACACATTACACACACACTACACACACTACACGCACGTAGGCGGCGCGCACACACACACACACACACACACACACACAGCTAGAGGCATGTCCATCTGTACACCAACAACTATGAACAGAACGTACGGCAGAAATATCACAATCACAAGGACACGACTACCAGCACACCCACTCTCTCTCTATCTATCTCTCTTTCTGTCTGTCTGTTTTTCTTTATCTCTCTCTCCCCACCTGGGTTCATTCTCTCTAACTCTCTCTCTAACTCTCTCTTTCTCTCTAACTCTCTCTTTCTCTCTCTCTCTCGCTCTATAACCCACCATCTCCCTCCCTCCACCATCCCCCTCTCCGCATCCCTCCCTCGCTCTCTAACCATCTCTCTCCCTACCCCCATCCTTCTCTCCCTCTCTCCCTCCCCCTTCCCTCTCCCCCATCCCTCTCTCCCTCCCTCACTCCCCCATCCCTCTCCCCTCCTCCCCCATCCCTCTCTTCCAGGAGCATCCTGGCAGTAAGAAGATGTGGTGGGGGGGTGTCCTGCTCTCACTCTAACCCATCCCTCTCTCTCCCTCCCTCCCTCCCTCCCACATCCATCTCTCTCCCTCCCTCCCTCCCTCCCCCATCCCTCCTCCCCCATCCCTCTCCCCTCCTCCCCCATCCCTCTCTTCCAAAGGAGGTTGGTGGCACCTTAATTGGGGAGGACTGGCTCTTGGTAATGGCTGGAGCGGTATACGGTGGATTCGGAAAGTAATCAGACCTCTTTTTTGCTACGCATTTTGTTACGTTACAGCCTTATTTTTCTTCTAATCATCTACACACAATACCCCATAATGAAAAAGCAAAAACAGGTTTTAAGAAATGTTTGTATATGTATTAAAAAGAAAAAAACGGAAATATCACATTTACATAAGTATTCGGACCCTTTGCTATGAGACTTGAAATTGAGCTCAGGTGCATCCTGTTTCCATCGATCATCCTTTAGATGTTTCTACAACTTCATTGGAGTCCACCTGTGGTAAATTCAATTGATTGGACATGATTTGAAAAGGCACCCACTTGTCTGTATAAGGTCCCACAGTTGACAGTGCATGTCAGAGCAAAAACCAAGCCATGAGGTTGAAGGAATTGTTTGTCGAGCTCCGAGACAGGATTGTGTCGAGGCATATATCTGAGGAAGGGTACCAAAACATTTCTGCAACATTGAAGGTCCCCAATAACACAGTGGCCTCCATTAATCTTAAATGGAAGAAGTTTGGAACCACCAAGACTCTTCTTAGAGCTGGCTGCTCTGATCAATTGGGGGAGAAGGGCCTTTGTCAGGGAGGTGACCAACAACCCAATTGTCACTCTGACAGAGCTCCAGAGTTCCTCTGTGGAGATGGGAGAACCTTCCAGAAGGACAAACATCTCTGCAGCACTCCACCAATCAGGCCTTTATGGTAGAGTGATGTCGTGTTGTGACTTTCATTAATCTGATGACTGTTATTCATTTAATCCACTAACTATGTTTAATTGTTACCCGATTAAATTAATCATGTAACAATTAACTCATTAGGAAGTTGGGGCACCACGGAAGAAGTTGTTTAATGAGTTACCATCTCCTGAATTAAACTCTAGAAGATAAAAATGATAAATCGATAACGGTCACTTATTAATATTTACCTCATCAGTCTCATTCTGATCGGTCGCAACCTTCTTGGATCCGCAAGAACCCCAGTCAAGCTCATTATTCAATACTACACAAATTGATTGAATTATTTATTTACTAGCTAACTAAATAATAACAGAATAACATACACACTTACTTGAGACAAAGGTCCCTAGTGGACTGACAAGATATGACGGCTTGTTACAACATGACATTAGATGGAGAGAGGGAAAGAGAGAGAGGAAAGGGACACTTATCGTGGACACATTCTAGGACTGTTTTCACATGAATCATATACCTTGCACACGAACCACCGCCCGTTTGGGATAAGAAAAGAATGAATGCATTTACGTGTTGAATGCCTTCGTTCGTCGTCCATCTCGGTCAGGACCAAGCCCTCTCAGAAAGTTGTTTCGGTGGGCTCTCCCGGGGGTGTAAGGCTCTGATTGTCCCCCAGAGGTTACGATGTCCTCCTTATTAGTTGTCTGTGGCTTCAATGATTCACCAGTAATTGTCTGAGGTGAACTTATCCTTTCTTCCTCGGATAGATAGTTAAAGTTCCAAACTCACTTTACACGCGCAGGTGCAGACTGGCGGGGTCCTGGTCTGGTAAGTTCATTTTCTTCACCTCTTGTTGAGAGTTTCAAAGTTTCTAACCATTTCAACGTGTGGTTCACGGTCTCACGTATTTTGGTCTGGTATGTTAATTCTTAGCCAGTCATTTTAAGCATTTAAGGGTGGTTCCATCACACTGACACGCTCTTCTGACCTCATTCGGGCCGTGGCTATTTAATGTGCAAAGGACATGAAAAACCATTATCTTATTAGAAAACCAAAATCACATTCCTATCTTAACACTATTTTCATCGTTCTTCATATTGTATTCACAATGTATTGGATATAAACTTGACAGCCAAAAGGGGGCTTGTTCCTAAGTTTCAGTATTTGGTTCATGGAGTTTTTAACCTCTTACATCTAGATGTGCCGCTAGCGGAATGCCTCGCCAATATCCAATGATAGAGCGTGGCGCGAATTACAAACACCTCAGAAATCCCAAAACTTCCATTTTTCAAACATATGTCTATTTTACACCATTTTAAAGACAAGACTCTCCTTTATCTAACCACATTGTCCGATTTCAAAAAGGCTTTACAACGAAAGCAAAACATTAGATTATGTCAGGAGAGTACCCAGCCAGAAATAATCACACACCCATTTTTCAAGCTAGCATATAATGTCACAAAAACCAAAACCACAGCTAAATGCAGCACTAACCTTTGATGATCTTCATCAGATGACACTCCTAGGACATTATGTTATACACTACATGCATGTTTTGTTCAATCAAGTTCATATTTATATCAAAAACCAGCTTTTTACATTAGCATGTGATGTTCAGAACTAGCATACCCACTGCAAACTTCCGGTGAATTTATTAAATTACTCATGATTAACGTTCACAAAATACATAACAATTATTTTAAGAATTATAGATACAGAACTCCTTTATGCAATCGCGGTGTCCGATTTTAAAATAGCTTTTCGGTGAAAGCACATTTTGCAATATTTTGAGTAGATAGCCCGGCCATCATGGCTAGCTATTTTGACACCCACCAAGTTTGGCACTCACCAAACTCAGATTTACTATAAGAAAAATTGGATTACCTTGCTGTTCTTCGTCAGAATGCACTCCCAGGACTTCTACTTCAACACCCAATGTTGTTTTTGTTCCAAATAATCCATAGTTATATACAAATAGCTGCGTTTTGTTCTTGCGTTCAAGACACTATCCGAAGGGTGACGTGCCGGCGCGTATCGTGACAAAAAAATTCAAAATATTCCATTACCGTACTTCGAAGCATGTCAAACGCTGTTTAAAATCAATTTTTATGCAATTTTTCTCGTGAAATAGCGATAATATTCCGACCGGGAGACCTTGTTTTTTTTCAAACACTGAAAATAGAAAATGGAGTCTTCACATGCACGCGCGCGCCCGTGTCATTGTTCTCAGAACGACCACTTTCCAAAACCCCTACTTTTTTTCGCCCAGGGACTGCAGAGTCATCATTCCCCATTCTGGCGCCTTCTGAGAGCCTATGGGAGCCTTAGAAAATGTCATGTTACAGCAGAGATCCTCTATTTTCGATAAAGAGGCTATAGAAGGACAAGAAATGGTCAGACAGGGCACTTCCTGTGTGGAATCTTCTCAGGTCTTGGCCTGCCATATGAGTTCTGTTATACTCACAGACACCATTCAAACAGTTTTAGAAACTTTAGGGTGTTTTCTATCCAAAACAAATAATTATATGCATATTCTAGTTTCTGGGCAGGAGTAATAACCAGATTAAATCGGGTACGTTTTTTTATCCGGCCGTGAAAATACTGCCCCCTATCCTAAACAGGTTAATAACATCACAAAATGAAAAGAAATATGACATGATTATTCTTTAGATCCCCACTGACCATTCTTAACATTCCTATCTTAGAAATATTGTTCCAATATTGACTTTTTTGGGACGTTATAGTTTTGGCAGAAAAAGTATTCTGTAGACAAAAGGGACATTTCTTTACCAATACTGAAGAGAAAGAGGGAGATTCCCCTCCTGCCTAATTTACAGTGTTAGGGTGTCAACCCCCCCCCCCCCCCCCCCCCCTCCTCTTCTGCGAGTGATGAGAGGGGTCTGGTCAACGTCAGCCATTTGCCAAACTGATCTGAGGCCTTGGATCGGATCATCAACCAGGAGAGTCATGATAGTGGCAAAACGATAACCACTCCTCAGTAAAAGGCACATGACAGCCCGCTTGGAGTTTGCCAAAAGATACCTGAAGACTCTCAGACCATGAGAAACAAGATTCTCTGGTCTGATGAAGCCAAGATTGAACTCTTTGGCCTGAATGCCAAGCATCTCCTCTGGAGGAAACATGGCACCATCCCTACGGTGAAGCATGGTGGTGGCAGCATCATGCTGTGGGGATGTTTTTCAGTGGCAGGGACTGAGAGACTAGTCAGGATTGAGGGAAAGATTAACGGAGCAAAATACAGAGAGATCCTTGATGAAAACCTGCTCCAGAACGTTCAGGACCTCAGACTGGGGCGAAGGTTCACCTTCCAACAGGACAACAACCCTAAGCACACAGTCAAGATAACGCAGGAGTGGCTTTGGGACAAGCCTCTGAATGTCCTTGAGTGGCCCAGCCAGAGGTTGGACTTGAACCCGATAAAACATCTCTGGAGAGACCTGAAAACAGCTGTGCAGCGACGCTCCCCATCAAACCTGACAGAGCTTGAGAGGATCTGCAGAGAAGAATGGGAGATACTCCCCAAATACAGGTGTGCCAAGTTTGTAGCGTCATACCCAAGAAGACTCAAGGCTGTAATCGCTGCCAAAGGTGCTTAAACAAAATACTGATTTTAAAGGGTCTGAATACTTATTCAAATGTGATATTTCAGTGTTTTATTTGTAATACATTTGCAAAAATGTGTCATTATGGGGTATTGTGTGTAGATTGACTAGGGGAAAAAATATTCAATCAATTTTAGAATAAGGCTGTAACGTAACAAAATGTGGAAAAGGTCAAGGTGTCTGAATACTTTCCGAATGCACAGTAAGTGGAATGGTATCAAATAGATCAAACACATGGTTTCCTGGTGTTTGATGACATTCCATTTGCTCCGTTACGGCCATTATTAAGAGCCGTCCTCCCCTCAGCAGCCTCCTGTGCTCTCTTCCAGGAGCGTCCGGGCAGTAAGAAGAAGGGTCGTGAGGAGGTCGTGGTAGGGGGCAAGCGTCCTGGAGGTAAACCTGGTAAAGAACCAGGCAGAGAGCCCTCCTCCACCACAACCAGCCCTGAGAGTGACTACCAGGACCACCACACTGACTCTACTGTAGAGCCTGAACTACAGGACAAATACAGGAGACAGCTGCACCAACAGGCTAGTACACTATACTATACTATACTATACTATACTATACTATACTATACTATACTATACTAACAGGACCACTAAACGGTCTCTACTGTACATCATGCTATACTATAGACACTACTAGTGTAATATTAGTACTTTTGTAATAACCATAATCCTTTATCCGAAATCGCTTACTAACACTGCTGTTATCTCCCCCCCTCTCTCTCTCTGTCGCTCTCTCCCTTTCTCCCTCTCTTCCTTCCTCTCTCTCTCTCTGTCGCTCTCTCTCTCTCTTCCTTTCTCTCTCTCTCTCTCTCTCTCTGTCGCTCTCTCTCCCCCTTCTCTCTCTTCCTTTATCTCTCTCTCTGTCGCTCCTCTCTCCCCTCCCCTCTCTCTCGGTCTCTCTTTCTCTGTCTGTCTTTCTCTTCCAGGTGTATATTCTAATGGAAGGCTTAGTGGACTCTCTGTGTGTGCTGTTGGATGAGTCTGCAGAGGGAAAGGCCTGAGCTGCACACACACACACACACACACACACACAGCTCTCTGATCACACTATAATAAATTCCACTCTTCCCTAACACACACATTTGTACAGAGAATCCATCACAGGTGCAGAGGTTTATTTCCTCACTATGACGTCAATAAACTTGCTTTGTGAACTTACTATCTTTGTTTACTTCCTATGACTGTGAGATGTGGTTGTCATACATAGCTACTTCACTCACACGCTGATTCTGCATCGGAGGAGCATGGGTTAAACGCTGACTGCATGCTACCCACTACCCAGTATCCACCCTCATCCCGCCCCCTCGCTCTCCCTCTCTCAGCTGTGTGTACGAGTACCTGCCATGCGTGCGTGTGTGAGTGGGCGCGTGAGTGTGCCATGCCGTTGGTTGTCCAATGCGGATTTCACAGTTGCTGCCCGCCTCGTGTCTCGCAACTTCACCCGAAAAGGAACAGACTACGAGTCCCTTCGGAATTCCACTGCCGTTCCACGCACGGGGCTGAAGCATGGCATTCTGCTTGTCTGTCCTCATTCGGGAATAGCCTACCGATAGCTCCCTTACTCGCTGCCTCTGTGCTACGGTTCAGTGCTGCTGATACCGGTGGTTTAGTACTGCTGGGGGAATACCGACACTGCAGAGAGAGGGAAGGAGCGGAGAGGAGGATGGTGCCTGGTGTAGGAGGAGGGAGGTGATCATGGCAGAGGTAAGCGGAACGGACAGAATGCGGTAAACTAAACACATAGGACACCTGGGTTTTTAGGCTACCGCGACATAAAAAAGAAAACAAAATACTGCGATTTTTAAACATAGCCAAAGTTTTTTATAACTGAAACTTGGATGATTTCGATAGGCTATTAGTTCGTTTGACATTAGTCGGCAGTTTATTTTTGCAACATAAGCGGTGTGTTGTATAGGTAGTGTAGGCAATTTGAGGGTGTATGTTGTGGTTAGTTAGTGTAGCCATGTTTTCTTGACAGCTCAGATTGGACGATGAGCACATCGCGTTGCATAAGAATATTTGCATGAGTGCTTTGGTAGTTTATTTGTCAATGCTTCCTCTAGCCTTTTGGGGGCCCTACGATAGATTTTGTCAGGGGGCACCTCCCCTCCTCGCAGGCAGAACGTTTTAGTGATATGTGTGGGAGTGACTAATAAAATCAATGGGGGCCCCCAGGTCAGGGCCCCTGAGCACATGCCCTGTGTCCCGGTCGGTAATTTGGTAATGATTAGGCCTATTACAAGGGTTAGATAGCTGGGTAGACTACCTTACCTAGCAATCAAAACAATGTTAGCTGACATTGGCTAATTGAGTGACGGACAGGGATTGACAACCAGTGGTGTAAAGTACTTTAGTCAAAGTAAAGGGGGGTATTATTTATATTTTTGACAACTTTTACTTCACTACATTCCTAAAGAAAATATTGTACTTTTTATTCCATGCATTTTCCCTGACACCAAAAAGTAGTCATTACATTTGGATTGCATAGCACAGAAAAAAAATGTATGAAATGTATGCATTCACTACTGTAAGTCGCTCTGGATAAGAGCGTCTGCTAAATGACTAAAATGAAATGAAAAAATAGCAGGACAGGAAACTAGTTAAATTCACGCACTTATCAAGAGAACATGTAGTCATCCCTACTGCCTCTGGCTTGGCGGATTCACTAAACACAAATGCATCTTTTGTAAATAATCTCTGAGTGTTGGAGTGTGCCCCTGGCTATCTGTACATTTTAAAAACAAGAAAATGGTGTCGTCTGCTTTGCTTAATCAAATGAATTTTAAGTAATTTTTTACTTTTGATATTTAACTATAATTGTGCAATTACATTTACATTTAAGTATATTTAAAACCAAATACTTTTAGACTTTTACTGAAGTAGTATTTTACTGGCTGACTTTCACTTTTACTTGAGTAACTTTCTATTAAGGTATCTATACTTTTACTCGAGTATGACAACTGGGTACTTTTTCCACCACTGCTGACAACAAGAGAAAAACTGCTGATGAACAAAAAACACATCTAGAAATTGTACTTTTCTAATTCTCAAGAGTAAGTTGAGACCCTGACTCAGTTTATATACAGTACCAGTTAAACATTATGGACACAACTACTCATTATTGGGTTTTTCATTATTTTTTACTATTTTCTACTTTGTAGAATAATAGTGAAGACATCAAAACTATGAAATAACACATATGGAATCATGTAGTAAGCAAAAAAGTGTTAAACAAATCAAAATATATTTTTGATTTTTTTAAAGTAGCCACCCTTTGCCTTGATGACAGCTTTCACACTCTTGGCATTCTCTCAACCAGATTCACCTGGAATGCTTTTCCAACAGTCTTGAAGGGGTTCCCACATATTTCTGAGCACTGTTGGGTCATTGTCCAGTTTAAAAACAAATGATAGTCCCACTAAGCGCAACCCAGATAGGGCTCTTGAGTGGCGCATCGGTCTAAGGCACTGCATCTCAGTGCTAGAGGCGTCACTACAGACCCTGGTTTGATTCCAGGCTGTATCACTACCTTGCCGTGATTGGGAGTCCCATAGGGTGGCGCACAATTGGCCCAGCATAGTCTGGGTTAGGGTTTGGCCGGGGTAGGCCGTCATTATAAATAAGAATTTGTTCTTAACTGACTTGCCTAGTTAAATAATGGTTAAATAAATAAAAACTTGGATGGTGTATCGCTGCAGAATGCTTTGGTAGCCATGATGGTTTAGTGTGCCTCTAATTTTTTTGCAGCAATTCAACCATGAAGGCCTGATTTACGCTTTCTCCTC